>NC_089595.1:21741529-22076300 GCF_019320115.1 Miscanthus floridulus
TTGTAACTCATATATGTGATGATGAAGGAGCTCATTACACATGAGACATGACATTGAGTCATGTGATCAAGGCGAAGAAGATCAAGGCAAGACTTAGCTTGATGGACCGGTTGCAAGCGTGAAGGGCAAGTCGGAGGCTTTGGAGCGATGGACCGTGTGGCGGTGAAGCTTGAGCAAGACTTGGCGCCGATGGACGAAGGCAATGGTGAAAAGCAAGTGAAGTCAAGATCGATGAACCAATATGATCTCGTGATGATATGAAGTGGATCATATTATTGTTGATCGTGTTGGTGCATATGTTGCATCGATATTGAAGGAGATGGAATAGAATGCGCAAGGCAAAGGTATAACCTAGGGCATTTTATTTCACCGGTCATAGGTGTATAGAGAAGTTGATGACCGGGTTTAGGATAGATGGCCGTACTATCAAGAGGGGCAAACTTGTTTGCATATCGGTCATCTAGTGCCACTCGAGTGATCTAACTTTGCCTCGTCGCTAGGATCGAGTGGCGTGGCAAGTTGAGTGGCTAATTCTTTGAAAAATATTTATGAAAAGCTAACACACATACACATGGTGGTATACACTTGGTGGTGTTAGCACATTTGCAAAGGAGAAAAAGTTGATGAAGAAAAAGAGTTAGTCGCGTTGGTCACAGAGTGACCGGACGCGTCTGGTATGTCATCCAGACTTCGAGTAATTTGACTGGAATGACCGGACGCGTCCGGTGTGGCTACCGAACATGTCCGATATTTGGACCCGAGGTGAGCGACTAAGTGAAAGTGACCGGACTCTGGCTCAGAGAAGTGACCGGACGCTGAGGAGTTACTGTTCAGCGTCCGATCAAAAGACATAGCACGAGGCAGGATCACCGACAGCGACCGGGCGCTATGATCGGGCGCAGCGACCGGACGCTATACAGGACATGTCCAATATGACTCAGCAGTGTTGGGTTTCAGCGCTATAATTGATCGGACGCTGGGAGCGTCTGGTCTGGAGTGACCGGACGCGTCCGGTCGGCCCTGGGAGCTTACTGGACTCGACCAGACATTGCGGCTCAGCGTTCGGTCATTTCCTAACAACGCATCTGATGCGACATGTCAGAGTGAGCCATTGATGGCAACGGCTAGTTTTAATAGGACACGTGGTAGGTCAGCTGCAACCGGACGCGTTCGGTCACCACCGGACGTGTCCGGTGCAAACGACCTGCACGTCCGGCCGTCCCGAAATTTGCCCAGTGAAGGGGTAACGGCTAGTTTAGCCCACAGAGCTATAAATAGAAGGTGGTCTCAGCCATAGCCTATGCTGAGCACCTCGAGGGACTTTGTGTCCATGCTTAAGAGTGATTAGGAGCCCTCCATCTCACATATGCTTGGTAGTGATCATTCGATTGTGTGAGAGAGCGATTCTAGTGCGATTGTATCCTGAGGTTGCATCGAGTGGCACTAGGTGATCGAGTTACAAGCCGGTGGTGCTTGTTACTCTTGGAGGTTGCCACCTCCTAGATGGCTTGGTGGTGGTCTCCATCGAAGCCCGCAAGAAGCTTGTGCGATGCTCCTGAGAAGAGCTCTATGAGGGGTATTGTGCTCGCCCCGCAGGAGCCGCGAAGAACAACTCTAGTAGAGCGTGTCATTGAGCTACCCTCACTTTTGAGGTAGGTTCTTGCGGTGCCCAACGTGCAGGCTTGGCGGGTGATGCCAATTAGCCGCTGAACCACCAAGTGAGTGGTCGACATAATGGGGACTAGCGTGTTGGCAAGCACGTGAACCTCGGGAGAAAAATTATCGTGTCAACTTTGTTCTTCCTGTTGATTTGTAATCTCCTTACACAAGCTTGTAGTTACTTTCATATACATTGTGCTTGTGTAGTTGCTCTTGTAATTAGTTAGCTTGTGTAGCTCACTAGTCACCTTCTTGCTTGTGTAGCATAGAAGTAGTTCCTTTGCGTGACTAATTTGGTTTATGTAACCTTGTTAGTCACATTGCTTAGTTTATGTAGCTAAGTATTTACGCTCTCTAATTTGGCATTGGTTGTCTTGTTATTGAGCATTGCTAGTGAGCTTAGTTGGCTTTGTGCTTTTGCTTACTAGCATGTGTAGGAGCTCCCCGTTGCTTAAAGTACTAGTGGCATAGGTTTGTGTGACCTTGCTTCTAGAACTGATTAGGTGAGCTCTAGCTAGCCCGGCACCTTAGTTACTTAATTAGGATATTTATAAGGTGCTAGAGAACATTGATAGAGGGGTATAGTCTTGGCTAGACCGATTGTTTTAATTCCGCACTTGTTTCGGTTAGCTGACGCGATTAGATTTTAGTAATGACTATTCACTCCCCCTCTTGTCGCCATCTCGACCCTACAGCGACCTCTCTCTCTCATCATTCCGGTCACCGCTCGCGCCACCACCTCCAGCCACCCACGCCACCGCAGCAGTTTGCGGCACCAGCTCCGAAGAGCTCCGCGCCCATGTCCGCTCCCTCGGCCGCCCTCGTCGCCCCATCCTCCTCCTCCACATGCACCGGCGGCGAGGGTGGCCCCCGCCTCTCCCCAGTGTCACCACTGGTCGACGGCTGTGCTTGGCGATGGCGTCGCCCACCCTCCCCCCACCGGCCGCCCTATGAGGCCACCCCTCTCCCTCGGCCAGCTATCAGCCTTAGGTAAGGTAATTTTTTTATTTTCTGTAATTTTGTTTTACAATTTAGTTAGTTTAGATAGTTTAGTTAAGCTAATTTAGTTATATAGTGATGTAATTTAGTTAGTTAATTTAGGTATTTAGTGAGACAATTTAGTTATGTAGAGGTTGTATATTTAGGTAATTTAGATAGATTGTTTGATTGTTAGTTATTTATGTACTTTTGTAGGTAGTTAATTTAGTTATTTAGTTTATTTGTAAGTTAGATAGTTAGGTAATTAAGTTATATATAGGTAGTACTTGTAGTAACTGTAGTTAGTAAAATTACTTATATAGTTAGATAGATAGCTAGGTAGTTTAGATACTTATTTATTTAGGTAGACAGTGAGATACTTAATTATATATGTAATTTAGTTATACCTTTATTAGTTAAACCCGTAATAACTTTGATGTTGTGCATACCAACTAGATGGACAACGTAGTCACCCTATATTATAGAGGAAGTATGGAGGAAGATGAGTTTGGGAATATCAGTTTTGTTGGAATGCAAAGGGTGCCTCTCATGTTCGATGATCGGCTATTGTTTTCTGAGTTGTTTGGTAGTGCTCGTGATGAACTTCATTGCAATTCAAATGAGGATGGCATCTCAGTTGAGGGGGTACTTCACTATGGTAAATCAGGCCGTATTTTTAGGCGGTTGGTCCCAATTGCATCAGAGGCTCAATGGAACAAATATGTTAAAACTATCATGAAGAATGAGTTTTAATATTTGGATTTGGTTGTGCAGAAATTGTCCAATGATCCCACCCCTCATGGGTATTCACCCCCTAATGGGCATTCATCCCCTCATGGGTTCTCTCTAGAACCGAAGAATCCGGCACCTTTTGACCTTTCGTTACCCAACCGCGAGGTGGATGTGGAAGATGTGGTTCTGGTGCCCGATGCTCAATCCGCCCTGAATGAGGTTGGAGTATGTCCTAATGTTCGTGTAGAATGTTGGTCCAATGATGGAGTTGCTGTCCCTTAGGAGATCCCTTTGATGCAGAATCATCCAAGTAAGTGACGTAGTAACACTTTCGCTTTCATTATTCTTCCTTCATTCCATTCCTTTGTCTCAATTCTATCCATATTTGTGATTTATATGCAGGAGACAATCCTAATAATGATGGTTGTCCTCCTGTGCCTCCATCAACCAATGTGGACCTAGGGTTTATAGCATCTAATAGTTGGGATGTTAATATTGCGGATGATGAGGAGCCTTATGGCACAGCAAGAGCCATTGATTCTGATGATGACCGCCTAGTTGCACCTTTGAGCGAACAAGAAATGGAGCTCATCAGGCGTTTGTGTCCTAATCATGATCCACTAGTTCATGAATTTAGCAACCTTAGTCATTCTCAACATGCTTATAGAGAAGGAAGAGATGACGAGCTGCTAGAGGCTCCTGAGGCCGGTGACAGCGTGGAAATTCAGAAGGGCATGGTCTTCAAGGACTTGCCCACCTTGAGAAGGTGGTTACATGAATATTCTGTGAGACATAAAAGACCATTCAAGGTGAGGCACTCCTACGTGGAGCGCGTGTTACACAGTGGTGTGCGAGAATGTAGATTGCAATTGGAGGGTCTGTGCTCAAAAATAGAAGGCCATAGGGAAGTTCAAGATCACCAAAATTATAGGTCCACACACTTGTGCCTAGAAAGATCTAAATCAGAAACATCGATAGTTGACCTCTTCAAATGCCCGCGAGTATGGGTAATTACTATTACTATTTGTTTGTTAAATATGTTTCTCGATTGCACTACAACTTACATGACATACTTATTGTAGTCTTCCGAGTCCAAAGAAAACTGTGGGTTCACTAGATGGGTCGATCCTCGTCCAATTTATCCGCATCAGTAGTACATCTACTACTTGCAAGACCATATCTTCGAGCTAGAAAGGGAAGTTAGCAGCGGTTACAAGGACGATGAAGACGATGGCAACAACAATGGTGTTGGTGCACAGGAGGCACTATTCAATGATCCATACTACACCTGCCCTAATCAGAAGAACAAAGGGACTCCGTCGCCACCCCTGCCACCACCACCAACAACAATGGGAGGATACTATAGAGAAGGTGCAACACAATTTGCTACGTGATCACACTAATAGGAGGAACCTATCTTATTCACATGTCACATCCATGTGTTTGTTGATTCCTTTAATTACCTAAGGCATGTTAGGTTTAGTCGAAGGACCTATATACCCTTGTTTGGTACATGTTCTCATATGCCATTTCATGTGCTTGTTGTTCGCTTCAATCACCTAAGGTATGTTAGGTTTAGTCAAGGACCTCTATACCCTAGTTTGGCATATGTTCTCACATGCCATTTCATGTGTTGTGCGTGTCGAATTATGTAATGCACTAGTTCGTTATATTTTATTTGTAGTACGTGAACTCGTTTCACTACCTCCGCAATATAAAAATAAATATTATGACCATAAATAATGAAAACAATAACACAATGAAAAGTTCAATACTAGGGCACATTACACAACACCATGATAATAGAAGTACATGCCAACAAACTAAATAATGCAGTAAATAGCCTAAGTACGTCCATAATTAAAGTGCAGTACATGACAACACAATGAAAAGTCCAAGACTAGACAACATTGTTTATGAATAAACCATACAACTTGCAAGTCATGGAGACTACTAAGTGCAACGAGGCCACTTTCCCTTCCTCAGGGCATCGGGATTCTCCTCCGTCGCTGTTTTCGCTCAGCGTGCACGCTCAAGCTTCTTCTTCGTCTTCTCCCTGTACGCAGCAACATGTCTCCTTTCCTCCTCTTCCTTGTGCTCCTTTTCTACAACCACCTCTTTGCGTCTCCTCTCGATCAACTCCTTGTCCTCTGCCTCCCACCGCAAGAATTTTTGTATTCACTCCTTGTCTTCTAGCTTAATCTCAGTGTCGATCCACTGCTCAAAATCACAGAGCGGTGGAGGGGTCTACAATACATTTAAATATTACACACCAAATAAACTATGCATGACTTCATATGACACAAAATAATTATTACACAACATCAATTTCCCACCATCTTGTTAATACGGCGCTGACGAAGTGTAGGCTCAAAGGCAAAATTGGCACACATCCAATACCTCTACCTATACGTGTCCTCTTCATTGGACTTTGCTATCTTGTAAGGATCACCGCAAAAGCACATGGGCACTAGAACACCACTAGACAGAGGCAATGGGTCGAAGGCATTTTTGGTCATCCGGCCATAACTACAAATGAACCAATTTCGTTCTAAGAACCGAAAGCAATGACCATTAAACCATAAACCTAGGGTTTTCCATTTGTTGCACATAAATGAACCAATAATATAACACGATTGACAGATATTACCTTGGTTTACTAGTTTTACCACGCCTTGGTATCCTACCGTTACATAATACAAAAAATTAATAATCACTTCAAACAATAAGTACTAATGTATTTAGGGTTGCAAAATACATGTAATATATACCAAACCAATACGTAAAAATGAGGAGGGGAGAGAACATACCTTGCTCTCTAAGATTTATGGATCAAATCCAACTTTCCAAGGTCAAATTGCTCGATTCAAGAGATTAGGCGGTTTGGGGAGAGCAAAAACCCGAGAACAAGGAGGAACAAATGAAATGAGCCTTGGCCAAGGAAACCTTGGCGTGAGTTTTGAATCCGACCTCAGCGCCATGGATCTTGGCTTCGAGGTCAGTGCCGAGACCCATGGCTCCTAGGTCAGCGCCAAGATCTGTGGCTCCAATGTCGGCGCCAGGTTCTGTGGCGTCGACCTACCTGCCATGTCTACGTCACTTGGATGTCCTGTTTTGCCCGACCAGGCATCTCGGCGCCAAGACCTACGGCGCCGAGACGTGTTACCTCGGCGCCGTAGGCAACGGCGTCGACCCTTAGGGTCCAAAGATCAGTTTACATCGCCCAGGGGGTTAAACATAAATTTTCTTCAAAAAGGGCCAAAATGCAAAAACTTGGGGAGTAACGAAAATGTGCATTGATTCTTGTAGTGTACGTGTACTTTTTTTCCCTTCGGCTCTATCGACCGTTAAACATTTTAAAACACACGCACATTGTATGTTGGTAGTTAAAACTTTTTCCCAAAAATAATACTACATGCTACCTATGTCCTCGAAAGAGTATCATTCTTATTTTTCGATATGTAATCTTAAGTTTCACCAAAATATATAAAAAAATTACAAATATTTATGAGGTGTAGTAAGTATCATTGCATGAATTATGAAATATGTTTTAATAATCAATCTATTTAGAGTTATAAATGTTAATAATATTTTGGATAAATCTAGCTAAATTATTTTTTATTTAGACTAAACCTAGAATGACACTCTTTCTAAAACGGAGGTAGTATTTATAGTTAGTCATTCTGCCTTTGTTGATGACTTAATTGATATCCTATGCAAACTATAGAGTAAGATCTTTATGTGGTTGCTTTTCATGCCACATAAGAGCAGCTTCAAATGCATGTGTGTTTTGTGAGTGATAGCGAGCGAGCGAGCGAGAGAGAGTGATGGGTCAACGAAAGATAGGGTTTTTTATTTTGTTACTTATAAGGTCTGGTGTGCCCATATTTAGTGTAATACTTTGGAGAGAATTTTGCTAGGCTAGTCTCCTCAATGTAGGCTTTACTTAACACTATCCTCGTATTTCTAACGTTGCAGCTGCTCTAAGGGATAAAACTGGTGGCATGACAGGAGGGCTAGGAGTGTTTGGAGAGACATTGTTGACAACTGGTAGGTTGTTGTTGAGCAGGATCAATTAGAGGCACGGAAAGTGGAGTGGTTACCACTACATGAGTGAATGTGACGATATAGAGCAGACAACAATGGCCTTGTTTATAAATGAAAGATGAGAGAGTGGGTGAAAGCTCTAGTTTGGTTTTGGTAAATTGATAAAATCCTAAGTGCTAACCTAGTTCATCAAAGTGATCATGAGATAGGTAGCACATTCCAAGTGGTGAAGCAAATGAAGATCATGACATGACGATGGTGATGCCATGGTGATGATCAAGTGCTTGGACTTTAAAAGAAGAAAGAGAAAAACAAAAGGCTCAAGGCAAAGGTATAAATGGTAGGAGCCATTTTGTTTTGGTGATTGAGATACTTAATGAATGTGATCACATTTAGGATCGATAGCCATACTATTAAGAGGGGTGAAACTAGTATTGAAATACGGTTATCAAAGTGCCACTAGATACTCTAACTCATTGCATATGCATTTAGGATCTAGTGGAGTGCTAACACCCTTGAAAACATTTGTGAAAATATGCTAATACATGTGCACAAGGTGATACACTTGGTGGTTGGCACATTTGAGCAAGGGTTGAAAACTTCACCGGCGGAGTGTCCGCCCGTAGAGTGCGTATAGTCCGACGGTGCCACCGGCGCCCTGTACAAAAAACACAGGATTTCATAGAATGCACCGGACGCTAGTCTCAACTGGACCGGTGCGTCCGGTCAGTGGAAGCAGTGAAGATGCTGGCGTCGGTCTTTGACCGAATGCTAGGTCACTTCATGACCGGATGCTGGCGGGGTGCGTCTGGTCCTGCTAACGTGGCAGCACATAGAGGAGACAGTGAGTGACCGGACGCTGGGTGAGTCCGGTCAGGCATGATCGGACGCGTCCAGTCGTGAGTGGAGGCTTACTAGAAATGACCAGACGCTGGGGTCCTACGTCCGGTCATGATCCAACTGACGTGTCCAGTCGCAGCTGGAACCTTACTAGAAGTGACTGGATGCTAGGGTCCTACGTCGGGTCGTGGCACTGTGCTGCATCCGGTCATCACTTGATCGTTGGGATCGGGTGCTCAGTATTTGAAGAGAGGGATGATGTGGCAGCCATCCGTTGACCGGACGATGGCAGGGTGCGTTCGGTCGATCTGACCGGAGCGTTCGGTCACCCCGAGTTGTGTCTAGTGAAGGGGTACAATGACTCTATTTCGTGAGGGCTTCTATTTAAGCCCCATTGCCGGCTCTAGCTCACTCTCTTGGCCATTTGCATTGACATAGCAACCTTGTGAGCTTAGCCAAAGCCCTCCCACTCATCTTCATCATTGATTCATCATCTTTGTGAGATTGGAAGAGAATCCAAGTGCATTGCTTGAGTGTTTGCATCTAGAGGCACTTGGTGTTCGTGTTTCGCAGTGGGATTTGCTTGTTACTCTTGGTGGTTGCCGCCATCTAGATGGCTTGGAGCAGCGAGGATTATCGAGCGGAGGGTGGTGATTGTCTCCGGCTCTGATCGTGGTGATTGTGAGGGGTTTTTGACCTTTCCCCGGTGGAGAGCCAAAATGGTACTCTAGTGAATTGCTCGTGGCTCGTGTGATCCTCATCTTGTGTTGGTTGTGTGGCACCCTATTGAGGGTTTAGCGTGTGATGCCAATTAGCACGTGAACCTTCAAGTGAGTGAATCGCCACAATGAGGACTAGCTTGCCGGTAAGTAAGTGAACCTCGATAAAAAATCATTGTGTCATCATTTGATTCCGAGGTAATCGGTCTTCATTGGTATTCATTCTTGTGATTGATTGGCTTATTCCTCGATACGGCGGTATAACCATCTTGCTCACTCTCTCTACATTACCGCAAACTAGTTGTCAAGCTCTTTAGTGTAGCTAGTTGTGAGAGCTTGTTAGTTTGGTTAGTGTGGCTCTTTAGTTAGCTTTGAGAGCACACTAACTTAATATAGTGACATAGTTATTGTGTGGATAGAAACTACATAAACTAGAATTGTGGTAGGTGGCTTGGATTTTTAGTAGGTTAGCGCAACACTCGCTTCGCCTCATAATTGTCTAACCGGTTTGTTAAGTGTTGTTGTATAAATTTTTAATAGGCTATTCATCCCCCTCTAGCCATTAGGACCTTTCAGTGGGAGAGCCTGTAGCTTGGAGGATGAGGACGACATCTAGATTGTCAAGTGTAAATATCTTAATTTTTATATGGCTTGTATATAGCCTTGGGAGTATATAGATCTCTATATACAATATATATTCATCTTGTATTTATGCTAATAGGTTGGCATATGGTTGTCAATTTAATTTTGCATGGTGTTGTTGGTTACTTGTTATGGAAAGCAGGTAATGACTAATTAAGTGAAAAACACGTAGGAATTCAATGCTGAATTTCAAATGAACATGGACGGAAGAATGAAATAATGCATTTATGCAACGCATCGATCACAAAAGAAAAACATGATTTTAATCTTGAAAGCTTACCGCCTCACAGCGTATCAAAATTGAAAGTAGACTAGCACTCTGCAGTAGATAATAAAATTAGAAAAATCGAGTGCTAGTTTACTTTCAATTACTTTTCTTATTATTCAGGCATGATAAAATAGAGTACATGGCGTTTAAGTGACCATCGATGTTAAAAGAGTAATCCGCAATTCGTTGACACGTTATGCCTGACATTTGAGGTGCCCTCTGCAGGAAAGCATATCAAAATTGATAAGAAACAAAGCTATCGGGCTACCTTAATAAATCTTGAAATAATACAAGTAAGTTTTTATTCTCATAGTGACAAATAAATTAAAGCCGCTCTGAATGAACATCTTAATTCATAGGAAAAGAAAAGGTTCTTATATATGCTGGGATAAATGGACCTTCCAATAAATAAAATGGAAGGTATAGCATTCTATTATACTAAAAACAAATAAAAAAATGATGCAGGAGAGTAAATTAGACATGCTAAGAAATTCACATATTGTCGTACAACATCGCTGCTTTTGAGGAATACTGTGGCAGAACCA
This sequence comes from Miscanthus floridulus, assembly GCF_019320115.1. Lineage (NCBI taxonomy): Eukaryota > Viridiplantae > Streptophyta > Magnoliopsida > Poales > Poaceae > Miscanthus > Miscanthus floridulus. Next base: position 21,751,960 of record NC_089595.1, read on the forward strand.
CCCGAAATAGCACGCTTCCGGAGGCGCTCGTCTTCCACTAGACACTAAGCACCCCGAAAGTTGGCTACATCGGACAATTCCGTCGAGCACACCTCAAGAGAGAACTCGAAACAATCCACGTTTTACATCTAGAATCCAATAATGAGTACGAGCTTACAATATTTACTCTATTTTATACAACTAGAGTTCTTAAAAATTATTTATTACAATGCCAGAGTTCAGAGTGCGATAATTAAACTACGGAATGAAAATAAACATCTAGCGGAAATGATACAAGGATCCGTCTGTGCCCACCAGAAAAATCCTCCACATAAGAGCTACTCATCAAGCTACACCTGTAACAGGGGTAAAATAAACCATGAGTACACAATGTACTCGTAAGACTTACCCGACTAATGAGAATAGTTTTCCGACTCCAAGGAGTATGATAGGCAATATGGGTTTGCTGTTTTCTTTTTGCTTACGAAAAGCATTACTAATAGTTCATCCTTACTGTCAAGTTTTATTAGTAGTCATAATTACTTCATTAGCTAACTATTCTATGTAAGCACATGTTCTACTTTCAAGCAAGGGTTGAGCAATCAGAACCATTTCACCATCTTTCATCTTTCAGTTCTTACTATGGTGCTAGACCATAGCCAAGTCGTACCATCTCACGGAAACGGCGATTAGCGAACCAATGTAATCCAGCTGGGTATCCTGAAACACACACCCCGTTTGTACCCCAGGTATAAACAAGACCAACCCATTCCACTTCTATCACGGGGTCCAGGTCCTCGTCTAAACTTAGACTCCAAGCCCCTACACTTGAGACCTGGTCTCAGTATAGTGCTTAGACCTCCACCTTTCCTCGCCTCCAATCAGTCGGTCCGGAAAGAGTCAAAACCCATGACAAGAGCGTAATGAGCATTCTCGCTCACATAAGCAAGTATGCGCTCAGGATAATAAGTCTGTGATCTGACTACCATCCACAGCAACGGACGGTTCTTAATCAACACAAATAGGGAAAACAATGTAACCAAGCTAAGTTTCGTTGGCCACGGGACATAACATGTTACACCCACCAATACCCATACCATATCCCTACCCTGTCTCTATTTTTCCTTTCATTATTTTATTATGAGAGTAATTATAATAATCACCTATTGTGAGTAACGACAGGTTACTCACGCTACCAAAAATCTAAGCATAGCAGCTACTCAAACCTGTACTAGTAGGACTCATAGAACAGTTATATCTATGCATATGGTTTTTATAAAATTCTTGTAACATAAATGCACACAACATATATAAATAGTGATTATAAAAAATAAGGGTTATGCACCGGGGCTTGTCTTGGACAGGCGCGGTGTCAACTGAGTCAGTCAGTAGCGGCTCTGGGACCTCCTCCTTATACTCCTTAACGATCTCCTCGAACTCGTGATCGTCGATGGTCATGATCTCCGCCAACTCGTTCTCTACCCGCGCGCACCCTTGGTGACTCAGTGCACCCTTGGTGACTCAGTGCACTAACACTATTTCCCCCTCCCTCAGAACTTCTCACTTAACCCCCTGGCCTTTCCCTAATTCACCCACGCACACCCTTGGTGACTCAGTGCATGGCGACGCGGCGAGCGGCAGCACTGGGCGCTTATGCGGGCCACCTGGGACCTACGCGGGCCCACCTAACGGGTCGATCGCCATCTTTGACCCGAGCGGCTACGCTAAGCGGCGGTGCATGGTGATACGACTGGCTAGGGAAGGGTGCAGCGGCGCGCAGCCATCCGTGATGGCGGCGCCACTGTTTCGATGGGCTGGGGTAGCTACAGGCCTAATTGGTTAGCTTGTGAGCATCAGGAGGCTATCATGGACCAGTCCGAGGTGACTGTTGGGGCGGAGGATGACGGAAGAAAGTTGGCCACGTGTGGTCGAGCCGTGCGGCGGCGCACCATGGCGGCACGGTCACGTTAGCGATGAAGGGGAGGCAGTAGCGGTTTGGCTAAGGCACACAGGGAGAAGAGGGAGTCAAGGCGATGCTGGTGGTGCAAGTGAATTGACTCGGGAGAGACGGTAGTGAAAGGATCAAGATGCCCAAGAGGGGGGTGAATTGGACTAATTCTAAATTTTCTTGCAATAATCAAATCCTACGGATAGCCCAATTAACCCCTTGTGCCTAGAAAAGTGTTTCTATCAAATTAACACACAAAAGACTTGCAACCTATGTTCCAAACTTACTCTAGCATGGCAATTCTATGAGTGTAAAGACAAGTATTGAATTGCTCAAAGTAAATACTTAAAGTAAATGCTCAAAGTAAATGGAGAGAGGAACACGGTGATGTTTTGCCGAGGTATCGGAGAGTCACCACTCCCCACTAGTCCTCGTTGGAGCACCCGCGCAAGGGTGTAGCTCCCCCTTGATCCGCGCAAGGATCAAGTGCTCTCTACGGGTTGATTCTTCGACACTCCGTCACGGCGAATCACCCAAAGCCGCTCATAACTTGAGTTGGGTCACCCACAAACTCCGCCGGGTGAACACCAAGCTCCCAATCACCACTAAGCCATCTAGGTGATGGCAATCACCAAAAGTAACAAGCACGAACTCTCACTTGACCAAGCGAAGCCTAATGAGAAGATGGATGCACACTTGTCTACTCTTGATTCACTAATGAGGTTTCACTCTTGGATTCTCAAATCACAAACACCTCACTAGGACCTTGCTCTTCTTGGCACTCACAAACGTGTTTCTCAGCTGTTGGAATGAGCAAAAGTAACTCCACACACGAGTGGAGCTTCTATTTATAAGGCAGCCTAAAAAACGAACCGTTATGAGCTTCTGCGGGGTGACCGGACGCTCCGGTCGTGTTGATCGGACGCTCCGATCAGATCAACCCATGAACCAGTAAAAAGTATTGACCGGACGCTGCGCAGGGTTCGGTTAGCACTGACCGGACACATCCAGTCGCATAAAACCCTTACTGGAACCTTACTCGACTCGACCGGATGCTGAACCCTCAGGGTCCGGTCAGCACTGACCGGACGCGTCCGGTCGCAGATTCCCTTCTCTAGAACCTTACTGGAGTCGACCGGACACTGCCTTTCAGCGTTCGGTCGCACCAAACGCAGACAGCTGATCAAATGAACTGACCGGACCCTGCGGCCAGCGTCCGGTCGCACCAGGGCCAGCGTCCGGTCAGCATTTGACTCTCCATTCACTTCCAACTCTCGATCATATGTGAATGAAGTTTGCTCCAAAGGATCTTAGGCATTCATAGGAGCTACCTTGAGCTAGTTTTAATAAGTGTGCACCACACCTAACTCACTAGGCTCAACTAGGTCAAGCTACCCATCCATACCCCCCTTAATAGTACGGCCAAAGGAAAAACAAAGTCCTAAACTACTCTAAGTGTCTCTCCAACTCCAATCGACACTTAGAACTAGTCATCCTTAACCTTGTCGTCCATCCTTTGAAAACCGAAATGATTTCCATCGTAGGGGCATGACAACTTTGATTACCCGATTGATCTCCATTACCATGACCTAACTTAATTGCATCTGCAAAACACACGTTAGTCATAGTAATCTTGTATTGTCATTAATCACTGAAACCCAACTAGGGGTCTAGATGCTTTTAATCTCCCCCTTTTTGGTGATTGATGACAATACCACCTCGAGTATGTGAAAGTGTGAGGTTTTTGACGGGCTTAGTTCATATAAGCTTTTGTCGATAAGAACAAAAGTATTAGTCAAGCTTATATGACCCAAGCCAACACAGTGTACTCAAAGAATAAGAATTAAGCATGAGTACGAGTAACAAAGCTCATTTGCATCGGAGTAAAACTGTGGAAGCAAAGGCAAATGAGCATGACACAAGTGATATGACACATAAATAATGTAAAGTAGAGAGCACACATATCATATATCACAATCACGTAGATAGCACTGTCACATAGATATAATAATATGCATGAAAGTAATCACACGAAAGCATAAGTAAGTGTATCTCACAAATAAAACTCCAAATGTATATAATACGCTAATACTATATAACTAGCTCCCCCTAGATCATGCTCCCCCTGAGTCTACATACTCGAACCCTCTCCCCCTTTGGCGTCAAACACCAAAAACTAAGGGTCGGTCGGCGGGGCTGCAGCGGATGAGTCAGGCGCTGAAGTACGTGGGGCAAGCTAGAACTGGGCACCATCATCATCTGACCCTGAGCTCTGAACTGACTAACCCTCTGTGGCAGGAAGTGTCGCTGAAGCGGTCTGGGTCTGAGCTAGGACTGGTGCTACCTGTGAAGCTGCTAGTATGTCTATCGTAGGATCTGACGAGGTGACAGACGAGGGGAGCCTCTAAGTAGTCACTATGGCTGGAGCTGCTATGGATGGACCGGCAGTATGCATATGAGGCGGTGTAGGCATGCTGGTCAGCTCGCTGAAAGATGCTCCAAGACTCCTGGAGACTAACGTGTCAGGCACAAATAGCGAGGGTGACTGCTCTGGTGAGAAACCCGTGTGATATGGAGTGAACTGTGGGGCAACCACCGGTGAGGACAACCACTAGGACACCTAAACTGTAGGTGAAGCAAATGGAGCTGGAGGCTATCCCTGACTCTGAAGCCCGCTAGGCTGTATAGCTGGAGTCATCGTGGTGGAGGCAGGCTGAGCAAGCTAGGGCGAAGTCTGTGGTAGTGGGGCCCCAAGTGCTGTCACGATATGCTGCATGAAGCCCATAAGCTGCTGCTGCATAAGTATCTGCTGGTGATGCATCTGCTGCTGCTGCTGCTGGAGAAGCTACTGCTGCCTCTAGAACTCGTCCTGATGAGCCTAGAACTGTGCGAAGTTGGCAGCGGTCTCCTGTGCCTATCGTGCCTGGTCCTGCTACATCCGCTTAAGAATAGTTATCAATGCGGGGTCCGTCTACGGTGCTGGTGGAGCTGAGCTAGAACTGCCAGCCTCTGCATCATATCTGCGTGGAGGCATCTAAGGAATCGGCAGATAGTCATCATCCGAGCTATCACTAGACTCGGTCATCTCCTGCTATGCCTCAAGCTGCTCCTCCTCTGTAGCGGCGATGCCTCTAATAATCTTGTCCTGCTGAGCTGCTGACTCAGGAACATCTGGACGACGGCTAGGCCGAGTTGGTGCCTGTGGAGTGTTGTGCCTGATCCTCTATGCCATGTTGTATGCTAGAAACTCTGTGGTGGCAGCCCTGTACTCGGCAACTAACTCAGGAGTCCTGACCTGCACACACTTGAGCATCAAGAATGTGACCCAATGTGCATAAGGAAGCTGTCGGTGACCCTTGAAACCCTCAGCAATAGTATCCTCCATCTCTGATAGAAGGAGGTCCCAAATGTCGAATACGGTCTGCTGCATCAGGGCATTAACAAACCAGAGCTATAAGCGAGTCAGGCCCTCCCTGTATCCCAACCTAGGAAGCAGTGTCCTCCTGATAATGGCCTCTAGCACTCTCGCTGTAGGAGTCAAGTCACTGGGGTTCCTGCTTGACCCCTCACCAAAGGGCTCCTTGAAGCAATGTCGCACTAAATCTATAGGGGGCACCAACCCTCTATGAGGACGCCTGGGAGGCTCCTGCTATCCATAGCATACCACATGCAGCTTGACAGGCTGATCCTATAGCCATAGTATCTCCTAGGCCCTGGAGCTCCTCACCCGGTAATCTCTGCTATTGAATGCAAAATGAATGAAGTTGTGATGTGGATCAACGTAGAGTGAAGCATAGAACTGCCGGACCCAAGATGGTACATATACTCCTGTCCAGCCAATCAGATCTGCAAGCCCTGATAAATATGACAAGTAGGGGCGGATGTGCTCTCCAGCTGCTGCCACAATAGACTCCAAACTGTAGACCCTCTGTGATCTGAATACTGCCCCAGTGTTGATATAGGCATTGTAGAAGTCCTCCTGGAGCGGTGTATAGAACCCCTCAGCTGCTCTCTCATCCCTCCTCGGAGGGAACCACATGTCGAAATCAACAAAGCGTAGCTGGCGAACCTGCCTAGCTGTAGCGGCCCTCAAGTCGAGGTGTACCACTAGAGGCGGACCCTGTGGTCTGGGCAGAGGGCGTGACCCCTGCGCTGTGTAGCTGGCCTCGGTGGAACTATAGCACTGGTACGACCTGAGCGGCGTAGCTGGGGTGCTGGCTCGGTCTCCTCGGTCTGCTGACTCTCCTGAGTCTCCTGGGCTGGCTGAGGCTCTGCAGGTGGGGGCTACTGCTGTGCCTCCTGCTGGGACTCCCCCTAATACTGAGGCTCCTCAATGACTAGATGACATCCTGCCATCATGATAGTCCCAGGTGGACTACCATGAAGCCACTCAATCTCCCTCAGTCTGTCCTACGCATCTGGTGCCAGCTGATCTGCTATGACGATTCCACTACGGGCACCGCCTCTCTCGGCACGCTCTACGGCCTCTACAATAGCTGCTGCTCTCGCTGTCTCTATGTCGGGATACTTACGCTTCTTGGATGTCACCTGCTTGGTTGACTTGCCCTTCGATCCTGTAGGCTGGCGAGGTGGGGGGCCTCCAATCATCATCACCTGGACCACCACCAACGTTCTTGGTGTGAGCCATCTGATCTAATAAGAGGGTGAACTGCCGCTAATGAAGATCAACAGACAAACTGACACTCTCGAGGCTTGGCCTTGATCCTTACTCGCGAGCTTGGCTCCGAGTTGACTGCCAACTGCTACAAGAACCACAACGGAACCGACTCGCTGCACGATAGAATAGATGGATATACGAATAAATACAATATATCTAATAGATGCGAAAACCTAGGAAGCAAGCAATGTAGGTATGAAATTAAGACGACGGGCAAGCTACCTGACGATCCAGCGATCCGAGAAAAGAAAAGACGTCGCGTGGGGAACCTCGGAACCGACTAGGGTTAGGGATCGCGAACCGCTTCGAAGAATTCGGCAGCCCTGAATGATTTAGGTCAGTGCATTGAACTTTGAACTAGATCATGTGCGAAGAAATTTGAGGAAGAACGGATTGGCACTTACCAATCGAAAGGGGGGAAGCTAGGGCAAAGCAACTGCCCTTGGTGGCAAAGAGGCCAACAGCGGCACTTGAATCTTAGACCCCCTCGGTCCTGACCCAGGACTGCAGCGGAGCAGGGACGAGCGCGGGCAAGGGTAGGCGCGGTGGCGACTTCGGCTGCGAGCTCAGCTCCGGTAGCGCGGTGGCGAGCACGGCTGGCGTAAGGAGTACGGCAAGGAGGTTGCGGCGGTGCGGCGAGCTCGAGCGCAGGAGCGGCGGCGCTGGCACGACACGGCGGGATTCAGCGGCGCTGGGGGCTATCTAGATTAGGTCAACGAGAAAAGAACCCAAAGGCGTAGTTATATGAGGGTCCCAAACATGATAGAGAAGGAAACCAAAAAGAGTCCTGAAATCGCACGAGATCCACTGACCGGACGCTCCGGTGGTAGCGACCGGACGCTACCACCCAGCATCCGGTCGATTCCAGAGAGGTCCAATTCCTCTGGAATCGGGACCGGACGCATCCGGTGGTCCATGACCGGACACAGGCAGGGTCCGGTCAGTACAGCCTATTCTTCCTTCAATCGACCGGACGCTGGATCCCCTCCTGACCGGACACACAAACGTAGCGTCCGATCACTTCTTCGGCAGCAGTTCACCTCCTATGAACTGACCGGACACTGGACAGCAGCGTCCGGTGCAGCGTCCGATGCACCTTTTCCAGCAAATCTTCAAAGTTCCTTTGCGCTGCCTGTTCCCAATCAAGTCCCAACTTGAATAAGATCCAAATAAGCACCAATTGGGACTGATGTGAGTGACCTCTCTCAAATCCTCATATTTTTCAAAATATTTTGCCTTAAGCTATAATTCTTTTTAAGAAAATAGGCAACAAGAGGGCAAATAGAACAAAATGACAGAACAACATTCATGCATATGCAATACTTGTAAGTAAATCTAGTTGCTTGTCAAGTTTGATCCAAAGTTAAGCTTCTTCACACGCTTTTCAGTGGTTATCTTAACCATGTTAGACAAGCCCTATATGTATTGCCACAAATTTAAACATGTTGTATATTACAATGAATGCAAGGGACAACACAAGCTCAATTTTTAGTGAAGTTGCTAAAATCAAGTACATTGAGCTCATTCCGCAATCTACAAAATGTAGCCTCATCTAGCGGTTTAGTGAAGATATCCGCTAATTGATCTTCGGATCTTACACCTTCTAGTGATATATCATTTTTAGCAACATGATCTCTTAGAAAGTGATGGTGGATATCTATGTGCTTGGTGCGAGAGTGTTGAACCAGATTATTTGCAAGTTTTACCGCACTTTTATTGTAGCACAAAAGAGGTACCTTTTCTAGAACAATACCATAGTCTAGCAAAGTTTGTTTCATGTATAATATTTGTGCACAACAAGCACCCGTAGCAATGTATTCTGCTTCGGCGGTGGACAAAGCCACACTATTTTGTTTCTTAGAGGACCAAGACACAAGTGATCTACCAAGCAAATGGCACCCTCTAGATGTGCTCTTTCTATCAACTTTGCATCCGGCGTAATTCGAATCGGAATAGCCAATTAATTCAAATAAAGCTCCTTTGGGATACCAAAGGCCAATGCTTAGTGTGTGCTTAAGATACCTAAGGATTTTTTTATGGCAATTAAATATGTTTCCTTAGGACTAGCTTGAAATCTAGCACACATACACACACTAAACATGATATCGGGCCTAGATGCGGTTAAATATAACAAGCTACAAATCATAGAACGGTAGAGAGTTTGATCAACCGGGTTACCTCCCTCATCTAGGTTGAGATGTCCATTTGTAGGCATTGGTGTCTTGATTGGCTTACATTCATCCATCTTGAATCTCTTAAGAAGATCTTTTATATATTTCTCTTGAGAGATGAAGATGTCTTCTTTCATTTGCTTGACTTGAAAACCAAAAAAGAATATAAGCTCACCAATCATTGACATCTCGAACTCCTTCGACATCAATTCACCAAATTCTTTGTATGAGTCTTCATTTGATGATTCAAAGATGATATCATCAACATATACTTGACAAATGAAGATATGCCCATCAAGCTTCTTGGTGAATAGTGTGGTATCGACCTTCCCAATGGTGAAGCCCTTCTCAATAAGGAAGTCCCGAAGGCGCTTATACCAAGCTCTTGGGGCTTGCTTAAGCCCATATAGTGCCTTGGACAACCTATAAACATGACTAGGATATATAGGGTCTTCAAACCCGGGAGGTTGATCAACATAGACTAGTTCATTAATAAAGCCATTTAAAAATACACTTTTCACATCTATTTGATATAGTTTCATTTCATGATGTGATGCATATGCAAGAAGGATACGAATGGCTTCTAATCTTGCAACCGGTGCAAAGGTCTCTCCAAAATCCAAACCTTTAACTTGAGAGAACCCCTTTGCTACTAGTCTAGCCTTGTTCCTCACAACAACACCTTGATCATCTTGCTTGTTTCGGAACACCCACTTTGTTCCAATGACTCTTGCACCTTTTGGTCGCTCTTCAAGAGTCCAAACTTTATTGCGAGTGAAGTTGTTCAACTCTTCATGCATGGCATTGATCCAATCTGGATCTTTAAGAGCTTCTTCTACTTTGGTAGGCTCATAGCAAGAGATAAAAGAGTGATGAGCAATAAATGAAGTAAGTTTTTGAGATCGAGTCATTACACCCTTTGATGGACTCCCTATGATGAGATCTTGTGGATGATCTTGTAGGAGAGGTGTATTTCTTCTATTGACCACTTGAGGAGGAGGTTGTGGAGCATCAACATCTTATGCTTGTACTACCATTTGCTCATGGGAGATATGAGTATCTTCATTTTCTACTCTCCCATCTTTTTCACCATCTTGTGGTACACTTGATGAAGAAGGTTGGTTAATGACTTGTACATCATCTTCATCATCTTTTGGCTTGATGTCTCCCACCGGAATATTCTTCATAGCCTCTCTCAACGGTTCATCACCTACATCATCAAGATTCTCATGTGCTCCTTGGGAGCCGTTAGATTCATCAAATTCCACATCATATGTTTCTTCAACTAAGCCGGTGGCATGATTAAATACTCTATATGCTTTGGACTTCAATGAGTAACCAACAAGAAAATCTATATCACAACGTCTTTGAAACTTCCCTAGGTGTTGCCGCTTCTTATAGATGTAGCATTTATAACCAAACACCCTAAAGAATGAGACGTCCGGCTTCTTCCCATTGAGCAACTCATAAGGTGTCTTGCCAAGGAACTTTTGAAGGAATAGGCGGTTGGATCATAACATGCAGTGTTGATTGCTTCCGCCCATAGAGCTTCGGAGGTATTGTATTCATCTAGCATTGTCCTTGCAAGAGTGATCAAAGTCCGGTTCTTCCTCTTAACTACACCATTTTGTTGAGGAGTATAAGTTGCGGAGACTTCATGTTTGATTCCAACTTCATCACAATAAGCTTCTATGTTTGTGTTGTCAAACTCTTTGCCGTTGTCACTTCTTATCTTCTTGAGCTTCACTTCAAATTCATTTTGAGCTCTCTTGGCAAACTTCTTGAAGCATGAGGCAACTTCAGATTTGTCATGAAGGAAGAACACCCATGTGTACCTTGAATAGTCATCCACAATCACAAGACAATAGAGATTTCCTCCCAAACTCTTGTATGTTGTTGGTCCAAATAAATCTATGCGTAGGAGTTCTAGCACTCTTATGGTTGACATAAAAGCTTTGGTTGGATGAGTGTTTACAACTTGCTTGCCGGCTTGACATGCACTACAAAGCTTGTCCTTTTCAAACTTCACATCCTTTAACCCTCTCACTAAATCATTCTTCATAAGCTTCTTGAGTGAGCTCATCCCAACATGAGCAAGTCTTCTATGTCATAGCCACCCAAGATTTGTTTTGGTGAATAGACAAGTCTTCAAATTTGCATCTTCGGAGGTGAAGTCAACTAGATATAAGTTGTTGTATCTAAATCCATTGAATATCACTTGATTGCCATCTACCTTGGATACAACAACCTCCTTCTCGGTGAACAAGCATTGGAAGCCAAGATCACACAATTGCCCAATGGATAGCAAGTTGAAGCTCAATGAAGCAACATATAGCACATTGGAGATGGAATGATCATTTGATATTGCCACTTTGCCCAATCCTTTAACCTTGCCCTTTGAATTATCTCCAAATGTTATTTTCTCTTGTCCATCTATCTCTTCATCTAGTGAGGTGAACATACGAGGATCACTAGTCATATGTTGAGTGCAATCACTATTAATAACCCAATGACTTCCACCGGTCTTGTAGTTCATCTACACACATATGATTCAAACTTTAGGAATCCAAACTTGTTGAGGACCCTTCACCTTCTCAACAAGTGACTTAGCCACCCAAATCTTCTTAGGCCTACTCTTGTTAGGGGGTCCTAAGAATATAACTTTCATCTTTCCACTAGAATTTTTTCTAAGCATGTAGTGAGCATTGAAAGTAAAAGGTCTAGCATGCTTGGGCAAGGGTTGTGGCGGTGGAGTTTGACACTCATGAGCAAAGTGGCCTTCTTGTCCACACTCAAAACATCTCTTTGGCTTTGGCTTTGGCTTTGATTGTTGATGTTGAGCTTGAGCCTTCTTCTTCTCTACACTTACCACATATTCAATGCCACTTCTATCCATCTTCATGACGGTGTTCATGAGTAGCTCACTTTGGAGATGATTGCCTCTAGCAAACTTGCTCAATCCCACCTTAAGATGCTCTTTTTCTATCTTAAGCTTCTTGTTCTCTTCCTTGAGAACATCATTGTTCTTCTCTTCCTTGAGCTTCTTGTTTTCTTCTTTGAGCTTCTCATTCTCAAGGATTAACTCTTTGTCATGATCAAGAGTTTCTAGCACAATGGTGTTGTGGCTTTTCATCTCTTCAAGATCTTTCATAAGCTTCTCATTATCACTCTTAAGCTTGACATACTCATTATAATCATTGCACTCAACCACTTGCTTGCCTTTGCTACTAGATCCATGCTCAATGCTTTCATCAATTAAATCATCACATGAAGTAGCTATATCAATCTTGACAACATGGTTAGTAGCATCATGTGGCTCATTTGGTAAAAAATTTTGAGCAATAACAAGAGTATCATGATTAATCTTAAGAGTAGTGTATTCATCTTTTAGCTTGTTGTGGCTAGTGATGAGTTCATTGTGCACCCACTCAAGTTTATCATGTTTATCTTTAAGCTCTTTCTTAGAGAATTTGAGCTCCTTGAGTTTGGATGATATAGCATCATTAGTTTCTCAAAGCTCACCATTAGCCTTTTCCAATGTATCACACTTAGCTAAGAGTGAATCATTTTTAGCATCAAGCTTTTCATTTGTAGCTCTACTCTTTCTAATGATCTTAGTGTATTTTCTTAATATTTTGACAAGATCATCATATGTGGGTGAGTCATCATCATCGCTATCGCTATCATCATCACTAGCATGTTCATCATCACTACTATCATCACTCTTAGTTACCTTGCGTTCACCTTTGGCCATAAGGCATAGGTGTGTAGAGGATGATGGCGATGGTGGCGGTGAAGATGCAAGATCAATAGCAATAGCGGCCACCTTTTCATCGTCACTATCTTCATCAGATGATCCACTTAATGAATCTATGTCCGTGAGCCAATCACCGATAATGTAGGTCTTTCCACTCTTCTTCTTCTTGTGGAAGTCCCTCTTCTTGCCATCTCTCTTCTTGTATGGCTTGTTCTTTTTCTTCTCATCTTCATCTTCATTGCTTGAGTCATCTTTCTTGCCCTTGTTCTTGTTCTTGAACTTGTCTTTCTTGGGCTTTGTGCATTGATGAGCAAGATGGCTAAGTTTGCCACAATTGTAGCAATCCATCTCGGAGATTGGCTTTCTTCTTGAGCTAGTGAAGAACTTCTTCTTGCCATCAAACTTGATGCGCACTCTTGTTTAGCTTCTTTAGCATCTTGGCGGTCTTCTTCACCATGAGAGCAAGACTTTCTTCATCATCTTCTTCATCACTTGAGCTCTCATACTCAAGTTTAGCTTTGCCCTTATCTTGACTTGCTTTGAATGCTAAGTCCTTCTCTTTCTTCTTTGTAGAGGATGAGCCATCTTGTGGGGTGATGTGCATGTACATCTCATGAGCATTAATCTTTCCCAAGATTTGTGTCGGTGTAGCGGTGGAAAGATCACCTTGGTGTAGCACGGTCATAATATGGCTATATTTGTCAATGGGGAGGACACTCAAGATCTTTCTCACAACGTCGGATGGTGACATTTGAGTAAGTCCAAGCCCATTGACTTCCTCTACAAGAACATTCAAACGTGAATACATCTCATTAGCACATTCTTTGGGAAGCATCTCAAATGAATTTAGCTTTTTAATCACAAGATGATAGCGTTCCTCACGCTCACTCTTAGTTCCCTCATGGAGCGTACAAACGTCCGACCATAGTGCATGGGCGTCTTTGTGGTTCCTTACGCGGTTGAACACATCTTTGCAAAGACCTCTAAAGATGGTGTTGTGAGCCTTTGCATTCCATTTTTCATAGTTCACTTCATCGCCTTGAAGTTGTGCGGGATTCTTAGGTGTTGGGAACCCTTGAGAGGCGGCTCTAAGTATTCCAACGTCTAGAGCTTCTAGGTATACCTCCATGCAAATTTTCCAATATGGAAAATCATCCCCCTCGAAGATAGAGGAGGTCCATCCCCATGAGACATCTTACTCTAAGCGGTTAAGCTTAAAAATATGAGCACAAGGCTCTGATACCAATTGAAAGGATCAAGATGCCCAAGAGGGGGGGTGAATTGGGCTAATTCTAAATTTTCTTGCAATAATCAAATCCTACGGATAGCCCAATTAACCCCTTGTGCCTAGAAAAGTGTTTCTATCAAATTAACGCACAAAAGACTTGCAACCTATGTTCCAAACTTACTCTAGCATGGCAATTCTATGAGTGTAAAGACAAGTATTGAATTGCTCAAAGTAAATACTTAAAGTAAATGCTCAAAGTAAATGGAGAGAGGAACGCGGCGATGTTTTGCCGAGGTATCGGAGAGTCGCCACTCCCCACTAGTCCTCGTTGGAGCACCCACGCAAGGGTGTAGCTCCCCCTTGATTCGCGCAAGGATCAAGTGCTCTCTACGGGTTGATTCTTCAATACTCCATCGCGGCGAATCACCCAAAGCCGCTCACAACTTGAGTTGGGTCACCCACAAGTTCCGCCGGGTGAACACCAAGCTCCCAATCACCACCAAGCCATCTAGGTGATGGCGATCACCAAGAGTAACAAGCACGAACTCTCACTTGACCAAGCGAAGCCTAATGAGAAGATGGATGCACACTTGTCTACTCTTGATTCACTAATGAGGTTTCACTCTTGGATTCTCAAATCACAAACACCTCACTAGGACCTTGCTCTTCTTCGCACTCACAAACGTGTTTCTTAGCTGTTGGAATGAGCAAAAGTAACTCCACACACGAGTGGAGCTTCTATTTATAAGGCAGCCTAAAAAACGAACCGTTATGAGCTTCTGCGGGGTGATCGGACGCTCCGGTCGTGTTGACCGGACGCTTCGGTCAGATCAACCCGCGAACCAATAAAAAGTATTGACCGGACGCTGGCAGGGTCCGGTCAGCACTGACCGGATGCGTCCGGTCGCATAAAACCCTTACTGGAACCTTACTCGACTCGACCGGACGCTGAACCCTCAGGGTCCGGTCAGCACTGACCGGACGCGTCCGGTCGCAGATTCCCTTCTCTGGAACCTTACTGGAGTCGACCGGACGCTGCCTTTCAGTGTCTGGTCACATGACCCCTTCAGCGTCCGGTCGCACCGAACGCAGACAGCTGATCAAATGAACTGACCGGACCCTACGGCCAGCGTCCGGTCGCACCGGGGCCAGCATCCGGTCAGCATTTGACCCTCCATTCACTTCCAACTCTCGATCATATGTGAATGAAGTTTGCTCCAAAGGATCTTAGGCATTCATAAAAGCTACCTTGAGCTAGTTTTAACAAGTGTGCACCACACCTAACTCACTAGGCTCAACTAGGTCAAGCTACCCATCCATACCCCCTTAATAGTACAGCCAAAGGAAAAACAAAGTCCTAAACTACTCTAAGTGTCTCTCCAACTCTAATCGACACTTAGAACTAGTCATCCTTAACCTTGTCGTCCATCCTTTGAAAACCGAAATGATTTCCATCGTAGGGGCATGACAACTTTGATTGCCCGATTGATCTCCATTACCATGACCTAACTTAATTGCATCTGCAAAAGACACGTTAGTCATAGTAATCTTGTATTGTCATTAATCACTGAAACCCAACTAGGGGCCTAGATGTTTTCAGGTAGGAAGACTACCCACATCCACGACCGGACGTGGCCTTATCGGCACGGCGGCGGGGAAACTCCAAAATTGGAGCTTGGCCATGCTCGCTTCAAAGCTGGGTGGGGTCGGGCAGCGAGAGGACATGATGGTGAAGTCATGGATGCGCTGAATTGAATGAAGGTGATAGTTCGCTGGATAAATTGGATGGCGCGGCTTGTGGCGACGATATAGGGAGAAAGAGAGAAAGAGAGAGACGCACGCGGTAGGTGGGCTCGACTCGACCTTGCCTTGGCGGGATGCGGTCGATGAGATCATGGAGACCCACGCGCATGCGCTAGTAGACAGGCACGCGTGTTCACGACTAGCGTGGCCCGCGCGCTGCAGTGCCATTAATGACAAGGCGATGACGAGCCTGACCACATGCGCGCGGCAGAGGTGGCAATGCATTGGGCTAGCAGCAGCTCAAGGATGCAGAGGGAGGCACGAACAAGACGGCGAGGCGATGGCATCGGCAGTGGCTACGTCGCGGCATGGGGCGGTAGGCAGTGCGACAGCGCGGCGGGGGCCAGCGACAGCATCGCCTGGCTGCGCAAGCAGTAGCAGCGACTCCACGCGCCAGGAGTCAGCGGTAGCCAGGCCACAGCCAGGCCCGAGCAGCCGTGGGCGGCCACATATGGTAGCGCACGTGCGCGCGAGATAGCCGGCGTGGCAACGCCGAGCGCTCTAGCGTGGTGACCACGCCCAAGCGGCCAACCAGTCCGAGACTGTGTCATGCACGAATTTTAAAGCACCTATAAAAACTAAACGGTTGCTTCAGAAGCCAAACCATCTTCACCATGCTCAAGAGAGCATATAAGACTACCAAATCGAGTTATAACACTACACCATCCCTTAACCCAATCTCTCAAAATAATTTACTAAACATAGCAAAATCTAGCTGTTGACATACTTGGACATTTTCTAAGTTTTTGAGCTGAACTTGATTTCAATTTATAATTTTTAGGCTAGTAGAAATATTAGCTAGTAATATCATTTTTCGACAGCAAGTATTTCACTGTCATCTACAAAGTTTGTACTTCAAACTTTATTTAAGTATCACACACATGTTCTATAGCATTTTTGTTCACTAAAAATTAGTTTTAAACCCTACTTGATATATATGAACTATTGAATCAACTTTCATTTAACATTTTTATTGGTCATTTTAAGTTACAAGAAATTTATCTACACACTCTATCACATACATTAACACATAAACATAATGCTCATGACATGTTTTAATAAATGATTTGAGGTGTAACACCGATGGTGTTACAAATACCAGCCTACTATTAAGAGAAAGAAGAAAATAACATCATGTAATGATTGAAGAGAACAAAAGGAGATGACATGTTGTCATTTTATCATGAATATTCAGATTCCACATGGCAAAAAAACAGGAGAGCATGAGAAAATTATTGTTGAGGATATGTCAAGCTGACAAACAGTTACCATACCAGTCCCAGTTGCACCACTCGCGATCCCGCGGGCGCCCGTCTGCATTTTGTCCCCCCCCCCTCCATGATTTTTTTTGTTTTTCAGCTTTTTTTTTGAAAGATTTTCACAAATACTGCTCTGGCAGTATCCTTTAAAAAAATAGACCCTAACCTCGGCACCATGACAATTGGCGCCGAGCTTACACGACGCCAATTGAATCCAAGGTCATTTTTTACGTGTCGTTGACGTGGCTGCTTGCATGGCGCGGACGTGGCATAAGCTCGGCGCCAATTACTACAGCGCCGACCTATGGAAATTGACAAATTTTAATTTTTATTGTGACTTGAATATTGAGAAATGTGGCTAACTTTAGATTTTTTACAGTGACTCGTTGTATGATCACTTAAAACAGTCTAGAAATACTTAAGATAAAAAATAATCTAGGGTTTATGTTCATGAACTAGCCTAAAAATGTTTGTAAGTGTTGGATAAATAATTAACTCCTTTTTCATGATGGTGTTTTGACTACGGTAAAACTATAGTTTCTTTTCTAGATATGAAGCTAAATCGGTTCATGATGTGCAGAATTAACTCCTTTAATAGAACTTGTAGATTGAGTTGAGTACAATAAACTTTGTTTTTGGACCTAAACCTAAATCGGTCTTTAACATGACTGAATTGTGACTACAAGTTTGAATACAAAGCTATTTTGGCCCCTCTAAATCTTTCTAATTTCCTTATCGCCGGTAGTGAATTGACATGTTTGTAACATTTTGTCTTCTAAATTTGTATAGCAACTCAATTTGATACTATACTACGAGGTTGAATACTCTCTGAGGAGATGACAACAAAACAAGTCTCGTTAAGTTTGAACTTAGCCACGGTAAAAAATCAGACTTAGCCACGGTCATAAATTATACTTAGCCATATTCCACGTGCTTACAAAGTCATGACGTGCTTACATGTGAGGTGTGTTGCGTTCGTGCTTGCATGCCTACACATGCACGTACGGTTCGTTGCATGCACCGATGCATCTTCGGTTAGCAATGCAATAGACGCATAGAGCCGAGCCCTGCATCGCCTCGCCTGCTGTAGGAGCCGAGCTCTGTACTGTGTCGCCTAGATGTGCTGTAGTTCCATTTGATCAGACAAATTTTTTATCTTAAGTATTTCTAGATTGTTTTAAGTGATCAAACAATACGTCACTGTAAAAACTCTAGAGTTAGCCACAATTCTCAATATCTAAGTCATGATAAAAATTAAAATTTGTTAATTTCCATAGCTCGACGCTAAGATCCACGACGCCGAACTCATGCCACATCCGCGCCACCCAGGCAACCACGTCAACGACACGTAGAAAATGACTCTAGACCTTGGCGCCAAAGCAATTGGCACCCAGACGTGTAAGCTGGGTGCCAATTTTTATGGCGTCGGGGTCTATTTTTTGAGAAAATCTTAAAAAAAAGGCTAAAAAAAAATTCGACCCCCCTTCTTCCCCTTCCACAGGCCACACAGCGTACGCTCTCTCTCTCGGCCGTCTCGCGGGGGTTTTTTCCGTTCCCCCCGCGTGCGCTCGCTCTCTCTCTCTCTATCCACCTCCCTCGCGGCGACGACAGGGCGACCGCCGCCGCCGCCGCCCTACGCCAGGTGCACAGGTCTTATCCGGGCCCATCGCCGGCGACGAGCACCCACCAGGTACGCCCACACCTTCGCCTCCCCTCCCCTATGCTATCCGCACTCGAATTCGATCTGAATACAAGCGTAGTATGCATGTCGCAGCATTTCGCCTACTAGCTTCGATTCCTCTCTGGCATAAAACTATCGGTGGACATGTTTACGGCCATGTCGTTTATTGGGTCCGCCCCTGATCCCCACGCCCCAGACCCGGAGACTCCCCCCCTCCCCTCGCACTAAACCCCGCTGCTGCTGCTGCTGGCGACGTTGCCTGATTTTTTATTTCTGTGTTCCGCAGGGGCGTGCAAGTCTGGAATCCTATCTGATTGGAAAATGGTGATGGCGACATTCTGCTCCGCACCGTCTGCATGTCTGTGTTTCTTAACTGTGTACACCGTGCTCACTCGTCGCGTCCTTGGGGAATGCAGGTTAAGGTCGAAGACCATGCCGAGGACGGCGGCACGGACGTTGATGCCATGGATCTCGGGGAGGCTGCTGTGGATCCGCTGCCTGGCTCGGTGCATGCCAGCTTGAAGGAGGAGGTGATGTGCTCCTCGACAGCTAGTTCTTGTAGGATGTGTGTGTTTGTGGTACATGCAAAATTATTGAGACATGCTTGTAGTCAGGGAACCATGTAAATTTCTGCAGTTGGGTGCCAGTTGCTAGCTTTGCTTGAGTTACACCTTGCTTTTTTTCTAGTAAATGAAGTTTAACCGATATCATGTTATCTTTAAATCTATTTTTTGTTTGGACCTTTTCCTTTTATTTGTTAAGCAACTAGCTTTTAAGACGATCAGTGGTGACTAAGTGTTCATTTTTAGTTTTGGAAAACCAATGTATATGATGTCCTAGTGCCAATCCAGAGTGACCTAAATGGATTATTTTATTCCAAATATGATCATATGATTTTGGATTACTATTTAACACCAATGAAGCTGAGATATTTTTTTGTTTTTTGTTTTTTCTAGTTAGTGAATATTTGGAGTAACTAGAATGCTAGCTATTAAATTGCAAACAGAGAGACATTATAGATTGACCAGAATAGGGTTA
The DNA here is from genome assembly GCF_019320115.1 of Miscanthus floridulus. Lineage (NCBI taxonomy): Eukaryota > Viridiplantae > Streptophyta > Magnoliopsida > Poales > Poaceae > Miscanthus > Miscanthus floridulus. The sequence goes on from NC_089595.1 coordinate 21,771,502, forward strand.
TTTTGGTCCATCGAATCTGTTTTGGTAACGATACTGACATTATGCGCACCATGGTTGTTGTAGGATGTGGTTTTTTTGGTAGAGGCAAAATTATCGTGACAACTCGTAGTCAGGGCTCGTAGTCAGGGATGATGTAAATTTCTGCAGTTGGGTGCCAGTTGCTAGCTTTGCTTGAGTTACGCCTTGCTGTTTCTAGTAAATGAAGTTTAGCCAATATCATGTTTGGACATCTTTAAATATATTTTTTGTTAGGACCTTTTCTTTTATTTGTTAAGCAAGTAGCTTTTAATCGAATCAGACGATCAGTGGTGATTAAGGGTTCATTTTTAGTTTTGGAGAACCAGCGTATATGATGTCCTAGTGCCAATCCAGAGTGACCTAAATGGATTATTTTATTCCAAATATCATCATAATATTTTGGATTACTATTTAACACCGCAGAAGCTGAGATATTTTTTGTTTGTTGTTTTTTCTGGTTAGTGAATATTTGGAGTAACTAGAATGCTAGCTATTAAATTGCAAACAGATAGACATTATAGATTGACAAGAGCAGGGTTATTTTTGTGCATCGATTCTGTTTTGGTAACGATACTGACATTATGCGCACCATAGTTGTTGTAGGATGTGGTTTTTGTGGTAGAGGCAAAATTATTGAGACATGCTCGTAGTCATGGAATGATGTAAATTTCTGCAGTTGGGTGCCAGTTGCTAGCTGTGCTCGAGTTACGCTTTGCTGTTTCTAGTATATGAAGTTTATCTGATACCATGTTTGGACATCTTTAAATATATTTTTTGTATGGACCTTTTCTTTTAATTGTTAAGCAACTAGCTTTTAACTGAATGAGACGATCAGTGGTGATTAAGTGTTCATTTTAGCTTTGGAGAACCAACGTATCTGATGTCCTATTGCCAAGCCAGAATGGCCTAAATGGATTCTTTTATTCCAAATGTGACACTTCTAAGATTGCGGATTGCTATTTAACATCACTGAAGCTGAGATTTTTTTTGTTTCTCTGGTTAGTGAATATTTGGAAGTAACTAGAATGCTAAGCTATTAAATTGCAAACAGATAGACATTATAGTTTGATCAGAATAGGGTTATTTTGGTGCATTTATTCTGTTTTGGTATAGTCAGAATACTGACATTTTGCTCACAATAGGAAGGTCAACCGAGTTCTTCATCCGGTAAACTAAGATCACAGTTTATTGGAATGGGTTTTTGAGCCAAGCGGGTAGACAAGGTTCTCCAGAGACATGGTATGCCTTTTTCGACGACATGCCAATATATTTTTTTTCAATGTGTATAGTGATGTGAAACAATCTCCAAAGTCAAAGCCCTATGAACATTGCCTTGTACTCTATGAATTAATAATTGCATATAAATCTCATGCAGGTGACGATGATTCTAACACAATTTTGGAATCTCTTCTGTCCTATTCTGTAAGTGCTTTGCCGATTTCCTTGTCTATTCTAGAGTCCATTGTGATCCTCATGATGCTACTTTATCTGTATTAAATTCTTGATAGATAGCTGGCTTCATATCAGAAGAGTGCATGGTGCTTGTGTTTTAGAACCAATTGTTCTGCATAAGTAGTTACCTTTACATCTCATTCATTACACAACTCTGCTGTATGAAATAACGCTACAAGTCCAGTTGGATCTCATTGTCCACTGTGACTCTTTATATCCCTTTTTTTTTTGAAGTTTTCCTACACTTTTGCTAATTACTACTTAACTTTACTTTAAGAACCTTGAAGTAATTGGAATGTTGTTTTACTTAGCTGGAGTTTGTACCCTATGAAGCATCTGATCTATAGATTTTATGAAGATATTATTTGCATCCCCATGATAATCCTTTACTGGACCATGTGCATTGGGAAAGAGAAAGAAGGTATGGGCTTGAAGAATCTCTCCTTCCTTTATGTTACAGGACCATCAGCAGTCTGGATCCAAGTCATCGGGTTCTTTTGGAAGTTTATTTGATTCTGATAATGAAGAGAACAATTCTTCTTTAGAGTCTAGGAAAGGAATCAAAGACATCAAGGTGATCTCTTAGCAGAAGATATTAATCATTATCTTACTCATTTAGAACTTTTGAACCAATCTTAACAAACATCTCACTATCTCCAGCCAGAGCTTGATTCTTTCTCAGAGAAGTGGTCATTTTTACTCGGAACAATGAACTTTTCACAACAACAACAAAGCCTTTAAGTCCCAAACAAGTTGGGGTAGGCTAGAGTTGAAACCCAGCAGAAGCAATCAAGGTTCAGGCACGTGAATAGCTGTTTTCCAAGCACTCCTATCTAAGGCTAAGTCTTTGGGTATATTCCATCCTTTCAAGTCTCCTTTTATTGCTTCTACCCAAGTCAACTTCGGTCTTCCTCTGCCTCTCTTCACGTTGCTATCCTGGCTTAGGATTCCACTACGCACCGGTGCCTCTGGAGGTCTCCGTTGGACATGTCCAAACCATATCAACTGGTGTTGGACAAGCTTTTCTTCAATTGGTGCTACCCCTAATCTATCACGTATATCATCGTTCCGAACTCGATCCCTTGTATGACCGCAAATCCAACGCAACATACGCATTTCCGCGACACTTATTTGTTGAACATGTCGTCTTTTTGTAGGCCAACATTCTGCACCATACAACATAGCAGGTCTAATCGCCGTCCTATAAAACTTGCCTTTTAGCTTTTGTGGTACCTTTTTATCACATAGGACACCAGATGCTTGGCGCCACTTCATCCACCCTGCTTTGATTCTATGGCTAACATCTTCATCAATATCTCCATCTCTCTGTAGCATTGATCCTAAATATCGAACAAGAAGTTGATTTGGCCTTCAAGCAACTAGGTACCTACACTTTTGCGCAGTTAACAAATTTCTTATTGATTGTTCAGATTGTCCTCTTAGACCCAAACCGTACTGATTGAAACCTTAAAAAATATGTATTCGATATGGTTTGTTGATTTGATGCTGGCAGCAATAACAGCAGGATAGATTGGCTTCTTTGATCTATTTTCTCCTTACTAACCTAGGATTCACAGCTGCCTTTATAGACTAGGCGCCTAGCAAACCTACTAACAACTCGTATCCAACTAATCAATCCTATCTGCTAACAAACCTGAATAAACTAACAAAATAATCCCTTGTTGCCTAAGCTGCTGCTGCTGAACTGGTGTCCCTGTGTCCCCTGTCCAGGGCCCCCACTGCCATTACAGTGTTAGACATGCTTGATAAACGGACATGTTCCCAATATGCAATACAGTAATGCTCCATAATATGCTTAATTCAGGTGATGAAGCACCATTAGAACAGCTCGTGGACTTCATTGTCAATGCTCAATCAGGAGTATCCTCTGGAGGACCAGAAAATGGTGATGCTACAAATGAGGTTTATCCTGTTGCCTGTTTGTTTAATTCTATGTAGTTTATGTATCTGAATTACCCCGCGACACATAAAGTGACCTAGTCATTACAAAAGTCTTCTACATATGGATCTGCATTCTAAAGCAATATTCTTTGTAACATGTATCACTCTGCAACATCTGTTGTGGTGCAAACTGTAGTTACTTCTTATTAGTTTGAGGGTAGAACATTGCATACTTCTCAATTCTGAGTTGATGGTTCCAGTTTGTACCATGGTGTTTCTGAAAGGACTATATTTCATACATCATCCCTGTTCTGCAGTTTGCTTTCATGTTTCCCCAGCAATTTTTTAGACTTCCCTGTGTTCATCTCAACACTTTGTAGGCCTGGCTCAGTGTTGTTAAGGTATAACAGTCAAGCGTATTAGTTTAATATCCTAGTCTAGGGTTTCCCGTCTTGAGCCTCTCATGTACTCTATATAGTCCCTATCGGGCCTCAATACAATCATCCAATTCAACCACCTTGTCTTCGCTGCGCTCCCCATGGGAGGATCGCTCTGCTCCTGCGGCAGCTTTGTAGATCTACATTTTTTTTTGTCTTTATCATGCTCTTCATTCAGCATGTCATATAGCAGCATCAAGCCCAGTCCTTCCTCTTCTTCTTCAGCAGCAAGTCATCCCAAGGCAGATCCATATCCGGCAGCTGCCCCCCGCCTGTTGTGACTCCTCCCTCGCGGAATCATCTCCACCCACTATGGTCCGTGCATTGCAGATCAATCTTCAGGCCGCCATTGTGCCTATCGTCGATTCCACCTGGATTCATCGTCTGCCCTCACCCGTCTGTCCGTGTGGGGCCGCTTCATGCATCCACGGTGGCCTGAAGATTGATCCGCCGCTTCATGCATCCACGGTGGCCTGAAGATTGATCAATGATGCACGGACCGTAGTGGGTGGAGATGATTCTGCGGGGGAGGAGTCGCAACGGGCAGGGGATGGCTGCTGGATTTGGATCTGCCTCTGTATGACTTGCTGCTGCTGAAGAAGAGGAAGGCCAACGGCTTGATGCTTCTTGCATGATGTGCTGGACGAGGAACGTGATGAAGACTAAAACAAATTGTAGATCTACAAAGCTGCCCCCGGGAGTAGAGACGATCCTCCGGGGCGGGGGGGGGGGGGGGGGGGGGTGTGCAGCGAAGACGAAGGTGGTGGCTGGATGCCTGGATCACAAAACCTAGAGCTGTGGTACCATGTTACAAATAATGGGGACTGAATTGGATGATGTATTGAGGCCCAATGGGGACTATATAGAGTACATGAGAAACACAAGAGGGAAACCCTAGACTAGGAGATTACACTATTACTCTTAACTATTATACCTTAACAAGTGTCACGTAAACTGAGACGCTTGTTATTTTTCTGCTATTTCTCCTTCAGTTGGCTTACATCACCATTCCTTGACTACACTCGAAATATTTCCATGTTACACTGATCAAGAATGTTATGTGCTTTTCCTTGATTTTGGTACTCAATGACCAATGACTGCTGTGGATTTTTGATATAGTGAATATGCGTATTATGGTTGCTACTTCTAAAACTTAACCTCAAGAATTATAAATTAAAATGGCATTTTTTTCAGGGAAAGACTGAATTACTGTATGGTGTAATGGAAAAAACACTTAGCTTACTTCAGATGGGCTTTACCGAGGAAGATGTATCATCAGTTATTGACAATTTTGGTAAGTCAAGGGTTAAAAGATTATTGCTCATTTTTTTATGAGATCCTAGAATGTTTGTAATGGTACTTGTATACTCTTTCAGACCAGAGAGCAACTGTTCAGGAGCTGGCTGACTCAATTTTGGCAAGGCGAATAGCCAATAGCATTGAGCAGAAAGAGGTAACTGACTAGCATTTTATTCTTACTGCTGTAGGCTTGTAATGGCCATGATAAAAATCATCTCATGTGGAGAATCTTGTCCAAACTCGCATATTATGTCATAGCATGGTGCAGAATCTACAGTTGCCTTCCATATTCAAATGATGTATATGGTACTGGTTCGATGTTCCCTGATGTTTTCCTAGATTGTGGCTTGATTTGTTAGAACATGTATCTCTGTAACAACTCATTTCCATGGTCAATGAAACATTGCTCTTTAAAGCAGCTCTTTATAGCTATTGAAATTTTGTTACATTCTCTTAGACAGATGCTATGTGTTCTAATTTTGGCGTCTTATGCTTCTGTGCAGGTAAAAATTGAATCTGACTTTCTAGGCGAGGCAGAACCTGATTATTCTTCATACCAGCCCTCATACTCTGCTGCAAGCTATTATGACGATGACAGCAACAATACACGGGTTAAAAGGGCTAAGCATATATTTATCGACTGACACAGGTACCTCCAGTAGTCACCCTGGCAATCCATGGTCTATGGGGCACTGTGCAGGGACAAGTGATATGCATGTTAAGGTAGAACTTGAAGCAATGACACCAGGCCTCCGTGCAAATGTACAAGGTGACCTTGCTAAACCCCCATTTTTCTTGTATGGAAATGTGGTAGACATTCCAAAAGACACATGGTATCAACTCAAACAGTTCTTATACAATGTGGAACCTGAGTTTGTGAACAGTCAGTCCTTCTCCACTCTAAGTCGAAAGGAAGGTTACATTCACAATCTTCCAGTGGAGAAAAGACGTGTCGTGGTTCCAAAGTCTCCAATGACTATTGAAGAAGCACTTCCATTCACCAAACAGCGGTGGCCCTCATGGGATACAAGAAAACATATCAGTGTTGTTACTACAGAGTTTGCAGGGATTGAGCAGACATGTGAAAGATTGGGGAGCATGGTTAGAGAGTCAAGAGGAGTGCTTTCAGAAGCAAGACAGATGCAAATTATACACCAGTGCAGGGTTTCAAACCTTATTTGGGTTGGCCGGGACAAGTTGTGCCCCTTGGAGCCTCGTCAAGTGGAAAGGATACTAGGCTACCCGCATAACCACACAAATCTGTTTGAATTAAACCAACCTGATCGATTTGCTGCCATGAAATATGCATCAGACTGATACATTGTCATATTTTTTATCAGTCCTGAAAGGCATGTGTCCAGATGGAATAAGAGTGTTATCCATCTACAGTGGCATTGGAGGTGCAGAAGTAACACTTCATCGGCTAGGCATTGCTTTGAAATGTGTAATATCTGTTGAGGAATCTGAGGGGAATAGGAAAATTCTAAGAGGGTGGTGGTCGAAAACTGAACAAACTGGAATGCTAAGGCAGTATGGGGGAATCTGGAAGCTCAAAACACATGTGATTGAAGACTTGGTGAAAGAGTTTGGTGGTTTTGATCTGATTATTGGTGGGAATTATACTTCTTGCAAAGGTGGTACTACAGTAAATACGACAATGGGCATGGATTCCAACCGCTTCTATGAGTATGCCCGTGTTGTTAACAGAGTAAGGGACTGCAGTTGGACTCAATTGATGCGTCCATCTTTGATGAAGATCGCACATCTTCATAAAACTAGCCTGTAGGAGGATGTAGAATCATCTGATGTGTAAATGTAGGATGCTATGAGTAAACTTTGACAAGAGGATGGTACAAGTAAACTTGAGAAGTCTTGGGACTTGATTATTGCAAGGAATTGACTTATCCTTTATTCTGGTTTGTGTTTGTTGGTCACTTCTAATCTTTGATAATTATGTTGCTCCTTTCAAAATCTTTCAACTGCCTGTTTGTTTCTCCTCAAAAATTTCAGTTGATCTATGTGGATCATTGCAACTCGAACCATCTCATAGTTGATTTCAGCTTGGTATTTCCCAAAACAGATTTCTGATTAAGTTTTCTGTTCTTTTTTTTCTTGGACAAATAGAAGATTTCATTCAACTCAAAACACAAATTTCATGCAAGACATGAAGGTAATCCCAGGTTACCGTCTGGATTGCCTCTTGTCATGCAATCTGTGTGTGGCCTATGTGATTAGAGGAATAGATGCACTGGCTAGTGAGTTCTTAGCCTCTACTGCCAGACAATGTGCAATCATGTTTGTTTATCTTCCATTGCTTTCTAAAGTCTAGCCGGAATTTGTCTCCTGTGTTGAGAGCTGTGAAGTCTGCTCGCATTGGGTATTTGGCCTTAGTCCGCATGTTGTGATTGTTGAGAGCAGAGACAAGGACTTGATTATCTTTGGTAAACTGAAGAGATGCAGCAACCTGTGCCTTGAGCCAGATTGCTGTAGATTCAGCCATCAGAACATTGTACACCTCTCTAGCTTTTGCTTTGATGAAAATTTCCTGAGGTGATCAGAGATTGTGTATTATGTGTTAATATTCCTAGCCCAGCCAATGGGGTGTGCCATTTGGCAGTGATGCAGCACCTGTGTTCACCATGGCTTCTTTCTTTCTTTTTTGACACAGAGTTACCATGGCATTTTGGTCCTGGGTGAAGTCTGAAGAGGCAACTGGTTCAGCATTTGGGTTAAATCCTGGTTTTCAAGCCTGTACCTGTGAGCTCCTGCTGTGTTGTTCGTAGAGTATGAGTACCTGTCGCAGCTGTATGCAGTTCTCCTTGCTCACCATCTACAAAATAGGAAGGATTTGTACCTTGTACAGTGGCTTCCGCTGCATATGCACGGTGAACTTGCTAACATCTAATTTGTCTCCCAACCAGAATCTTGAGGTTGCCAACTAATGTTTTCCATGTTAAAGAGGAAGTGTTCTTTTAGCTAATCTTATTGAGGCCTTTGTGCTATGCTAGCCCAGTCTAACGCAGGAGGCTTACTGTGTCACTAACATCTGGGAACACCAGAGTCAATGCCAATGAGCCATTGCCATTGTGGCAGACTGGCAGATGTGTTGCCATTCAGTACATAAAAAGTGGTAAATAGTTAAATAATCTGTGGGCATAGCTCATACTACATTAACCTGGATACTACTTCGGTGTGATAACTGATAAAGAGTGTTTTGTTTGTCACTAATAAATTTGCTGGTACTTGTCGTTATATTTTTTCCTTTTCAATGTCATACTGAATATAATGAGTAACATATACTTGTAACCAAAACTTTTTCTTTGGATGTTACCAGAACTATATACCAATTAGAAAAATTGCAAATATTTCTTAAGCATCCACAGGACGCTAGGAGCACAAATGAATGAATAGCCTGAATCCATAAACAAATGTTGGACTGAACATCGTCATACAAAAGGGTACATCCTTGCATGGCGACTAGTACAAATCCAGGCAAACTGAATTCAGCGGCTCAGCGCAAACCGATACATGTACTCAGGGACATGCAGCAACACTCATCTACTTACAGAACCGCAGAGGATTTGTTACATCGACATCTTTTCATCTTTTTGGGGGGTAAGGGGAGTGATAACCTCGGACAAAAAATAATCACACATATTGCCTATCTTATACCACAGCTGGCAATGTCGATCTCCACCAGTTTCTTCTAACAGACGTTAATTTGGTCCTCAACTAATCTTCAAGCCGTCCTCTCAGCCAGAGATCACCACCCTACGAAGGCACATTGCTTCCGCGCATGCTCAGGGATCAACTTCACCAGGAAATCCATCGGCACACTCTTCAGCTCTGTTTCGATGCCACCAGAGTAGCAACATTGCAACAACATATCAGTTGATGAGTTGTTTCGAGGTTTTTTTATCAGCGCAAGCGAAGTCAGTATAACAGGTTTACCATGGGGCTTGAAATTGAAGAGAGGCGGAAGAAAGCGGCCATTCGGTAAGCGGGTGTTTGGATCCCGAAGTTCATCAAAGAATGGATGGATCAATGCTTCCAACTGTAATGAGTAACCAACTTGCAATAAATGACAATAACCAGGACTTCTGATTTTTTGAAGAAGTGTTTATATGATGTTTTAACTGATAAAAGCAACTTGTGCTAAATAATGCTTAAAGCAGTGAAAGAAAAAAAAACAGCACTAATAACAGGACAGTAAATGCCAACGCCTCTTTTTTGCTCAATAACGAAGTTACACTTACAGCAGTGGACCGAAGTTTTGGTGAGTACTGCAGAAGTCTGGACACGAGATCTACTGCTTCAGCAGGCATCCTTTTATGGAAGATCTAGCACAAAAAGACAGCAATGGAAGATGTCAACCTTGGTGGAGGTTAGGGATAGGAAGAGAGGGAGCACAATCCAATACAGCATTCCTACCTTATGCCATGGGTGAGCTTTGATTTGAGGGAATTTAAACTCGGTATAATTTGGATTCATGCACTTAATTTCTTCACGTGTGGGTGTGCCCAGAACCTGACAGAGAATGAGATTAAATTGGAGGAAAAGCTACGATAGGCAGGAGTTTAATTGGGATGAAGATAGTAGTTTACCTTGATGATTTCAACAAGCTGATCGACACCGCTTTCTCCAGGGAATAGAGGCTGTTAAGAAGAACAATTAGATTGTAGGCAGAGATAAGCTGGGGTAGTCCACTGATGACCCATGTACATCGAGTGATCCGTTACCTGCCCTAGAAGCAGCTCAGCGAGTACACAACCAGCAGACCAAACATCAATGGCTGTAGTGTATTCAGTAGCACCAAATATGAGCTCTGGAGCTCTGTAGTACCTAGAACAGATGTAAGAAATGTTTGGTTCGCCTTTTACCTAAAACAGTACAAAATAATTAGGCACACAACAAGGACGAAGATTCCTGTGAATATCAGTTGCTTATGACATACCAGAACTTTCGCGCTGCCGAAGTCACACAGTTTTAGCTGATGGGTATGAGGATTAACCTGTTACAGAAATAGAATTGCATTAAACCATCTGAAGCTGCGCTAATAACTTAACTAAAGATGAATTTCTCCTTTAATGTCAAACAGATAGAGATTATTACTATACCAGGAGATTTTGCGGCTTAATGTCCCTGTGGCACACTCCAATGCTACTATGAATGTATGCCAAAGCTCTACAAATCTGTCAATCACAAGGTTTTAGAGGTTACTATTATCATGCGGTTATGCTGAATCTGTCAACAACTCCCAACAGAGTAAGCTTTACCTGATACATATAAAGTTTTGCATAAATCAAAGGCATGCACTGGTTCATCTTGTTATAATGTTTAATGACACGATGAGCAGTCTCCGGTACATACTCAAGCACCAAATTGAGGTAAAGCTCCTCTTTCTCAGTCTTTGAGAAGAAACAGTGCTTTAGAGCCACCACATTTGGGTGGTCAAGCACTCGCATAGTTTGCAGCTCACGATTCTTATATCTCTTGTCTTGAAGAACCTTTTTTATAGCTACGGTCTCACCAGTTTCCAGACACTTGGCCTGTACAAGATCATTATTAGAAAAAAAGGGGGAAGGAGCTATTAGTCAATGAACTACGTGTAATACTAAAATAAAAACTGGACAACTCAAGTTGATAATGATTTGTACAGTAACAAACCTGGAAAACAGTTCCAAAGGACCCATGACCTACCACCCGCTCAGCCATGTAACTAATGGTCTGCGGTGCGCATATAACATCAGTAAATAGAAAGAAAGGGATCTTCAGTTCTCTATAATAACATGTTTTTTTTTGTTTAAAATACCTGCTTTGCCTGCCCATTTCTCCCATCAATGCTGGTCACTATGATATGACCAGGCTCCGCCCCATTGCCATTGACTACAATATCTTCAACGTCCTGCATTGTTTCCAAACAAAACCAAAACCAAAACCAAACACAAACTGAGCACCCACCAGAAAGCAATAATTGATGAAACATTTGGGGGAGATGAGATTACCTTATCATCCCTTATGCTCATATTGCCCAACTCGTTCGGAAGTCGATCTGCGTCACTGCTAGAACTTGTGCCATTCTGAAATCCCAAAGAAGAGCGCGCCACGCCCACCGAGGCCATGGTGCAACAGAGCTATACAATTGTGCAGCACAAACCACTGTCCAAGCCTCCAAGGGACTTCCCTAAAGGCGTGATGCACTTGATTCACCTGCAAAGAGCATGATCATGGGGAGTCAAAAAAACACACGACCGGGATGCTTAGCTCAAGAAATTTGTGGTTCAGTGAAATGTTTGTTGAAAAAGCACATTCACTTGCAGACATGTTTGTATTGGTAGATAGGCTTGGGAGACTTGACAAGGACAGACCAACCCCTTCCAAATCGGGAAGTCTCTTGACCCTAGCATGATCAATTGGAAACTCTGTTTGTCCAGATTTTACACAGTTCCCGAGAGCAATTCAGCTCTGATCATAAATGAACAAATCCCAGCAGAGTGAATAACATCTGGCAGACGTACGCATAAATAAATCACCAAAAAATAACGAAAAACGTTCTCGATCCATGTCACCAAATTCGCGCCAAAGCTGCCACCTTTCCCCACCAATCCATCTCCATTTATTTATTTTCACGTTGGCGGAGAACGAGGAAAATCAACACGAAACGAACAAGAGGAAACCATGAGAGCCAAAACTACCGCTGTTCGGGAAATCACAAGCAAAAAACGATATATAAAAGAAAAGAAACAAAAAAAAACAAGAAAAAAAGAAGAAAACTCTGGCGTCTCGTCTGCTCGTCCCGAATCGAGCGAACCAGACGCCCGAAACGGCGAAAGCGCGCGCCTACCCGCCCCACCACGCCACCGCCTCTCGATCTCACGAATCGCCAGCGGGACGGAAGGCACCTCTGCGGAATCAAACGCCCTCCCCCACCACCGCCCGCACCTCAATCGCCGGATCCAAGAAGAGACGCAGAGTGCGAGCACGAAGAGGAGGATTACCGCATCTTCTCGGCGCGCGGATCGGCGGCGGTTGGGAGTCGGGGACGGAAAGCTTCTCCCCTCTCCCTCCAACTCCGGCGCGGGGAGGGAGGATTGAAGAAGAGAGGTGGGGGCGGAATGGAGGAAGAAGAAGGGAGGCGACGCCGGGGAGGGAAAGACAAGTTATAACGCACAAGAAAATTGCAAGGCAGCAATAAATTCATTATTAATTGGTTAATTTATTTAATTAGAGCGGAAAAAGATGGAGTTTTTACTGATATATTATTATCTTGTCTGTTTGACCGTTGAAAGGTTCGTTCCAGCGGCGCCATTGCATTCATCCTCTCCTTGATTTGTTCTGGCGCCTCTTTCCTTTTTCTTTTTCTTTTTCTTTTTCTTTTTAGTATTAATTACTAACTCTTTTTCTTTTATACTTATTATGAATGAACTTGATTCCAAAAAAAAAAAACTAAATGTTGTACTAGTTTGTTCTATGTTAAATTTGATCGAATTGATGGCAAGGTTATCAACATTATAGTACCAAATAATTATATTATAAAGATATGTTCTATAATTAATCTAAGCATACATATTTTGAATCTATTTATTTAAGCCTATATTTAAATACGTAGTAAAATCTACGTGCCTAAAATGCCGAATGACTTGTAATAAATGAAGGGAGTAATATAATACAGATATAGTTATCTTTTAATAAATTTGATCCGAAATTATAATAGTTCTGATTTATAATAAAACTAAAATAATGTCAAGTTCCCTCTGACATTGATAGTAATAACTTTGCCTACTCTTTTTTTTAAAAAAAAATAGGGATGCATTTTTGTTTTTATTGTGCAATTATTGGACGTCTAGCTTTCCAATCTAAGGCCAGTCTCGATGCTAGTTCATGGGAGGAGATTACTCAATTTATATCTAGAAAAAAGTAGGAGTATAGCATATATGTCCCATCTTGTATAACAACGTAAATTGAAAGCATGTTTCCAGCTCACCTATTCAATGCGTTGAGATATGTATGTATTCCCAAACTTTTATGTTGGGACTTGTGTCACTGAAAGAGACGGCAAATTGAGCCATCTTCCTCAATTCCTCAAATCATGACATACATTCTAGAAAAATAAAGAAAAGTAGTGGCACCTATAGTACATTCTTAAGTATCATCTTAAGCCAAATCAAATTATCCACAGGCAGGTTTGTCGGTGAACCGGTCTATTTGTAGGTTTACGGGCAAATCCGCCCTCGTTATCATCTCATCTTCCCATTCGAAATAAACTTGAGAACATTTTATGCAAAATTGTTGACAAAAACTACCGTAGAGCGTAAATCTCCATGAAACGGGGGTATATTTTGTATGTTGAAGACTCATACACATACTACATGATTGAGTCAGGGCAGGGGGTTTGAAGTTGAAGCTGAAGTGAAGAAGAAACCAAATGATTGGCGGTCCGGCACAGGCTGTAATGGTCGGGGCATGGGCATGCACCCCACTCGGCCTCTTCCTCTCCTCTTCCTTCCTGCCTGCAAGCAGCTCAGCTCAAAGACAAAAAAAAAAAAAAAAACAATCCATTAGATACTACTAATCCAGAGATAAAAAAAAGAGGCATTCCATCAAATACTGCCTGTATAAATATATATAGATATATAGTAGCTAGGTAGGCCAGCCACCAGACTCATCACTAATTATCAGAAAAATCTTGAAACAGCCTTTTGGCTCTCTCTTTTCTTTGCTACTAGTTTATTGGGCCTTGCAATCTTATATCTTCTATGTGTTGTAAAGCCATCCTGCGAGTGCATCTACTCATTGATGCTTGGCGATCATGGCTGTCGAGGAAAAGGTTGGGATATTATACTCCTGCATACACGTTTTCTCATGGCACTTTTGCTTGTGTTCATAAACCTTTTGTTCACAAAATGAGCTAGCTGGTCGCCCATGCTCCTCTTCGGTTATACAAAGTTAGACCCTATTTGAATCCCATATAAGTTAATAGTTAGCTGCTAAGATCAGTTTTAGTGATCAATACTACAACTAATAGCCCAACTAATATCTCAAAATGGACTATTTAGCTAATGAAAAGTTATTAGCTGGTTTTTACTACTAACCATATATTAGCTAGAGGATACAAACCGACTCAGCTAATAGGTCAGCCGGGTTTAGGACATGTTCGTTTCGCTGAAAAGTCAGGCTGAAAAGTATTGTTCGCTAATTTATTGTGAGAGAAAAACTACTTATACTATAGCAGCTAACAATAATTAACTTTTTCTAGATCTAAACAGACCCTTACTAACCTTGATTATTATCTCCCTGTTTATTTGATAAATGCAACAAAATCTCGAAGGTTCAAGCAAGCATCACCGCGAAATTTTAAATTTCCTCTTTATTTTTAATTTCCAAACAACTATATGGGCAGGGCACGTCCCGTGCCATCCACTTCTGCCTCACCTACATGTACATACATCAGGTGAGAATACGATTCGTCTGTATTAGTATACTTATACTATACGTACATGGATGCATGACACGGTGTCCGACAGAGTTAAACAACTTCATGATATTTTTATGGGAAAATTGTCTGTGGACATCTAAAGTGATGGTCGTTTGCTGGCGGACACCTCGTTTTGAGCAGTTTACCAGAAGACACTCTGATTCGGTGAAATTAGGTTACAGGACACCGCAGACCGGTTGCAGCAGGTTGAGGAGAGAGAACAGCGGTGGAATGACATTCTTGCCCCTACCGCTTTCTTCTTCCTCTCTCTTTCTCTTTTTTCTATTTCCTGTCCGCCGCAGGGGATGTACCTGCCCAGGCTCGGCCACCTCCACACCGTCTCGCTGCTCTCCTCCACCGCCGCCTCGCTCTCCCAGCTCGTCGCCGACGAGTGCCTCCTCACCTCCGCGCCCACGCCGACCCCATCCTCCTCCGCCGCCGCCTCCTGTTCCGTCGTGCCGCTCTCCTCCACCGCCGCCTCGCTCTCCCAGCTCGTCGCCGACGCGTGCCTCCTCGTCTCCGTGCCCGTGCTGGCCCCATCCTCCTCCGCCGCCGCCTCCTATTCCGCCGCGCTCCACTCCTCCACCGCCGCCTCGCTCTCCCAGGCCGCCGGCGACGCGTGCCTCCTCGCCTCCGCGCCCGCGCCGGCCCCATCCTCCTCCTCCGCCGCCTCCTGTTCCGCCGCGGAAGACGCGCTCGTCTCCCGGCTTCGCTTGGGCTTCGCGGCCTCCCGTGTCGCCGCGCTGGAGGAGCGGCCCTCGCCTGCCCCGCGTGAGCGGTTGTGTCCTCGCCGCTTCTGCTCGACGTGGTCTGCGGCGGTGTCACAAGATCCCTTGGCCGCGCGGCGACGTGGTCTGCGGCGGTGTCGCAAGATCTCTGTAGAGTCCGTACCGCTCCGGCCACCTTCACATCCCTCCTCCCCGGCGCGCCGCCCGATTCGGCGAGGGATCCGCTGAGCCGCCCGCCTCACCGCGCCGTTGCGCTTGGTCAAGCTCGCCTCGGTGAGGCCCCGCTTGGCCGTCGAGCTCGCCATTGTACTGCCGCCGTCGCGCTCGCCGCTCGCGCCGCATTGGCGTGGGCCACGTTGCCCACTCTCGCTCATCGGTCTCCTTCCGTCCTCACCAGGCCTGTTGTCGTGCTCGCCCACTCACGCTGCACCGCCATGCTGCCCGCGCCAGGTCCCGTCCAAGGTTCGTCCGCGACAAGGTTGGGGACGGGGGGAGGGGAGGGGAGGGCGAGGTCCGCCGAAAGCGTCGCTGAGGGCGCCAGCGTGCGAGCGGCTTCCGCCCGAGCACCCGGCCCAGCTCCGTCCTACGTGGATTGCTGTGTGGATTGGCCCTACGCGTCAAGTGAGAGGGAGAGGGGCGGACCCACCTGTGGCTCAGGGGCACCGGATGTCCAAAACGAAATTTTCTCTCTCCTCAACTGGCTGCAACCGGTCCGCGGTGTCTTGCGGCCTAATTTCACCGAGCCAGAGTGTTTTCTGACAAACTGCTCAAAACGGGGTGTCCGTCAGCAAACGGCCATCACTTTGGATGTCCGCCTGACAATTGTCCCTTAGCCTGTTCGGGAGGTCGTAAACGATCGTGGATTATTTACTGCTGGCTGGTTTGGTGTGAGAGAAAAACACTGTTTCTTGCTGGAAATTTATATGTATGTATGTATACTAGCTACACTCCCTACTAACCATCATCACCGATCATAATAATAATCTCGATAAAATTAAACCAGCACGGATTCTTCTGCTGCCAGCGTAACTAACTGTCCAATCACGCAGCACTAAACTAGTACTAGTGAACATGGTCTAATCTTAAATTCTAAATATAAATCCGGCCGAAGCTGTGAATTTAAAATTTGGAAACGAATCAGGAAGCACGTAGGAGAGGCAGGCAGGAGACCAGGGGACCCGGGCCGACGTGGACAGTGCAGCAGCTGTTCGTCACCGGCGGCCGCTCACGGCCGGAACGGCGGCCGGTGGACCGGATCAAAGAATTCATTCACAAATCAGAACACGGCAGAGAAGTACGTCCGTGTTCTTAAATTGTTCTGTTTATTTATTTATTTATTAGTATTAGTACAAACAACAATTTGCCCTGATGGAAAATTAGATCATACTGGCCTGCCCTGGCAAGCATGCAGTCCTCAAAGTTTGAAGTTTGAAGGGCATGGTAGCTTACATTTCAACTTGAGTCCCATGCATCGTTTTGAAATTTTCAGCATGCAGCTGGGCCAAAGCGTTGGTTTAATTTGTCAGCTGCATGCACAGTTGGTACGTGGGGGACATAATGAAGACCCGGCCGCATTTTATGACGTACGTACAGGGTACAGCAGACTGCAGCGATCGAGGATGCTGACATTTCGTTGGTACGAGAACGCATCCATGTTGGTACGTGGGGCCGTGTATGAGTTCTTCAAATTGAACCAATCAAGCAACTTGAAGTATCCTCAACCACTTGATGGATTTGATTTGTTTCCACGTCCATTTCCAGCTTATCTTCAGTGAATCGGCTTCAAATCAGTGAGTTTCAATTAATTTGGGACAACGGACGACGAGCTTGCGCGGTGCATCTCCTCGTCCATTGTAATTGTCCATTCAGATTGAGAATTTGGGAAGGTCTTCATAGTAGCCCAGCACAATGGCAAAGCTTTCATTCGGTCGAGGTGTGGTGGCGGACACCGGGGAAATGTCTTTTCAAGCTAGGACATGCCCGAGGCGGAGGACGATGGTGATCACGGATGGAGGTTGAAGATAAGGGTACAAAACATATTTTTCTCATCGTCTTCTCTCTCTTGAAATATGAGAAATGAATAAAGTAATCATTGTGGTGTCTTACAACAAATAATCACACTTTTATAATGGTACTCAGCAAATTTTGTTGTTTGCTGTGTGAATTGGGCAATAACATGTTTCTCCCATAGCAAAATTTCACTTCATGTTATGACCCATGTACTAAAAGTTAATACTATTAGAATAGATGTTTTAGAGTAAGTAACCAGCTCATACTATTGAGGTTGTCCTAATCCAACAAGACCTTAACTCAACCCCTACTTTATGGAGGTATCTAAATCTCCTCCTTCGGTCCCATCTTTTAAGGCGTGTAGGGAGCTCCCTTCTTCTTTCTGGTAAAATTATCCCCACACCAACTCACTTCCACGCATCAGTTTTTCATCTCAACTCTCCCCTGCGAAGCCCCTTGTCCTAGCGCGGCTCCTCTCCAAGAGGTACTCAACCCTGCTAGGGCTCGTTCCGCATGCCCGGCCTCTCCTTGCCATCTCCAGTGCCCTCCCTCTTCTCTCCTTTGTCCCCATAGCTTAGTCGATTAGAACGATGCTCTTCTCTCTCCTCTCTTCTGTTCCCATAGCTCAGTCGATTGGAACGACTGGTGCTCCTCCCTCTCCTCTCCTCCGACTCCATAGCTCAGTAGATTAGAATGTCTCTGTCATCTCTGGTGCTCCTCCCTCTCCTCTCTTCCGTCCCCATAGCTCAAGTCGATTGGAACGATCGATGCTCCTCCCTCTCCTCTCCTCCGTTCCCATAGCTCAGTCGATAGAAATGGCAATGGATATGACCAAATTGTGAGTGGATCCCATATGTTAGTTGTGGTAGAACCGCCTAATCTAATGCTCTCTCAAAGGTACTTGTCTTCCACTAAACACTAAGTACCTAAGCGAGGATATAAAACTATGCAGTTCTGTCAAGCACACCCCGAGGGAGAACTAAAAAATCCATATTTTTCCATCAGGATCATAAATGAGAGAAGAAAGCTTACAACATTCTTAACCATTTCTTACATCACTTTATTACAATATTAGAGTACTTAAACAAGTTGAATGGAATAGCGGAATTAAGACAGTTTTACATGTAGAAGAGTTTATACATTTTAGGTTTACATTTTTATCTTGCAGCGGAGAACAACATATGATTAGAGTTACAACGGAAATAAAGATTAATGGTGAATCATTAACATAGTGAACATTTATAAACCAGATATGATGGTAGTTCATAAAACTTTTTTTCTAAAAACTTTTAGTGAGGGTTATAAATAAACACCACGACCGTAGTGCGGAAGGAATCCTCTCTGAGCCCACCAGGAGGTTTCCACATACAAAAGTCGTCTACCATCCATCGGTCACCTACAACAGGGGGAATAAACCCTGAGTACTCGATTGTACTCAGCAAGACTTACCCGACAGGGGGAAAATAAAAGACTCCAAAGATATGCAAGGCTATCTGGCTTGTGGGTTATAACATCTACAGGAAGCATTACTAAACGTGTGTCCTTATATTCAATTTTATAAGCAGTTATCATTAGTTCATTAACTAACCATTCTATGTAAGCAATCAGAATTATTTTACCATCTTTCATATTCCAGTTCTTACTATGGTGCTAGACCATAGCCAAGTCGGTACCGTCTCAGAGAAACGACAATTTGCGAATCAATGTATCCCAGCTGGGTACCCCAAAACACACGTCATGTTTGTACCCTAGGCACAAACAAGACCAACCTATTCCACTCTTGTCACGGGGTCCAGGTCTCCGTCCAAACTTGGACTTCAAGCCCCCACACTTGAGACCCGGTCTCAATATGGTGCTTAGACCTCCATCTTTTCCCGCCTCTAATCAGTCGGTCCAGAAAGAGCCAGAACCCATGACAAGAGAGTAATAAGTCTTCCCGCTCCCATAAGCAGGTATGTGCTTAGGATAATAAGTCTGTGACCTGACTACCATCCACAGCAACGAACGGTCCTCAATCGACATAGATGGAACAAATGCAACCAGAGCCTCGCTCGGTTGCCTAACCAAGCCCAAATCCAAATCCAAATCCAAAGCACAGTCCCGTCCAGTCTCCAATTATCATTCATATATATTCCATGTGATAGTTATAGGATAATAAGAACAATAATATCTTTCATATCTTCCGCGAGTGACAGGTAATCACTCGACTTCTACCGGAATCCTTTAGCATAGCAATCTACATGATCCTGACATACTAGTAGGACTCATATGATAAGGTTATATATATGCAAGTGGTTTTCATTCAACTCCTTAAAACTTAATGCACACACATAAAATAAAGTACAGAATAATAGGAGTTATGCACCGGGGCTTGCTTGGGCAAGATATAACCAAGGATTAACATTCGGTCGGGGCGACACGATCACCAAGGCTCCATCTTTTCTACTTTTTCGGTCGACTTCACGATCCATCGTTGTCCCTATTATGATATATGTAGACGCAACGCAGAAAACATAATTAACCAACGGCAACCGTAACTCTAAGAACACGATTACGCCTCACAAGCTAACGAGCTAGCTCTAATGACTAGCGTACTAGTCTACGTATCCACGCCATCAAGTAAGGCTTTATTTTCAGAAAATATTTTAGTTCTACAATCCCAAGGTGAGGCTTCTTATTGATTAAATTTATATATTTGAACTAGGACTCATTTAGCTACTTTAGCAAATTAATTATTATGGAGCTACAAAAATTACAGTGAGCATCTAATAATGTTTGGAATTTTTTGTAAAAATTCTAGAGCCAACACTACTACCAATTCCACACAATAATTCCTACAAGTTGATGCTTTCACAATATTAAGTGCTTCCAATTAATTAGATTACTCTTGAACATGCTATGAAACCATGCGAACAAAATATACTCAGATAAATCATGATTTTAGGAACCGAACAAAATTGATTTCATAATTTTTGGTCAACTACACAAATTTATTTTGAATTTACAAGTTTGCCCTAGAAACTAATTTAGAAAATGCTTAGAAAAGGAAAATGGCCGACGACATCCAAATCGGTCCGACAACCCAGCGGCCCAGCGTGGGCGCGCGGCCCACGCACGAGACGGCCCACAGCGGGGAGCCCCCGCGCTGGCACTTTAGCAAAAGAGCCCTCAAACTTTTCCCAAACTACACCTGAGCCCTAATACTATTTATTCCTCTCTCTAGCGAATTCACTTAACCCCCTGGATTTTCCAAATTTCCTCGCGCGCAACCCCGTCCACCCCGTGCATGGTGGCGTGGCGTCCATTTATTGGGTCGGTCGCCATGTACGGCTAAATGCGCCAAGATGGGTGGCGGTCAGGGGCTCGGAGGTGCACTAGTGCGAGCTGTAGCAGCAAGAGGCTATCCGCGGCGGCGACGCGATTGTTCCGACGAGAGAGGAGGATAGAGGGGGAGAAAAAGTGGTGCGCGAGCACCAATGACATACCACGAGTACAGCCAATCCATCCGTGAAGTGGGAGAGACCCCGTGCAGTGCTGGCCACGTACGACCGAGCGGAACGACGGCGCTCCGCGATGGACACCGATGCGTCACCACGCCATCGACGAGCATCCTGGCCAAAATAGCGCGAGCACCGGATGGAGGGAGTCAAGGCGAGCTCAGGGTTACGAGCAATTGAACTATTACCACTCCTACGTGCCTTACCACCCAACCTACCAATTTGGCGGCGCACCTGACCAGCGACGAGCAAAAACGCCAATTTGTTGGTGGGTAGTGACTGGCCGGGCTTGAGGGGAATCGAGCGTCTAGCTGACTACCTATGCCACTCACTAGTGCGAGGAATTGGACTGAGAAGCCTTGAGCTAGGCGAATTGAAGGGGCGGAGAGCGTGGTGCCTCGCATGCGACAGCGATTCCGGCCACGTGCTGGCTTGGCACTACCGACATACACAACCCGTCCTCTCCTCCCTATCTCATAGGCGAGGCGGTACGTGCAGTCGTGGCAACAGAGGTAGAAGGAATGAGCGGCTGGGATCATGCCACCGGACACAGCAGCGGCGCGGCGGTAGGTGAGCTGCATGGCCGAGAGCGCGTGCGCACGAGAGGGCGGTTGTGACCAAGACACACGGCATCACGACAACGCCTCGCCGCACGTTCTAAGGAAGTTTGGGAAATTTTTAAGAGAACAACGTGCCGCCCAGCACCACTACAACCTATACCATGCCCAAGTACTCTCTTAGAGGCAACCAACCATACCAAAGCATGAAGCTAGTGTTTAAGAAATTATGTTAGAATTCAAATGCCAAAATAGTATTGTCCAACACTCTTTTCCGACTTAGAAAAGACAATGGTTCAATTTGGACTTAACATCCATGAACACTTGTTGCCACAATTTTTAAGAGGTCTATACCTTAGTAACTTCAACCAAAAAATACTACATGCGATAGCCCATACTTTATACTAAACTATAGGAATAAAATACTTAAGCACCATTTAACTATTTTGCTCAATATAATTTGCCAAAAATGACATTTTAAACATAAGTTCAAATTCTTGTCGATTCAACGAAAAGGCTGATTTTTAGTTTCAGATTCGATTTTTGAGCTCTCAAGAACAATAGTTAACAACGTTTGTTTTCAAAAGTTAAAGTTGCATCACTTGCTCATCATCTTTACTTAAGTACTACACACAAGTTATACTTTATTTTTGTTTATATAATTTTTTTTCGTGCCAAACAATTAAAACGATTTATCACATTTTTCTCGTTAAGATTTTTATTAGCACTTTTATACACTAAGTAAGTCAACTTGGACATTTATTTGAGTCCACAAAAGTGAGTCACATATGATTCGCTTATCATTTCATGTGCCTTATAAATTTTTAAAACCTGAAAACTTGTTTGACTAATCCCTCTTGGGCCTCAATCTCGGTGCTAAGCAAGCCCGTAACACAAGATGTGTTACATTAGTGTATACTAGAGTAAATTTAAAGGCCCTAATTTTAGGGCTTTTATTAGAATAGATGCAAAAAAAAACTTGAGTAGAAAGAATTCTTAAATTAAAATAGAAATCCTAATTTAAGGGTTTCTGGTGGAGTTGCTCAGCCCTCGTCAACAAAAGTGAAAGGGGTGCGATGGGATGTCTGAGTAAAACAATCTGTCTTTGAACACCGGAAGCGACGTCGATAAAGAGGCGGCACTCAGGTGTATGGCAGGAGCAGAACACCTCTCGGAGATCATCTCAATATAATACAGGGCTAATTTTCCTTTTAGCTATTTCTTGCTGAGGGTGGCCTGAGTTGTACAGTCTTCTCACTCTAAAATATACATATGTGTGTGTGACTTTGATAAACAAGCGTATCACACAAAGGATTTTCAATTTCTGATTTCTTATTATTAGTATGATTTGTTTATCAAATGCATTTATTTGGTCCAAAAAACCACTCCAGATTACTATACTATACTAGTAGCTACCAGCATCTTAGGTAGTTATACTTTCACATCAAAAAGACACGACAGTTGACAAAGGGGGCTATGCATTGAACTTTTGGTGTGTGTGTGTCTGTGTTTCTCATGCTCTTAATGGATTAGGTTGTTAAGGAGTTAGCAAGTAAGAATGTGAAAGGGACGGGCTTGACCTAAGCATGCTCGGAGCCCTTAAGCAGTCCAATAACATCGCGTGCCCTTAAATCCGGTTTGATCCGTTTCTTTTTTCATCCGGAACAGCGTTTTTCTCTCACAAATTCCTCCAGCATTCCTCCAAACCATCCAAATTCCTCCAGAATTTCTCCAAGCGAACAGGCCCTAAGTTGCTGAAGGACCTATAGCGTAGTGGTTACGAGAGCCTAAGTAGCACCTCACGTCCTGTGCTTGACTCTCCATGGGAGCGAATTTTCAGGATTTAACGGCGTTGTGTTTTCAGTGGTAGGTGACGTTCTTATCGACAGCGAGGGGCCTGCGTACGTGCTTATAGGGGTGAGTATACGTGCATTGCTAGTGACATTCACAAAAGAAGAAGAAGAATACCACGTGAATAAACAAACATAAAAAATGAAGCAACCCTCCATATAGGAGTAGACTAATTTTTTTAAGGGAGGCCGTCACGGGTAGCTTTATTGTTAAGATTATGTAGACTAGATTTAATTGGATTGTATACTTGCCCCCAAAAATATTATCCATGTACATGTACTTCAATTTATTCTAGACTAGAGAGCTGAGCACAGGTACTAAACTTTTTCGTGAGCCAATTGTGGACATTTGGGCTGGGCTAGGCCTAGCACGGCGGTCTGCCCCTTCTATATTGTTGTTCTTATCCACCATAATCCATTGTAGCCGTCCACACTGATCCCATTTGCAGTGTCATTTTCGCCAGGGTTGTTAAATTGCGTTGTCAGATGATGTCCATTAGAGATTTGCCTGAGTTGCTGTCAGTGTCAGGCAAGTTCATTGGATCAAAGGAGCTTGTACAATACAAGGAGGAAACTGGTGATGCGCCTCTGATGCAGTCCATAATAGAACTGACCTCAAAATTTCTTATGGCTTAACACTAATGTTTAGTAAAGACGCAACCGAGGGCCCAAACAATAATAGTAGTACTAGTTCAGGAACCAGGTAATTAATTCCTGCATGGTTCAGCAACATATGTATTATTATGCCAAAAAAACAGCTGCATAGGCTTGTTACAAATTACAGTTCTACTGCCTCCGTTTTTGTTTACTTGTCACCGAAATTTTACTGTAGCAATTTTGACCAAACGATTTTTTCTGCAAAAGATTTTTAGATACATCAAGTTTTCACATATATGATTCTTTATTGAACATACTTCATTAGTGTTATATACATTGAAGTATCTAAGATTTTTTTAGAAGGAAAAACAGATGGTCAAATTTGCTACAGTAAAAAATTGCTGACAAGTAAACACAAACGGAGGGAAGTACATAAGTAAAAAAAAACAGAGTTTGCTTACAAAAAACACTATAATCATTGTTCCTATCCAGTTACCTAATCTATAATCATGCACTCAAACTTGATGTTTCAGTGATCAGAAAAATTCAAGCCAATACGATGAACTTGCTCATATCTTCTCCCACAATCAGGGCAGAATATCCTAGAACCTTCCTGTACATAAAGACAAACATCTAGAAGTTTCTTCTTGGATTTGTCACCACAAACAATGGAATCAGAGATTGCTAGAAGGGGACAAAATCATGCTAGAGGGAGTAGTGCCACGTCGCCTAGCTATTTCTCCTTTTGCACAAAATGACCAAAAAAAAAAGGAAAAGAAAAAGAAAACAGTTGTGATGTTGATGACGACACAATTGTGCTTGGCGATCTTTCTCAACCAACACTGTAGTCATTAAAGGGAAGCAACTCCAAAAGAGGGAAAGCGCATCTTTCTTCTTCACCTGTCACCCGCCGCTATTCTTTGGTGATATACACTTGTTGGCCTCTCATTGGTCCCGGCCAAAAAGGAGAGAATATATAAAATACTATAAGTTGAATAATGGAAGGGTTCTGAAGTACTCTTAAGGCCATTTGGATGAATACCATCATTTTTGTGTCATCCAAGTGTGGCAGTCCCTCCGCCGCCAAGGCATACAGGCAGGTCTGCCAATTCAAAATATAATACGTATAATGTAGTAAGATGTAATTTGATTCAGCTTAACTCTTAATTTAGGCCATGTACTATATTCCGTCCTTTTTTCTGTGAGCATGGTTTGACATGGGGTCTCTAATGTCAAATTTTGACCATTAATAATATCTCCTATATTATAATGTTTCATGACTACAAAGACCTTTGCGGAGAAGAATCCAATAACCAAAATTATAGAGTATAGTATATAAATTTAAGACTTTTCATTAATAAAGATTCGCTACACTAAAGCAAAAATTCCTTGAGGGTCAAAAACCGCCAAGAAAAATATAAAAACCACCAAGGAAATGTTTCGTGGGGGCTGACCGTCAAGCAATGGCCGCCAAGTATAGAGAGCAAGGGAAATTCAATTTCCTTGGTGGTCCACCCCCAAGGATAAATTTCTTGGTGGTTTGGCTGCTAAGGTAAATTGGGCCATAGTAGAAGTTATAAAGCATCAAGAAAATTAGTGAACTGTCAAGTATATATTTTTTTCTTGAGGGCCTCAAACCTCCAAGGAAATGTTAAAACCGCCAAGAAAATGTTACAAAAAAGTTAAAAATCCTAGAAACCCTACGGCCACACACAACCTCAGCCTTCGTGTGTTGCATCCTTACCACTGTACCTCAAAGTAATATGTGACTAAATGCCTAATGCATTATTTTGTATTCACTTTAGTGAATTTTATAATGCATATTTGAGACCCTAAACAAATTTAAATGAAAAAAATTGAACTGGAAATCTTTGAGTACTACAATTTTTGTTTAGGTCACTTCTCCATCCGAAGTCATTAAAAAAGTTTATAAAAATATTAATTTTCCCTGGCGGTTTACAATAGCACTTAAGGAAATGGTTGTTTCCTTGGCGGTTCACAATAAAACTCAAGAAAAATTACACATTTACTTGGAGGCTAAGGTGAAACCGCCAATGATACAAATTACCTTGGCAGTTTACTAGACCCCAAGGAAGTGATTAATTCCTTGGCGGTTGGATTTGGCACTCAAAGAAATCATGGACCCCAAAAAAATTTGTGGTAGTGACTAAAAAGTTCAATCTTAAATAGCATGTGTGCCCCACTAACAAAACAAGATAGTACAGTGTTTGTGGACAGAAATCATCATAAGCATACTCAAATGTGAGTGTCCATGCCTAGAATTGTATTTTTTTTTGACGGAGACATAACACCTTTGTTATCAGCACGACAAGAGTATTTTCGGCACGAGTTGGGGAGAAACCTCCCACTAAAAACTAATGTCTACAAAGGTCCATTCTAAGAAATTCATGCCATCCAGCAGCATGACTGCATTGATTACTGAGATAAAAAAAAAAGAGATAGGCATCGATCGTAGTAGAATTCTTGTCGCCGTTTTGACTTTGTTTATGCAAAAAAAACAAAAAAAAAAAAAACAAAAGAGTGACATGCATGTGTGCTCTTGGTGCGTCCACCAGCGTGTCCTGCTCCGTACTGTACTTGTATGTGGCCGTGTGGTCGACAATTTTGAAAAAAAAATGGCCATTACCATATGTTGACGTACGTAATACATCGCAGCTGACGTGCACTTTTTTGACTGAACTGAATGCAGCTGACGTACATTGAGAGTTACAACTTACAAGTACGATCTCCTAAGCAGGGATGAAAACGCCGTACGAAACCGTATCGTTTTCTACATTTAATCCGATCGAATTCGTATTTTCGGACAAATTTGAATTCGGTTTGAAATTCGAAACACCAAATTCGAAATCAGAACGAAAACGGT
This sequence comes from Miscanthus floridulus, assembly GCF_019320115.1. Taxonomy (NCBI): domain Eukaryota; kingdom Viridiplantae; phylum Streptophyta; class Magnoliopsida; order Poales; family Poaceae; genus Miscanthus; species Miscanthus floridulus. The sequence goes on from NC_089595.1 coordinate 21,798,208, forward strand.
TTAGACATTTTTTCGACCGTTTTCTACTTTTCTACTTTTAATTCGGAATATCTCGAATTCGAAATTCGGTTTAAACCAAATTTGGCCCACTAAAAGTCCAACCTTAGAAAAAAAAATTGTAGCTTTCGACGAGATCTACAACTTTCTAGTTTTTAATTTTTTCATTTAAGTCTTTAAGATGTTCAAAAAAATTAAACAAAGTTTCAGCGGCATATTAATCGCGTACAAGAGTTTGTTGCCTTAGAAAAATCATATCTTCCTTACATGGTATTGAATGGAGATACTTTTTAAGAAAGTTGTAGGACTTGTTAATTATTATTCACTTGTTAATTGTTATGCACTTTGTCCTACGGGTCAATATTTCGTATTGATTTTTCGTATACCAATCGTGTTCGACATAATTCCGCCCGAGTTAATTCGTTTTCGAAATTCTTGATATTCCGTAAGTTTGTAATCGTTTTCGTGTCCGGCTTTATCGCTTTCGTTTTCGTTTTCGTATTCAAATGTAGAAGTAGAAAACGATTGAGAGGTTTTTCGACCGTTTTGCCCTGTTCGTTTCGTTGAAATTTGGCTAATGCTGACGCTTATGCCGATTTATTGTGAGAGAAAAATAATGTTCGTTCGCTGAAAAATACTGCTAAAGTAGGGCCGAAGAACGTGTAAAATGGAATTAAAAAAACTACTCCTTCTATTCTAAATTATAAAACGTTTTGAGTTTTCTAGACGTATTGATTTTTACTATGTATTTAAATCTATGTATCTAGAAATGTCAACACATCTAATTTAGAATAGAGGAAGTACAAGCCAAAGGTAAAAAATTTAGATTAATCATTATAGGAAATCAACAAATGCAACTTAACTCAGACTCATTTTCTCAGTTATCTCAAAATTAAACCCAGATTAGGGGGCTAGCCGAGCGATTCACTCGTTGCCGTGCAAGAAACACTTCGCTTCTACAGCACGCTCAGCTAGTGCTCACTCGGCCACTCTTTTCCCGCCAAAAACCAAGGGCATGTATATGACCTGGCGATCTGCATTTTATTTTATTATTTATATTATTATTAATTAATTAGCCGGCCAGCAGCTAGCTAGCTAGTTCCTTGTTAAGAACGGAAACAAGCACAGTGACATGCTGATGCTGTTACCACGAGTCCACGAGGATGGTGTAACTCCAGTAACCACACCGAGATAGACTTTTTTTTCCCTTTGTAAGGAGTTAAAAAAAAGAAAAACATGTTCTCATCGAACCAGAAACACATTTTTTTTTTTACCAAAGTTAGGGGTTGCTTGGTTCCCAACCGCCATGCACAGCCACGCTCGGTGTGGCGCCGCTGCAACCATGGCGCCCAAAAAAATGTGCCACTCTCGCCATAATTAGCACACATTAAACGACGAGCAAGAGGAGCAAAACGAAAGAAGAAAAATCTGTGGCTGCCAAAACGTGGAGGAGAACCAAACAACAGCTTCGGTTAGTGTGACGGTCGTAGTTTAGGCGTGGCGTGTTTTGGCTACCAACCAAACACGCCCTTAAAACACTTCGACAACCACAAACTCTAACAACGTAAACATTTCATTTCATTAAACCACCAATATCCATAACTAAAAATTTAAATGCAGATTTTTTATTTATAAGTCCAGCACTAATATTTATCATAAATAGACCTCCTACAAAACGGAAAAGAAAAGAAAACCGTGGCGTGGTCGGCAACGGCAGCCAATCACACGGGCACGCGACGGCCACGTGTCCGTGCGGCAGCCGCGTGCGCGCGCCCGGAACGCACTGCCACCACCCGGTCACCAAACCACCCCCACCGGTCGCCGCCGGTCACCTCCGCCTCCGCGCACGCACACGCTACGCCACGGATAAATAACAATCACCCCCCTCCCGTCTCCGCATTTCATCTCTTCTCCCCCCTCGCTTGTTCGTCGCGTCCTCCACCTCCTCAGATCAAGAAACCGTGTCCTGCTCCTGCCCCTGGGAACGGTCGGGGGATCGATCGCCCTTACCCGCACCTCAGATCGTCCAACGACGGCGGCCTTCGGAGGTCTCCGTGCTCTTTTCGGCGCGACGGGTCGGTCAGTTCGCGGATCGGGCGGTGTTTGGTTGACGGCGAGCCAGCGGCGGCGGCGTTCGTCTTGGATCGGGAGTCGTTGAGTCGTTTGGCCTGCTGAGAGGTGCGGAGATGGTGGCTGAGGCGGAGGTGATGCATCAAGCTCCCGTGCCAGTGCTGGAGGTGCAGTACCACCGGTGCGTGACGACCAAGGGGGTTGAGGACGTCGTCGGGATGTCCGCGGCTGCGGCGGCGGCGGCGGCCGTAGCCACGCCCGCGGAGGTCGGGGTTGAGGTCGAGGTCGAGGTCGCCGTGGAGGTGCCTCTCATGGTGAGTTCCTCATGCTCAGGCTACTGGTGAAAAAAATTCTGTCTCGGACTGGGAACATTTTAGCCTTTCTTTGGAAGATTGCTTGCAAGTTTGCAAATCAAATTTCGTGTCAGGTGTTGTTACTACCAATTAATTACTACTACTGTTGTGATACTGTTCTTCAAGTGTGTAGGACAAGCTCTGGAGTCCTCTTTCCATCCCCTTTTCGATTTGGGGAAAAAGATCTGCTTGTGGATGCAAAAGGCTGATACACTTGCTTGCCAAAAAGTAGTAGCTCCTTTCTTTCTTGGGGGGAGGAGCTCTAGTGTGGTGGTTGCACAGTTGTAGGCCTCATCAGGGTTCAGAAAAGTGGGTGGTGAATTATTGGACCCATACATATCTGTAGTAGTGTTTGGTGGTGGTTGAGTTTATGCGTGCTTTCGCACTAGTTCAGATTACCAGATGAGTTTGGCTTAGAGCATCTCCAGCACTAGCCCCAAAAACAGAGCCCCTACTTTTTATTTGGGTGCTGACCCCAACTTTTATTGGCCCAATAAATCTCTTCTACTCCAACAGCAGCCCCAAAACAAAGCCCCCAAATCCATATCAGCAGCCAATGACAATTGGGACCCGCGTGTCATTGAGCCATGCCTTTCTTCCCCTCATCCTCTCCACACACATAGGGCATGGATGAGCAGGGAAGGGGAGGGAACGCCGTCGCGTGTCGCAGGGAGGGAAGGGGAGGGAGCACCATCGTGGGAAGGGGAGGCAGCGCGCGCGGCGGAGCAACGGACGGCGCGTCGGTGCAGCGGCCCACGCAACGGAAGGCGGAGCAGCGCATGCGGAAGGAGGCGAGGAGTAGCGCCCGCGTGGATGGGGGCCGAGCTGTTGGGCCAACAGGAATGGGGTCCGAGGGAGAGATTTGGGTGCCCACACAAATTTGGGGTCCGTAGTAGGGGCCCTGCTGGAGTTGGATTTTTGACCTGAGCCCCCATATTTAGCTATGGGGGCTCGAGTAGGGGCCCTGCTGGAGTTGCTCTTAGTGGGTTCTTAATCTGGGCATTTATATACTGTGTGCCTGTTACTGCAATAGAAAATTTGATGGTCTACATACACTTCTAGTTTCTTAACCTGATTCAGCGTATAGTGGGTTATTAGTGGGTGAACTATATGTTACAGTCTGTGGCATGTCTCACCTGTTTAGGTGATTAATTTGTCAACTGCGTAGACCCGAAGAACTTTTTGTGGAAACTGAGATAGTTTGGCCTGGACACAGGGTGCTAATTTTTTTAATTATCGGAGGCAATAGGAAGCAACAATGGGCTGTTCTTCTTACTAATCAGGATGCAACAATGGACTGTTCTTCTTACTGCTTTCTACCATTCAATGATCAAGGGACTAATTGTCTTTTATTTTTTTGTGGTGATATAGGGGTTGGAGCAGCCTGATGCTGCACCAAGTGTGTCTATGGACGTGCTACAGTTTGTGCCCACCATTCGGTCTGGTAGCTTTGCCGATATTGGTCCTAGGAGGTACATGGAGGACGAACACATCCGGATAGATGATCTTTCCGCTCATCTCGGCTCACTGTTGGTCTGCCCTTTGCCTAGTGCCTTCTATGGGGTAAGTCATTTTCTCTGTAAATTACTTCTCCAGCACCTAATGTTAAAACATTGCCACAACTGATTGTATCCCTCTGTGTTTTAGGTTTTTGATGGCCATGGCGGTCCGGATGCCGCAGCCTACATGAAAAGGCATGCAATGAGGTTCTTATTCGAGGATAGTGAGTTCCCACAAGCATCTCAAGTTGATGGGATGTACCTTCAGTCTGTTGAGAGCTCTGTTCGCAGAGCTTTCTTGCAGGCGGATCTTGCTCTGGCCGATGATTTGGACATCAGCCGCTCTTCTGGAACCACGGCGCTTACTGCATTAGTCTTTGGGAGGTATAATAAACTGTAGAGCAGTGACAACATTTCGAGTCACTTGAGCCACATTGATCTTGTCAAACATTCCTGTGCCTTCCCCTCCTTGCAGGCAACTACTGGTTGCGAACGCCGGGGACTGCCGTGCGGTCTTATGCCGAAAAGGAGTCGCGATGGAGATGTCTCGAGACCACCGCGCAAACTACGTGGAGGAGTGCGAGAGGGTCGCCGCGTCGGGGGGATACATCGAGGACGGCTACCTCAACGGGGTCCTCTCGGTGATGCGGGCCTTGGGCGACTGGGACATGAAGACGCCCAACGCGTCGGTGTCCCCGCTCATCGCGGAGCCCGAGTTCCGGCAGGCCACGCTGGGCGAGGACGACGAGTTCCTCATCATGGGCTGCGACGGGATCTGGGACGTGATGACGAGCCAGCACGCGGTGAGCCTCGTGCGGCGGGGCCTGCAGCAGCACGACGACCCCGCGCGGTGCGCGAGGGAGCTCGTGATGGAGGCCAAGCGGCTGGAGACGGCAGACAACCTCACGGTCATCGTGGTATGCTTCGCGTCGGAGCTGGGGTCGCAGCAGCAGGAGCAGCCCGCGAGGCCGAGGAGCTGCAAGGGCCTGTCAACGGAGGCGCTGTGCAACCTGAGGAGCTGGCTGGAGACCGACCACCGCTAGAGGGCGTTGGTGGCGGCAGCTTGAGTGCCGAGGAGGTTGGGTTCAGGATGTGTAAATACTATGCTGACAACACTGGTTGACGCATGATGAGCGCTGGGCCATTTGTTGAGAGGCGGCTGCGGATTACGTAGGCAGGTCAGCTGTAGCAGCAGCCAGCAGTTTTGTAGGTTATTTTTCGCTTCGTTCGTTCGTTCTTTCTTTTTTTCTTTCACCCTTTATTTAGCCGTTGATGTTATTGTTAGCACCACCTCTCTGTTGTACATATATGTATTGATGATGTTGATGACATGCTCCATTGCCACTACCTTCTTCCAAGTTGGTTCTGTTGTAATGCTGGAACTGCAGCAGATTGGCCGTTGGCCGTTGGGGCTGCTGAACAGACATGGCTCATACATGAGGCTAAGAGTTTGGGGGTTAACTAGAAACAGTGAACAGCCTTGAGGCGACGTGAAGCCGTAAGATCATGCGTTTCAGTAATGCCAATGGCACCATTGCACCAACCACAGAGGCGCCTTTCAAGCAAAGTTCCTTTCTATGGCTGGATGTGTTTATACCTGAGCCGCCAACTTCGGTCAGTGAGAAAAGGAGGGCAGAGCGGGCACAGCCACTGCATTTGACCAACTGCTGAGCATAGTTTCAGGCACAGCGACACTGGGCACGCAATTCCGGCGACAAACTGGGTTAGACAAGTCGTATAGGAGACAGGATATGTTTGGCTGCCAAATCCACAATTATTTACATACTCATTCTATTTCAAATTATAAGAAGTTTTATAATTATACGATATAGCAAAAGCTATTTATCTAGAAAAACTAAAACGTCTTATAATTTGGAATGGAGTATATAAAAGTAAAAACGCAGGGATAAACAGGAGTGGAGGTTAGAGTTCAGGTCTCAAAGCTTGTGAATTACTGCCAAACATCCGTGTAAGTCATCTTTTGCTCTCCCCACACTAAAGCTAACAGTCTGTGCGAATGACAGCAAAGATTGTCTGTTCTCACAGCCTAAGCAGACGCTGAAGGAATATCTCAAGCTGACAAGCAGGCGTCAAGGTCGCAAGTATTTCAGCTTCACTGAAATTGCCAGTGGGCAGTTTGATGAAGAGATAACCATGACTCGTGCTAGACAGCGCCTTGTATTTACTCTGTCAGTTCAGCCAAACATCAGATCAGATCCTACGAACAGTAGCAGACGATTCACGCATCTTTCAGAATACCGATTCACACGGCTTCTCGTTTTTGGGCTACATGGGTGTGGCTGCCAGGACGGATCTTCCAAAAGGGAGAAACAGGTCCACCATGGAGTCATACTCCTCTCTGCTAACCTGAGCAGCATTCAACATCTGCAACACACATCATTGATGGGGGAAACAAATCAGATGTCACCAAAGCAAAATAAGATACATTCTTCAACTAAGCACAGAAATCGTCAGTGATAAGTGAAATTGGTTACTCACCTTTTGCACAAGCTTTGAATTTGAAAAGACTGGAGCAAGGGCAGGAAGCTGGTGAACAGAGAGCACATCAAGCATTACCAGAACCACAGCCTGCCACTGCCTTGATCGCAGAGAAGGCAGGGCGTCAACAAACGACATTGTGTCAATCAAGTAGCCCTGGTGGCAAAGCAAAGCTCACATTAGATAATCCAAAAGCAAGCACATACAGTGTAGTTTCATGTGTTAAGACCAATATAACTGTCAGCCACCAGCATCGAGCTAACCTATCAGTCTAATTTTGAAAGGGTATGATATTAGCAGCATCAAGCATACCAGAGTAATCTCCAATTTTGAAACCGGGATCTGCATCCTCAAGTTTGATATGAGTACTGGCACAGCATTACAAACACAAGAATCTAGAGCTCTTCTAATCTCCGATGAGAGCCCATCCTTCAGAACTATCTTCTCAGGATATTCCCTCCCATTGGCAATCAACAACTCTTCCACTGAACCCCTTTCAAGTCCATACACATAGGCCAAAGACGACCTGGATATCCATCCGAATAGTGCAGCCCACATTGTTCCGAAAGCAGACAGCTGAAAAGAAATGTACATTATGCCGAGACAGGATTAAAACAAGCAAAACTGGTATTTCTTCTTTTTTCCTTAATAATAATACTTACAGTTAGACTAAAACCTTCTGGAGGCGTGTCATGCCAAGAATCGTCAACTTCAAACATGTCTGTATCCAGAAGTACAGGTTTCTTAGGCCACTTGATAACATCCCTATCTATCTCAGGGTCATCATCTCCGGCAGTGTTTTTGGCATTGTCATATTCTTTCTGGTTAAGCACGTCAGGCAGAATGATGATTCCAGCCTTTGAAACTGACGTTAGAGAGGCTTGCGTGAGTACCAATCAATAACAAAAGTTGTGTGCCTCAAAGAATAGCAACCGTGGGAATATAATGAATACATGCTCACCTGCATCTTCTGCTTCTACTGTGCCTGAAGAAATAGCTTCTGCTGCCTCAATAAGTGCTGCAGCACATGCCTCTGCAGATGCACGCCTTAGTGAACTGTCTATGACATCCTCGGGTTGTTTTATGCTACTTGAAGGGCTTTCATATGCTTTGCTTGTTTCTAGGACACTTCCATTCTCATCTGCCCATGTAACAGACTGTCTACCGCTCTTAGACCCAGTAACTTTCAACGAAGACTTCAATGCAGGCCTCATCTTTTCATCAGTTGTCTCATCATTTCCAATGTTCATTGCTTCACTGAATTCTTCGCACAGTTGTTCAGCATAAGCTTGCGTTGAATCTTTTGCTGAAGATTGAGATGATGAGGGATGATTGTCTACCAATACAGAACTTGACAAGTAGTTATACTGATTCATAGCACTTTCCTCCCTGTTTGTCGAAGCATCCCCAATAATGATGGTACTCGTAAAGTCCACCTCATGGCCATCGCTTCCAGCAGGCCTTTTTCTAGACTTACTCTTCTGTGTCCTCGATGATGCTTTACTCACTTTATTTTTCTTACTGCCTTTTCTCTCTTCCAAAACTACATCCTCGAGCTGCTTTGCAATGGAATCAGATATGCAAGATGACAGCATCCTGTTATCTTCCTCTTGCTCCAACATCTTTGATGGGGTTTTATTTTTCTTCTTTCTAGGTGTGGTATTCTCACCAAGAACCAGGTCACCCATTCTCTCAGCTATTACTTCGGCGCTCATGTGTGTTTCAACCAATGAAGGTGAACTTGTCATGCCATCTTCACCAGAAGCAGCAGTCCTAGAATCCACAATTTCAGTTCTGGACAGCTCAGGTCCAGCAACTTTGTTCTGCTGAGGCTGTGGCTTTTGCCCTGAAAACAGAACATAAGCTCACTGTATCTTCAATTGTTCGAAATTTAAGACAGGTCGAACAAAGGAATAGATGATCTTTCATGTACAGAAATGTGCCTGCAAGTAAAACTACCGTTACTCTGATAAACATTGTTACTTACACCAGTGACTAGAAAATTAGTGTGTGAAATCTATATCAACCCAAAGATGCTTGCAGAACCCAGATTAAGTTTTAGTGTGCAAGTTTGCTAAGAAAAATAATACAACACTCTTAAGCAAAGCTGAGGACCGTATAAATTGTCAGTGTGCTGCAAGGTGCAGGTTGAACTGCATCAGTAGCAAAGTTATGATGTGTAAATGCAGCAGTAGAGATACTAAGTCAAGGGTACTGACTAAAACTCCCAAGGGTGAAGTGACCTGCTCAATTTTTTCCTACTGTTTTGCAGATTTACAACATCTCCATTCAAAGGAATGGAGTAAGAATCAGAAAATCCTTGACCAACAAGCTCAATTATTCTCTTTAACTTCTACTAGTTGATACACTTAAAACAAAACCACCTACATCTGCGGATTGCACGCGTCAAACACCATAGACGCAATCATATCGACAATATACAGGTAGCGTTGAGTTTGATTCCTTTCACCCGCATAGTTTTCATGTATATACGAAGAGGTTGATAACTAGAGGTACTGACAGGTTGCAAGTGAACTTACTAATTCCGACCACAGGTAAAGATTATTTGTATGTTAAAAGTAACAAGATCAACCTAGATTCATATCTTATTTTGGAAACCAATCCAACCTTCCCAATTTATTCATGAGCTATGGCAATATTCATGAAGGGCGGGCCTGGTGCAAGCGGTAGAGTCTTACTGCCTGTGACCGGAAGGTCCCGGGTTCGAGTCGTGGTCTCCTCGCATTGCACAGGCGAGGGTAAGGCTGGCCACTAACACCCTTCCCCAGACCCCGCACAGAGCGGGAGCTCTCTGCACTAGGTACGCCCTTTATGGCAATATGTATGACCAAATACCTATGGCAATATGTATCAGCTAAAGCAACATATCGCCATGCAATACTTCAGCATGCGGACAGGACAGTAATACCATCAAGCTGTTCTCGTCCTTCTCTCATTGAAATGCAAGTATGGGCAAGCAAAGTATGGAACACAAACCTTGGGCACTGCGGTCACGGCGCGGCACATAACCCTCAATGGCATCGGAGGGCCCAATCCAGTCCTGCAGCGAGACCTCCCCACCTCCGGCGACCTCCTTCTCCTTGATCTCCACCTTCCTTCCCTCGTCCTCGTTCCTCCCATCCACGCCCTGAAACCCTAACCCGCTCCCGTCCCCGGCGGCGGCGGCGGCGACGAGCGCGACGACCGCAGCGAGGCGGTCGAGCGGGACCCCGTAGGGCCGGTCGTGCGGGAGCGAGGCGGCCAGGGCCTTGGAGGCGACGAGGCAGCGCTCGGAGCAGAACTTGCGCGCCTCCTCGAGGTCGTAGACGCGGTGCTCGCTGAGGGCGATGTGGAAGCGGGGCCCCGTAGCGGAGGCGGCGGCGGAGGGGAGAGGGTTGGGGCACGCGGGGTTGCCGCAGGCGTCCGCGATGGTGCGCTCGGTGACAACGTCGTCGTAGTCGGCGCGGGAGAGCAGCGCGGAGGCGGCCGCGTGGAGGAGCGCCTCGTTGGACGCCGCGGCGCCGTCGAGGAGCGCCATCTGGATGCGGAGCACCGCCGAGGCCACCGTCCGCGGCGCCTCCGCGGAGGCGGCGGCGGCGGTTGGGGAGCTCATCGCCGGAAGGTTCGCAGAAGGCGGCGAGGGGTTTGGGCGAGCTGGAGGAGCCTGGAAGAAGAAGAAGAAGAAGCGTTTTGCGATTGCAAATGAGTTGAAGCGAAGCGGCAGCAGCGAGCGACTCGGGCTATTTGGGCTCGTGCTGGTAAGGCGGTTCTGGCGTTGTTGGGCTCGGTCTCTTTTTTTCTTGACAGGCTCGGCCTCTTTGTTAGGCTGCCCTGGTGGGCTTATGTGAGGCCCAAAATCTCAAGGGTAGGCTAACGGACGGCTTATGTAGTTTGGTGGCCCAAATCCTGGCCCACGTGCGTAAGTTGCACTAAGACGACAATGAGATTTGCATGGCCCAATTCAAACTCATAGCGCTCGTGACCATGTGGGCTGCGGCCTGCTGCTGTGAACATGTGGGACTGTGGGAGGCGGGAGGCCAGCAGGGTGGCACCAACGTGGGCTTGATTTTCTTTGTGACATCTTTTACACGAGGCACTAACTTTTTGATTCTTGATCATCTTGTAGTTTGAATGTCTTAAATTTGAAATTCATATTTTGTAAACGATCTCGGATGGAGAAACTACAAAAATAGAAGTTGTCGATCTCAAAAAGTTATACAACTTTGTAGTTGACAATTTTTTCATTTGAATTCATTTATGGCCTCAAACAATCAATTTAAACTTGATTTTGGATAATACATGGGGAAAGAAAATCCAATATAGACATAAGTAAGTGTGAGGTGCAGTGGTTGAGAAAGGTACGTGTGAGGGGAGGTCGCGGGTTTGAATCTTTCTGGCCACGAAGCGCGTGCGAGGGGGAGGTCGCAGATTTGAATCTTGCCGGCCACGAAGCGCGCGATTTTCACGTGAAAAATGCCGTGACTTACTATTTTAGATAAAAAAAATTGCAATTTTTTTGACCCAGATTCGATAATTTTTGAAAACGGACTGCACCTACGAATCATCCATTTGTAGCAACGCTTCCGTAAAGCCGACCGGCCAAACCGCCTCTGCAAATAATTATCAGCCACCCTTAAAAGGCCTGGGTGTAGTAGTGATTTGGGACGGATTTACGGAGTAGTACTCTGGCCTGCTTGAGAGATACAAAAGAAGACAAAAAGGGGTCCTGTAATGTAAAAGATTTATTGTATTTTTTTTCCCATGCATGCGATCAACGTTTCTAAATTGAAAGGTTTCAGGATGATCTGGAAACTTCGCAGGGCGCCCTTAGAATGGATTGGGCAGCTAATTGGCGGTACGGTGCATGCCACACTGCTGCACTGCACTCCAGAATGAACTCGGAACTAGTTGTGACCGACACTTGTGCCACGACAGCTCTTCCTGATTTGCCCAAGCTAGCTACCCAATCCTACCTTACTCCACCATGCAGCTGAGCATCTCTGCTGGCGTGAGTGAGTGTGAGTGCACGCCCACGCCCAACCCCGGCCCGGCCTAGCCTTAGCAGATTTTTTTTATTTTTAACACTTTTTTAAAACTATTTTAAAATTGACACTGTTTAATTTTTTTTTTCAAAACTAAAACTTTTGGACGCGCCTGTTTGCATGGCGCGGCAAATTCACACTGTTGTGCTATGCATGGCGGCGCGGCATGGGGCGGTCAACGGCCGCGGCGACCGCTGACGTAGCGGGGCCAACATGCCGTGCATCATGGCGTGGCGAGGCTTTACTTACCCGTTGCGGCGCTAGCTCCCTCCCTCTGTCTGTCTGCCCAACTCGAGCACCCGCGCCATTGCCTCCCGGCTCCCCCACGGTCGGCCGCCGACTTTCCCTCCCTTGCCGGCCTCTTCCCTACCTTCTCCGAAGCTCCTCCTCAGCCTTGTCAAGGTAATGAAGCTCCTCCTCAGCCTCCACGGTGGATCGAAGGATTTGAATGAGTAGTTAGGGTATGGAGAAAAATATGAGTTCGTTAGAACTTTGGATTGGGGGATTAGGATTAGGATTACCAATGTTAAGGTTAATTGGTTATTTAGAATTATGATTACCATGTATTCTAATATCAATTTTTATATGAATTTTGCTTGTTTGAGTTTGCATCTCAACTTTTATATGTGAATAAATATATGGACACACTGTTGATGTACCAAAATTTATTTTTTAGTGACCAAAGTATAGTTTTTATATAGTTTGTATGTTTACCTCTAAGAGAGTTTGCACCAAAGTGTAGGTTATATTTTATTTGTTGTAATGCAAATGGTTCTCATTGACATTAATTTATGATGTTTTGATTTTTGTTTGTTAAATTACAACCGTTTTGTTAGATGAAAGACATGAATCGGGAGGAGTTTTGGCGAAAACGGGGTCGTCCTAGAGAATTATACCCCGACGCGTCTAGCAAACATGCCCCTGTCCCTCCTGACCTCCCTGTCCCTAACTGTGACTGTGATTTCCCAGTCGACGTGTTTCAATCGAGACATCCAGACGCAGTGACGTGTTGTTTCTACACATGCAGTTGTTTTAATATAAGTAATTATTTCCACTATATTTTTTTCTTCATTTGTGTAAGTAGGCTACTAATATTTTGTTGGAATCTTATTGTGTAGGCCCATGAGAGGTGTTTTTTCTTTCAGTGGATCGATGGTGCAGACAAGTTTGACCTAAGGTACCTCCTTTTTGACGATTGGTGGAGAGGAAGACATCCATGTGATCACTTCGAGCGGTGGGTTCCACCCCCCTAACCCCCGCCAATGATGGCTAAGGAGAAGCACCTAGCCGCAGTTAGGCGACTCAAGGAACTTCCTCTGTGCGATTGCGGAGATCGAGCTGTGATAAACCCTAAGAATACGTTGGAATTTGTGTGTCCCAACAAGCACGAAGTAAGTGGAAAGTGTATTTGTTTAAATGTTTATCTCTATATATGTGCTTGTACTAATGTATTCTCTTATAGCGTTATGGATTTGTGAAGTGTCATTTCAATGAGTGGCTCTACGGTCCTAAGAATTAATGGCTGGTGCCACCAAAGGTAAAGGAAAAGAAGAAAGAAAGGTTAATTTACAAAACACCTCCAGTCATGTGCGAATATGGTGTTAAATCCAACTATGGTCTAGTCCATTTGAAGCTTGGAATAAGCCATTATTGCGGCTATATGGTTGACTATGATGAGGTTGGTTATTTTTGTGGTAAACATGAAATCGTATTTTGTTTCTTTTGCTAGGACATATATGATATAATTTTTTATTTGAACAGAGCACTAGGAAATGCAGGTGGGAATGTTATGATGGTCAAGCTAAGTTCTTGGATGAACTGAAGGGGAGGCAAGTAATTGCATGGAAGAGGGGATATAGACCTGACTACGTCAACCTATTCATTAAACATCACAAAAAGAAGATGCGTGAGTTTGCTAGACAGCGCGGTATTTGTAACCCGATCGACGTTAGGCTTGACAAATAGGGGTTGGAGAGACGTAGGGCGTTAGAGGAGGAGAGGGCAAGGAAGAAGGAAAGGGAGGAGACAAGAGTACAGATGCAGGTCTTGAATGACCATGTTGTTGCATTGTGTGCCAGTGAGTGCTTGAAAGCCTTTTTATTTTCATTGCCTGATTTTAAATATAATATAATCGCGTTGCTAACTGGTTGGATTTTATACATGAAGGGATTGGATGCAGCGAGGATCATGCCGCAGAGGTGGCCCATGCAAGGTATGAGGAAGAGAAGTTAGATGAGCACAGAACATGAGCTGGTCGCACCGTCCAATCTCCGATTGTGTTGGCTGATGATGGGGACGAGGATGAGGACGACACTGCCAGGTTGAGCGATCTTATCGCTCTAGTGAAGGCGGGCTTGCAGGCGAAGGAGGCTGAGGAAGACACTGGCAGACTTAGTGAGCTTATTGCTCAAGTAGATGTGGGCTTACAGGCGGAGGATGATACATTCTTCTCTTAGTCCTCAGAGGCCGCAGATGAAGCGAAGGTCGCTTACTACAGGCGATAGACAGGTCAGGGCAATGCAGGTGAGCCTAGCCACATGAGCCAGATAGAGGAGGACGCGTTCTTGACTCAGGCCGCAGAGGCCACAGGTGAAGCGGAGGTAGCTTACTACAGGCGACAGGCAGACCAGGGCAATGCATGTGAGCCTAGCCATAACAACGAGGTAGTGGTAGAGGACTGGTACTCGGACGACGAGTTGCTTACTCAGTATGTTTCAGACTGAGGATTGATAGAGGTGTGGTAGAGGATTGGTACATGTGTGCTAGTTCAATGCTTTAGATTTGGTATTTGTATTGTAGTAGAACTTTCTCGGTGCTGCATTGTGTTTCATTTGAACTATTTATGTATTGTACCCATGTAACAAACACTGTTTATATAACAAACATTGTTTAATTTTTGTAACGAACATTGTGTTACCTCATAAAACTTTCGCCACAAAAAATGGTATTACAATGCTGCAATTTGCATGTATTTGTTACGTTCTCGGTATATAATGCTTTTGCTTTTCTCATTGTCACACATTTGGGTATTACTTTTGGGTCTTAGTTTGGTGCCCATCTTGTCCAAACATTATCTAGAAGACTGTACCAATCACTAATGACCTTGTGTCATGTCTATGCTCTGTTTTTTTAAAAGATAAATAAAAAGTTGTTCTCACCATTGCGATCTTTCGAAACCCCCTAAATTATATGCATCAAAATCTTGTTGCTGCTGATGCGCTCAGAAGGGAGTCTGGCCAGCGCCCAGCATGGGTTTGCCGCGCCACCGTCCACGGCGCGGCTAGACTGACGCGCTAGCTGCCATGGTGCCGCAAGGCTGACGCGCCCCCAGCCATGGCGCGGCGGTCAAAGCGGCAGCAAATGGAACAAGGCACTTCTGTTATGTTCTCACATGAGCCAAGTTATTTCATCGTGTCGGTATAACGAATAAGTTAGCAGGAAGGTTAAGTGCATAAGACAATCAATACACAAGTTCAGCAATACTAACTTGTACACGTCCCAAGTTCATCGCAAGTTCGACAATACCTCTGTTTGACATAAGTTCAGCAAGTCATAACTACGACACAAGTTTGTCAATACATAAGTTCGACATTACTCGGCATACTACATGTTCCATCAGTATATGGGTGTCCAAGTACAAGTGCATCATGTCATCCTAAAGAACTCCTACAACCCAGGAGTATATGGGTACCGCGGACGCCGCTGCCTCTACGGACGTGAAGGCAGCACGTTAGGGGTGAACCCAACATCAGTACGGTCTTGCTAACGGTACATCCGGCGGTACTACTGAGTGTAACTAGGACCCTGCAATTACAATATAGGCATCGTTACTTACAATGTTTAAGTAATTGTGACATATATGGTGAAGAATTGTTTCAAGTACCTGTTCATCGAACTATGTAGAAAATGGTGCATCACCAAGCTGAGACATCCCAATCTCATCGTAGTCCTCCTCCTCGTTCTCGTCCTCGTCCTTCTCATCCTCGTCCTCCTCAACATCGTGCTTCACATGACCCTTGCCTACATTGCCGGGAGTACGAACATAAGAGGTCCCAGCAACCATCGTGTCGGAGGAACCTGCTCGTGTCGGTATAGTGCTTGAGCGTAAAGAACTAGATAGGTTCGAGTGATAGGGCATCTCCCACGAAGTATCCACGCAGCTGAGCTTCTATGCCAGCTTCTTGCAGCTCCTCCTCACTTTCTACAAAAAACACGAATGGATGAGTCATGGGAACCATTTAACTACTGTCATGGCTTTGAGAATAGAATGTACATCGACGAAGTCGTGTAGAATGCCGTTCGGTTCCCCTCTGGTCTCGTGAAGTCACACGACTGCTTCGTTGGACAGACTTGTCAACTGTGTTGCTTGCATACACAATCGAGGTAAGTTCGTATCACTACAATTCTTAGGAACGCCGATGTGCAGTTGTATTGAAATTCAAATTTCTTACCACGTATCTCTGTAGTGGGGCTCTCTGAAGCTGTCTCTCCATCCTTGTGGCCTCGTCGTATGCATCAGCGGTGTCATCCTCGTCTTCGTCCTCATCAATTGGCTTGTTAGTGTAGGGGGCCTGCATATGTGTGCGGGTACTCCTATGCAACCATTGGAGGTAGCGGTCGAAGTTGCGTTGGTCGTGCGGCGGTTTCTCGACGATCAGGATCCTTTGCCTATTCTCCCAGTCGTGGATGTACCCACGTGCGTCACAGCCCAATTCTTCTCCTTGTACATATTCCTTCGATCGTACCTATAAGTTTAATGTAAGTTAGTGGTTGTATGTATGTACATGACTGCTAAATTATTATGTTATAGTCGTTGCACCCGTACAACTTTCTGTTGGTTGTGTACAACGGCGGTGGGCATGGCTGCAATCTTTTGAACTGCCTATACACCCTTATGGGCCACCACAATCCACCAATGGAAAGGAGATGGCCGGTGACGGCAATGGCCGGTCGGCAGCGGCCTACTTCTGGAGGGCGACGGCAATGGCCGGCCGGCCGATGGTGATCCCCCCTTCTGGAGGACGACGATGGGCAGCGCAGCAATGTCCTTCACGGCTCGAGACAGTGCGGAGAGATGGAGGGGCGGCGACGAGGATGGGCGGCACGCGGCAGTGGGGAGATGAGGGGCGGCGGCGGCAGTAAGGGAGGCAACGAGACCGGGGGAGATGGAGATGGAGTGAGGGAGGACGGGCACACGGCGCCGGGCACGAGCGGGGGGCGCAGCAGCCGGGGTCGCGTCGGGCGCGCTGGGCGGGGTGGCCGCGGCGGGCGCGGCGTGGCGGCGGCGCGGCGGGCGGGAGTCGCGGCGGCGCGTTTTCTCATCTAAGGACGGAGACACTTAACAAGGGGTCTGCCGCGCCGTGATGCGTGGCGCGGCAGGCCCGCCGCGCCGTGACGGGTGGCGCGTCAGACCTGCCACGTCAGCGATTGCCGCAGCCGTTGACTGCACCCTGCCACGCCACCATGCATGGCGTAAATTAGCCGCGCCGTGTAAACAGACGCGTCCAAAAGTGTTAGTTTAAAAAAAATTAAACATCGTTAGTTTTAAAAATAGTTAAAAGAAGTGTTAAAAATAAAAAAAATCGCCTTAGCTAGTTGCTCTCAACGCTGACGCCACAGCAACCAAATATACAGATGGAAATAAAGCGATGCCTCACCTTGCAAAAGGTGAAAAGGTGTGCTGCACCTGCACACATCTATCCGGTCCACACCAATATGCCCGAAGCGTGTGCATCATCATGCCATATGCCATGATACCTCCTTTTAGCTCCCCATCATCTAACTGTATATATACATATACACAACATTGTTATATCACTTCTGTTATACCGCATATATAGAACTTTGTCATTGTTTGGCTATTGCGAGTTGTTCTTGTAATTGTACTAGTTGAATGTGTAAAATTGTACATCAACTCTATCATGACATTTCTGCTAAAAAGGACTGTTTTGGTTTGATAGGTCGATCAAAAGACAGGCTTTCTTTTTTCTTACTGATGGAAAGGGAAGTCGCCAAAACGGATGAGCAGAGGAGCAAATCGCGTCTCAAGATCAGTAGTGCTCTGCCGGGGCGCCAACATGTGTCAGCAGGGATGCACACTTGCTCGAGTCAAAAAAAACTTGACCATATGCACCACAAGGTCCACAGTGCAAGCAGGCAAACAATACACTGTTACGATATGTGCAGGCAGCAGCTTTATCTTGTCTAATCGAGACGCGTGATTGCATGATGCACGCAGTTTATACGTCTACTAGCTAGTTTATGCATTTGCTTTCATGCATGAACATGGCTAGCTTTTTCCTTTTTTTTAGAGAAACATACTCTGTAGCTACCTACCTTTCTTTTCCACATGGCTTTGGCTCTGTTCGCTTGACTTATAAGACATACTTTTTCAGTCAATGAACATTATTTTTCTCTCACAACAAATCAGCCAACGGTACTTTCAGCCATGGCTTATCAATCAAGTGAACAGGGCATTTGTTCTTTTGTTTTAACTCAAAAAGCAGGGTGCTTTGTCGGTATATATGTTTCTCTTTAACTTCTTCTTTTTTTCCTACTATGTCTAAGTTAAGCAATGGATAACGCTAGCTAGCTTCAGCTTTACAGTTGACGCTAATCTATCATGGCCGGCCGGCCCATGACAAGCCTGGTTTAGCAATTTGTACAGAACAAGCCAATTCCTATTTCCGGAGCACAACAATTTCACAGTACCAGCAGCAGCAGCGCTGGTAGTGTTCCTAATGGGCTAGCATACACACATACACCTAGTCACCTAGATATTGCCTAGTGGAGATCACATGCATGTTAGCATGTGGCCCCAGTTCTAGCTAACTAGAGCCAGTACCAAGTTTAAATTAAAACGCACAAGCAAATGACAACTCATACAAATCCAAGTTATAGCCACAGATTTTTTTTTTTAAATGGAGAGATATATACATCAAGCCAACCATCGAGATCCTACTGTCTCATCTGATCTCTACTAATGTCATGTTTAGTTCCCCCAATTTTTGAATTTGGTACTATGCAAAAAGAAGATTCCCCGTCATATCAAACTTGCGGTACATGCATGGAGTACTAAATGTTGACGAAATCAAAAACTAATTGCACAGTTTGGTTGTACTTTGCGAGACGAACGTTTTGAACCTAATTAGTCAACGATCAGACAATTATTACTAAATAAAAACAAAACGCTACTGTAGCTACAGTAGCGCCAGGAAATCCGTCGGCGCCGATTCGGTGGCCAACTAAACATGGCCTAATTAACAAGTCTCGTCTGATCTCTACTAGCAAGTCTCATCAAGCATTTTTTTTTCAAGTCGGGTCACTACTACACACGACATTTTGGGGAGGTTAAAAATGATTTCTAGGCAGGTTTTCCCAACCGGCTCTAACAAAGCGTATGTAGAAATCAACCATTTCTATGGACAGGCCAGTGGTCACTAGTACAGAAACGGGTTTTACTTTCGGTTGGGAAACCCCTTCAGTCCCGGTTTCCCAACCAGGAGCACTAATCTGGGACTAAAGGGCCCCTCATTTAGTCCCGGTTTCTTACCCGGGACTAAAGATGCACCTTTAGTCCCGGTTGGTAAGACCAACCAGGACTAAAGAGGCCTCCTGGTCTGGCCACGTGGGGCGGCACTTTAGTCCCGGTTGGTATTACCAACCGGGACTAAAGGTTTCTTTTTTTTCTATTTTCAATTGATGATTCGTTTTGGTTTTCGAATAGGTTTTCGAATACGCATTCTACCCTGCTAATAATATACGTATTCTACGCGTTTATAATGTTCGAACATTTTGTACAAACTAAAGTATGAAACTAACGTATATATTACATGCATATACATATATTGTACGCTATTTTATGTACATATAATATATATATATATATATATATATATATATATATATATATATATATATATATAATACAAATAAAGCTTGTATTGTTTATTCTATCATATCCTTGGGATAACAAATTCACTACATCTGGTTTGGCTTTCATGTTTCATTGACGTCATTGTAGAACTCGCCGGCGGGGTTGAGGACCTGGTCATTAAGAAATCCTGCTATGGTCTCTTGAATTGCTTTCAGTTGATCACGTCGTATGACTTTTTCCTTCAACCATAGAGTCTTCAATAAAAGTTAAAAAAAAGTATTAATATATATATATATATGTGTGTGTGTGTTGGTCACGTGATTACTTATATATATGAGCAATAAAATAAAATTGTAAATATATGAATATATTTATATAACGTACTTTGAGGTTCTCTTCAGGAGTTCTTTTTTAGTACACCATGATGAACTCGCAAACATAGTATCCGCAGTAGTTGTTCCCCTGTTCTTGCCTCAGAACCCACTTTTACGAGAAAAAAGATCCAGTGAATTGAAAGCATGCATGGTGTTAATTGAATTATATATATATATAAATGTAGCTAGTACTTACTTTGTGTGCGATTACATCCGGTGGCTGTGGGGGTATTAACCCCTATACCCTTACGGCTAGGCTTGGGCCGGCCCGAACCAGGGGTCTGGCCCACTAGAAGACGACGCGTGGCCCGACCAATCTGTTTGGAGTCCCGCGCAAGGAATCAAGGCAGATTTGGAGATCAAGCAAGATCCTGGTCGGTTAGAATAGGAATCCTTATTCGGCCACCTATAGCAATTGTAACTGGTTAGGATTAGTTTCCAGATCTATAACCCTGCACCCCGGACTATATAAGGCGGGCAGGGGACCCCTCTAAAAAATATCTCTCATTGACATACAGCAATACAATCAGACGCAGGACGTAGGTATTACGCCTTCGCGGCCGAACCTGGATAAAACCTCGTGTCTGTCTTGCGTCACAATCTTGTTTGTAGCTTGCGCATCTGTCTGCCGATAATCTACTACCTTGGGCATACCCCTAGGTAGACTGCCGACCATATTTCGTCGACAGTGGCGCGCCAGGTAGGGGGTGTGCGTACTGCTCTCCAGACGAACAAGATGGTCATCATCCCTGGTTCCATGGCTACGCCGAACGGCCCCACGTTCACCATCGGCCAGATCACCTGGACCACTGGCTCCGACGACTACATCGCCATGACCATAGAGGAGGCGCGGATTCAATCTGCGTCGACCACTGCTTCATTTGCATTGGCTACGGCTCCGACCACGGTGGATCTGGCTCCGGCCATGCCAACATCGTCTTCAGCCACGCCAACAACCCATCGTCCGCTTCCTCGCTACAACGGGAGGCAGATCGACAACACCGACCTGCTCGACTCCATCGATCGGGTCAGCACCAAACTTGCTGAAACCCTAGCTCTGGTAAGTTCGATTCAAAGTCAACCTAATGAGCAGGTAACCACTACCCACAATAGATCTACCCGACCAACTCGGGCCAGTCGTCCTGCACGACTCGGTACGGATCTCATAGTCACATCTACTCCTGAAGGGCGCTCCATTCGTCGCCGGCCAGCCCCGCGATGGGTCTCCGGCTCTCTGAATACGAAGCCTCGATGGAGAACTACCAGGCCCAGCCCTACGGCCTGCGCAACTTCATCAACATGGTCCGGATTGAGGAGTATCAAGAAGGATCGATCCACACAGTTCAAGAGGGTGGCTCAAGCTCCCCATCCAGCATCGCATCTAATGGCTCCGTCCACACCGAGCTCTAGCATCATGACAATGAAGGCGTTGAATATGATCTAGATATCCCAGACCATGCCCCGGGGTTTCCACAATTCCCATCCTTCCCACCAAGGCGAGGAGACTTGATCAATGTTGTCAGTAATGACGAACCATCGGTAGTTGGCGAAATAGAACAAGAAAGGCTGGCACACGAAGCACGCAATATTGATTGGTTTAATCGTCGACAAGTCGAAGCCGAGGCAGAAGAGGAGGCACGATGCATAAGGGTCCAGCCACGCGACCTTAACAATGCCTTCGATAGGGTGGGGGACAAGCAGGTCTTCAGGACTCCAAGTGCCAACGTAGCTGTTGCTATGGCGACAATGCAATAACTACCCAATACCCCGGAAATCTAGGCAGTTCGTGATGATATATAAGCTTACCTGACGGCTGCTATGGCCCAGACCGCAGAGATTATAAATCAATCCCGGGCTCCATCCATCTCAGTCGAATCAAGCCATAGCCGCCAGTACTCAAGTCACTCACAGCCACCCAACCAACGTGGCTCGCGCAACAACGACCCATCAGACAATCGTTAAGGCAGAAACGGTGGTCATGATGGTGGTTGGGATGACAACCGCCGCGACTACTAGGATGACAACCGCCGAGACAACCGCGACAATCATCGTGATAACCACGGTCGCAGGGTTAACCAGGGTGTCAATCGGGGTCGTCGTGATGGCAATAACGATCTCCGCCATTCCCTCGGAGAACACGATCTGCGCGATCGCATTAACCAAAGAGCCAACGATCGTGCATCCCACGAAAGCTATCGCCGTATGGAATATGATAATACCCACGGCCCTTCGGGTTTGAAGCAGTTTACTCCACACCTTCGCCAAGTCATATGGCCCAAGAACTTCAAGCTCAAAAAACTTTAGAAGTACGATGGCAAGGAGAACCCCGAATTATGGGTCATGCTCTACGAAACTGCATGCAGATCAGCCATGGCTGATGAGCACGTCATGTCTAATTACTTCCCAGTCACCGTCGACCATGCAGGCCACCAATGGCTGGTCAGCTTGCCGGCGAACTACTTTGATTCTTGGCAAGAGCTCAAGCAAGCATTCATTGATAACTTCATTGCTACCTACGAGCAACCCAGCAACAAATATGATCTACAGTGGATTCGAGATCGCAAAGATGAGCCACTGCGCGAGTATGTCCGACGCTTTTCGGAGATGCGCATCAAGGTCTCGTCAATCTCCGACAACGAGGCAATCGAGGCTTTCATCACTGGTCTCTGCTTCCACGATGCCCTAAGGGACAAGCTCCTCCGTAAGTGACCTGAATCAGTCACAGCGCTCCTAGCCACTGCTAAAAAAATATGCGGATGCCGATGATGCTAAAAAGATAATCATCGAAGAAGCAGCAAGGGTTCCACGCTCCGACCACCCCCCACACCGCGACGACTACTGCGGCAACCGTGGTCGGAACGACAATTTTGATCACCACAACCAGCGCAATGATTCCCGCGACCACCGCGACCAGCGTAATCAGCGGCGTAATCGCCGTGATGATTACAGGGGCAAGCATGCTTGGGAAGACGACGGTGAGGTCAACATCATTAAAAAAGGTGGTGGACGTCGCAACTACGAAGAAGACTACACCAAAGCATTGAAAGGACCCTGCCAGCTCCATCCCAAGTCAAACCATACCATGGAGAATTGCCATGTTCTCAAATCTATCTACACGCGCCAACAGGCTCCGAATACATCCGACAAGCCTAACGACGTAGGGGAGCAGCATAACAAGGACAACAATGATGAAGACACAGATCCCCGTCACAAGTACGTCAAGCCAACCGATCACGTCCACACCATCATTAGGGGCAAAGTGTCCATTGAGACCAAACAAGAACGCAAGCTGCTCGCCCACACTTGCTTGAACATGGCCAACGTTGACAACCTCATCGCCGATCCACGGCTCCCTCCTTGGTCTCATCGCAAGATCTCCTTCAGCAGAAAGGACCAATGGGCTGCAATACCTGAGCCAGGATGTTTTCCTTTGGTTCTCGATCCTTGTATCAACAAGGTTTAGTTCGACAGAGTGCTGATTGACGGCGGCAGTTCCATCGATATACTGTTCAAGAACAGTTTGCCAGCCTTGAAGATAACCTAGGCTGATCTCAAGCCATATGAGGCACAATTCTAGGGTGTTCTCCCTGGATAGAGCTCCACACCTCTCGTGCAGATCACGCTGCCTGTGCAATTTGGTACCCCAGACTACTTCCGCACCGACTACGTCAACTTCGTGGTCGCTGACTTCGAAGGCACCTACCATGCTATCCTTGGCAGACCAGCGCTCACCAAGTTCATGGCCATACCTCATTACAGGTATTTGGTGCTCAAGATGCCTACTGAGAAAGGGGTTCTAACTCTCAGGGGCAACGTATACGCAGCTTACACCTGCGAGGATGACAGCTTCAAAATAGCAGAGGGTCACGACCTCTCTATTCGCATGGCCGAGACCACGCTCGACGCTAAGAAGACCCCAGCCGACCACCTGGAGATCCCAGAGCTCGAGGCCCCATGCAAGAACATCAAGTCCAAAGAGCACAAAGCGATCCAGCTGGTCGATGGTGATCCCAGCAAAACGGCCCTTATCAGGGCCAGCCTGGATCCTAAATAGGAAGACGCGCTCGTCAGGTTCTTGAGGAGCAATGTGAGTGTGTTCACATGGAAACCCGCTAACATGCCTGGTGTACCTCGGAACTTGATCGAGCACTCCTTAAATGTCGATGGCAAGGCCAAACCTATCAAGCAGAAGCTACGACGGCTCGCTCGCGATAAAAAGGAGGCTATTAGGGTAGAAGTTACACGGCTTTTGGCAGCCGGATTTATCAAAGAAGTGTATCATCCGGAGTGGTTAGCCAACCCGGTTCTTGTACGCAAAAAGAATAATGAATGGAGAATGTGCGTTGATTACACTGATCTCAACAAACACTGCCCTAAAGACCCCTTCGGCTTACCTCACATAGACAAGGTCGTAGATTCAACTGCTGGTTGTGAGTTGCTTTCCTTTCTTGATTGCTACTCTGGTTATCACCAGATCGCTCTCAAAAAGGACGACTAGATCAAGACATCATTCATCACGCCCTTTGGTGACTACTGCTACATGACCATGTCGTTTGGGCTTAAGAACACCGGGGCTACCTATCAACGCGCCATACAGGCCTACCTCAAAGACAAGATAAAAGATGACCTTGTCGAGGCTTATGTTGATGATGTAGTTATTAAAACCAAGGAAGCATACATCCCAGACCATGCCCCGGGGTTTCCACAATTCCCATCCTTCCCACCAAGGCGAGGAGACTTGATCAATGTTGTCAGTAATGACGAACCATCGGTAGTTGGCGAAATAGAACAAGAAAGGCTGGCACACGAAGCACGCAATATTGATTGGTTTAATCGTCGACAAGTCGAAGCCGAGGCAGAAGAGGAGGCACGATGCATAAGGGTCCAGCCACGCGACCTTAACAATGCCTTCGATAGGGTGGGGGACAAGCAGGTCTTCAGGACTCCAAGTGCCAACGTAGCTGTTGCTATGGCGACAATGCAATAACTACCCAATACCCCGGAAATCTAGGCAGTTCGTGATGATATATAAGCTTACCTGACGGCTGCTATGGCCCAGACCGCAGAGATTATAAATCAATCCCGGGCTCCATCCATCTCAGTCGAATCAAGCCATAGCCGCCAGTACTCAAGTCACTCACAGCCACCCAACCAACGTGGCTCGCGCAACAACGACCCATCAGACAATCGTTAAGGCAGAAACGGTGGTCATGATGGTGGTTGGGATGACAACCGCCGCGACTACTAGGATGACAACCGCCGAGACAACCGCGACAATCATCGTGATAACCACGGTCGCAGGGTTAACCAGGGTGTCAATCGGGGTCGTCGTGATGGCAATAACGATCTCCGCCATTCCCTCGGAGAACACGATCTGCGCGATCGCATTAACCAAAGAGCCAACGATCGTGCATCCCACGAAAGCTATCGCCGTATGGAATATGATAATACCCACGGCCCTTCGGGTTTGAAGCAGTTTACTCCACACCTTCGCCAAGTCATATGGCCCAAGAACTTCAAGCTCAAAAAACTTTAGAAGTACGATGGCAAGGAGAACCCCGAATTATGGGTCATGCTCTACGAAACTGCATGCAGATCAGCCATGGCTGATGAGCACGTCATGTCTAATTACTTCCCAGTCACCGTCGACCATGCAGGCCACCAATGGCTGGTCAGCTTGCCGGCGAACTACTTTGATTCTTGGCAAGAGCTCAAGCAAGCATTCATTGATAACTTCATTGCTACCTACGAGCAACCCAGCAACAAATATGATCTACAGTGGATTCGAGATCGCAAAGATGAGCCACTGCGCGAGTATGTCCGACGCTTTTCGGAGATGCGCATCAAGGTCTCGTCAATCTCCGACAACGAGGCAATCGAGGCTTTCATCACTGGTCTCTGCTTCCACGATGCCCTAAGGGACAAGCTCCTCCGTAAGTGACCTGAATCAGTCACAGCGCTCCTAGCCACTGCTAAAAAAATATGCGGATGCCGATGATGCTAAAAAGATAATCATCGAAGAAGCAGCAAGGGTTCCACGCTCCGACCACCCCCCACACCGCGACGACTACTGCGGCAACCGTGGTCGGAACGACAATTTTGATCACCACAACCAGCGCAATGATTCCCGCGACCACCGCGACCAGCGTAATCAGCGGCGTAATCGCCGTGATGATTACAGGGGCAAGCATGCTTGGGAAGACGACGGTGAGGTCAACATCATTAAAAAAGGTGGTGGACGTCGCAACTACGAAGAAGACTACACCAAAGCATTGAAAGGACCCTGCCAGCTCCATCCCAAGTCAAACCATACCATGGAGAATTGCCATGTTCTCAAATCTATCTACACGCGCCAACAGGCTCCGAATACATCCGACAAGCCTAACGACGTAGGGGAGCAGCATAACAAGGACAACAATGATGAAGACACAGATCCCCGTCACAAGTACGTCAAGCCAACCGATCACGTCCACACCATCATTAGGGGCAAAGTGTCCATTGAGACCAAACAAGAACGCAAGCTGCTCGCCCACACTTGCTTGAACATGGCCAACGTTGACAACCTCATCGCCGATCCACGGCTCCCTCCTTGGTCTCATCGCAAGATCTCCTTCAGCAGAAAGGACCAATGGGCTGCAATACCTGAGCCAGGATGTTTTCCTTTGGTTCTCGATCCTTGTATCAACAAGGTTTAGTTCGACAGAGTGCTGATTGACGGCGGCAGTTCCATCGATATACTGTTCAAGAACAGTTTGCCAGCCTTGAAGATAACCTAGGCTGATCTCAAGCCATATGAGGCACAATTCTAGGGTGTTCTCCCTGGATAGAGCTCCACACCTCTCGTGCAGATCACGCTGCCTGTGCAATTTGGTACCCCAGACTACTTCCGCACCGACTACGTCAACTTCGTGGTCGCTGACTTCGAAGGCACCTACCATGCTATCCTTGGCAGACCAGCGCTCACCAAGTTCATGGCCATACCTCATTACAGGTATTTGGTGCTCAAGATGCCTACTGAGAAAGGGGTTCTAACTCTCAGGGGCAACGTATACGCAGCTTACACCTGCGAGGATGACAGCTTCAAAATAGCAGAGGGTCACGACCTCTCTATTCGCATGGCCGAGACCACGCTCGACGCTAAGAAGACCCCAGCCGACCACCTGGAGATCCCAGAGCTCGAGGCCCCATGCAAGAACATCAAGTCCAAAGAGCACAAAGCGATCCAGCTGGTCGATGGTGATCCCAGCAAAACGGCCCTTATCAGGGCCAGCCTGGATCCTAAATAGGAAGACGCGCTCGTCAGGTTCTTGAGGAGCAATGTGAGTGTGTTCACATGGAAACCCGCTAACATGCCTGGTGTACCTCGGAACTTGATCGAGCACTCCTTAAATGTCGATGGCAAGGCCAAACCTATCAAGCAGAAGCTACGACGGCTCGCTCGCGATAAAAAGGAGGCTATTAGGGTAGAAGTTACACGGCTTTTGGCAGCCGGATTTATCAAAGAAGTGTATCATCCGGAGTGGTTAGCCAACCCGGTTCTTGTACGCAAAAAGAATAATGAATGGAGAATGTGCGTTGATTACACTGATCTCAACAAACACTGCCCTAAAGACCCCTTCGGCTTACCTCACATAGACAAGGTCGTAGATTCAACTGCTGGTTGTGAGTTGCTTTCCTTTCTTGATTGCTACTCTGGTTATCACCAGATCGCTCTCAAAAAGGACGACTAGATCAAGACATCATTCATCACGCCCTTTGGTGACTACTGCTACATGACCATGTCGTTTGGGCTTAAGAACACCGGGGCTACCTATCAACGCGCCATACAGGCCTACCTCAAAGACAAGATAAAAGATGACCTTGTCGAGGCTTATGTTGATGATGTAGTTATTAAAACCAAGGAAGCATACACCCTTGTTGACAACCTTGAACGTACCTTTGCAGCTCTTAACACATTCCAATGGAAATTAAACCCAAAGAAGTGTATCTTTGGTGTTCCATCTGGTATATTGCTCGGCAACGTCATCAGTCACGACGGCATATGCCCTAACCTAGAGAAGGTAAAAGCCATCTTGGACATGAAGCCAACTAAAAAGGTGAAGGATGTTCAGAAGCTCATCGGATGCATGGCAGCCCTTAGTCATTTTATATCAAGATTAGGCGAAAAGGGACTGCCGTTTTTCAAGCTGCTCAAAGCAACCGAGAAGTTTGAGTGGTTGGAGGAAGCAAACGCTGCCTTTACACAGCTGAAGCAATTCCTTACATCACCTCCGGTCCTTACTGCTCCCAGAGAAGACGAAACCCTCCTGCTTTACATTGCGGCAACTAATCGAGTGGTCTCCACTGCCATGGTGGTCGAGCGCGACGAGCTCGGCCACGTCTACAAGGTACAGCGACCAATCTATTTCATTAGTCAGCTACTCAATGAATCCAAGACCAGGTACCCATAGATTCAGAAACTGATCTACGCCATACTGAAACATCTCGAAAGGAAACATTACTTCGACGGATATCGTGTGGTGGTCATGACCGAGTACTCTCTGGGAGACATCATTCGCAACAAGGATACGAATGGGTGCATCGTCAAATAGGCAATGGAGCTATGCCCTTTCTCCTTGGAATTTGCAAGCCGTACTACAATTAAGTCTCAGGCACTTGTCGATTTCATCGTCGAGTGGACAGACTTAAGCACACCTGCCTCTCAGGGGCCTGCTGAGTATTGGAAGATGTACTTTGATGGCTCTCTCAACATCAATAGCGCAGGAGTAGGAGTCCTTTTCGTATCACCATCCAAGGAGCAGCTCCGATATGTCCTCATGATTTATTTCCCGGCGTCTAATAATGTCGCCGAGTATGAAGCATGCCTACATGGTCTACGCATTGCGGTCGAGCTCGATGTCAAACGTCTCTATGTCTATGGAGACTCGGCTCTAGTCATCAACCAACTCAACAAGGACTGGGATACGACCAGCAAAAAGATGGACGCATACTACAAATCGATCAGAAAGCTAGAAGGCAAGTTCTACGGCATCGAGTACACACATGTGGTCCAGGACAAAAATCAAGCAGCAGATGCGCTGTCAATGAAACGACTCCGATTTCCACGAAGGGAAATCCACAGCGTCATAGTGTAATAAGACCGTTGTAGATCATATTACCCAAATTCCAGTCGAATATCACATCCATACCATGATAATATCAGAGTACAAGTAGTGCAGAATTACATAAATTATTACATCGCCGCATTGGCGGAATCAAAAGTAGCATTCATTCAGAACAGCTTGAAGATAAGATCGCCAAACTCGAGCGTAGGCATGAACCCCTCAACCGTCAATCTCCTCAGAGCTATACTCCTTAGCAGAACCTGTGTGCCAAAATTTATCAGTACGATTTGTACTGGCCACTCCCAACCCTATGTGCATTGCTTTGTGGATATTGGATGCAAGTTGGATATAGTCAAAAGGGAACCTATAAAGCTGGGGTTTCCTATGCATTAGCATATCAAGTAAATAATAATAGTTTTGTCAAGTTTTAACACCATTCCCACACACATTCCACTCCATTCCCTTTTCCCTAGCCAGGTTTCGATGCTGGGATCGATATACCACCACCTCCATACCATCACTATAATCATACCATCGCTCAGTCGATAGGCCAACTCCCTCTCGGCTCTGTCTCAAGGCCCGTAGCCCCTAGCTACGACCGACACTCTCATGGGGGAAGAAGAGAAGGACTCATCTCACTATCCAGTTTAAGCGAAACCCAGGAAAGGTCCATAGCCGACAAGTCGGCACATGTATCGATCGATCAACCATACACTCTGCAGAGGTTTTACATAACCACAAGATCCGCCTTCCTCGCTGACCATCGTCAACTAGGCTGATTCTGGCCGCTTGTTAGCCTAGGATAATGCCACCCTACCATTCAGCCCTGGTACACCCCAAGTCTAGTCTGGGGTGGCTGAAACTGTGAGTCATGAGCCGGGTCCATAAGGTCTCCATGAAGTCTCGGAAGGGTGTGGGGGAAATCCACCGCGCCCCGTACCTCCTTACACTGTCTGCTATCAACCTAGCAGTAGTGGCAATATCCTACCAAGTAGTTCGGCCGTCCCGCACCATATAGGGCGAGTGGTACATAAGGCTTCCCGGTGAATCTGAGTACTAGTAAGTCCTTAGGGATGACCAAGCCAGAATGTCTCCATCAGGGTTTCCATTTATCGTGCCACCATAGCACCTCCATCCTGGGCTCCTCCCATCACAGGTTCACACCCAGGACCACCTCATATACCATTTACCCACCACAGGTATCTATTTCTAGGGGTGCCCAGGTAGCATCCCATAGCAAGACTTGCCCTAGGATCATCGTATACCCCAACTTGGTCGACACAACCCTCACCCTCCACGCACCCAAGTCACACACGCAGCACTCTCCCCATGGTCCAGTTAACACCAGTTTCCACCACGCATCAATGTAGTGCAAGCGTAGTAGAAGTAATAAGCAATGAAATATAATAGCAGGCGTGTGACTAGCCTAACAGCAGGGTGAGCAGGGATAAGGTTGCGTCAAGGTAAAGGCCATCCAGAAAGCATACTACCATGCAAGTCCTACCATAGTGTAATCACGATAATAAAGTAAAGCACTAGCATTTCTATTTTAGCCATGCGTAATAGGTGCTACGAGATTGGGTGGGATGTGGCACCTTCAGTGTAGTCATCTTCGTTCTCCTCACGGTACTCACGATCCTCGTCTGTCTGGTCCTCCTCCGAGTCTGCAAACGATCGCATTATAGTCGCGTTAGCGACGTCTATAGAATAGCACAAAGAAGCAATGAAAATTCAAAAGAGCCAAATGCACTCAAACAGGGGTTCATTGCGTAGAGCTTGATTTTAGATGAATTTTGGTCCTGGTTTCGTATTTTTCTGAGGTCGTATGAATTAGTTATGAATTTCCGAAGTTTAATTCATTTCTGAAAATGGAAAAGGCTGAATTAATTCTGGGCTAACACGTGTCACGCTGTGACTGGTCCACGCGTCATGATGACGTCAGCATGGTGTCATCGTCTTGGTTCTGGTACTGGTAGGTGAGGCCCAGCTGACGTCAGCATGACATCAGCGTCTAACGTGTGGGTCTAGAGTGTCCATGCCACTGACATGTGGGGCTAGGTCAACGGTCAACATTGACCGGTCAATGGTCAATACAGGCTGGGTTCAAACTAGGCCTGGACAGGGCTGGATTTGGGCTGGTCTGGGCCGGGCTGACCCGGACACGTGGCGTGCTGTGGCGCTGCCACATGGCACAGTTGGGCTCTTACTGGGCTTCGTTTCCTAGCTGTGGGCGTGAGCGCAGCTCACGTGGACCCAAGTTCACGGTCCATGGACCCAAAGCAGGGTCCATGGTGTACCGAGTCCATTTCCATTTCCCCTCGGCTCGGCTCATGTGCATCGGGTGCAGGGCTGCGCCGCTCAACTTGCCCCTTCTTCTCTGTTTCTTCCACGGCGCGCTCCCGCCGGCAACGTGCTCATCGGTGAGCTCCCGCAACGGCTCAGGCATCCAATTGAGGTGGGGAAAACCTCCCTGCACCATGGCAACTACAACGGTGGGGTCAGGGCGACGGATGGTGCTTCCTAAGTCACTGGTCATGGTGAACGGTGGCTCGAGCACAACCGACGTGCGGGGATGGCGCAGGTGCAGTGGCATTGGCTGGTTCTGTGGCGCGCGTGGGCGTCACAATGCTCCAGCGGGCATATTGGGCAGGTCGAGGGGTCCTCTAGGGCCTCTGGTGGCTTTGGCCATGGCGGCGGTCTTCCGATCACGTTGGCGGTGTCGGTGTGGGGGCTATGGCCTCGGAGGGGCGTCACAGTGGGGAGTGTAGGCTCCTACGGATCTGTGTGGACGCGGCGAGGGCATCCAGAGCTCAGGGTAGGACTTTTGGTTTCCAGGTGGCCGGTAGGGTGTTTCCGGCGGCCACGGCGACCTGGTGACGACGGCGAGGCGCGCGGGTCACTACGGGGTTCCAGCGGGGTGGTCACGGCATGCACGTGAGTTACCCGTGGCTTCAGCGAACAGGATGGGCGAGTCAAGGAGGTGCCAGGTGCTCCCAGTAGTACTGGCCATGGTGGTCGGTGCTCTGGCCGGTGGTCTGGTGCTCGGACCGGTGGTCTAGTGCTCGAGCTGGTGATCGGGTGCTTGGACTGGTGATCAGGTGCTCGGACTGGTGGTCCGATGCTCGGACTGGTGATCGGGTTCTCGGACTGGTGGTCCAGTGCTCGGACTGGTGGTCTGGTGCTCGAACTAGGGGTCTAGTGCTCGGAGGTGGTCTGGTGCTCCGGTGGTGGCTGCGCCATGGTGGCGGCGTCGTGAGCGTGGCATGCGTGCTTGGCTACGGCGACCGTGGGACTTGGAGAGGCCTACAGTGTCCAAAGGCTCGGGGGTGGTCGCGACGTGTGCGTGAGTGTGCTGTGCTTGTGTGCCTAGAGACCGGGGATGGTCTTGGCCTATGCGCTCACGGTATGGAGCGCCATGGCTGGAGTAGCAGGGTCCGGTGGCGAGTAGGGGAAAAATCGGGGGCTCACCGTGGGAGCTGTGGAAGAAAGGATGGCGGTGCAGTGACGAGTTGCGGCCGTGTAGCTCCGGAAGCAGTGCCATGCAGTGTCATCCACGACCGTGATGACGACGACAGTGTCGCCCTCGGCTCTGGCGACTTCGGCAGTGCACGGGGGCTCCGATCCTCCTCTCATGATCTCCTTCTCGGCCCTCTACTCTCGGTGTGGTGCGGCTACTGGGCCACCAAGCAGTGGCGGAGGTTGAGGGAGAGGCTAAGGCACCAGGCATGAGCGGTGTGCAGGCTGGCTTTATAGCCGAGCGCCATGCCTCCCATGGCAGATGGCATCATGTGGTGGAGGCGTGTGC
This sequence comes from Miscanthus floridulus, assembly GCF_019320115.1. Classification (NCBI taxonomy): domain Eukaryota; kingdom Viridiplantae; phylum Streptophyta; class Magnoliopsida; order Poales; family Poaceae; genus Miscanthus; species Miscanthus floridulus. Next base: position 21,830,827 of record NC_089595.1, read on the forward strand.
ATCGCATCAGACGGTGGTGCGGGGTTGCGTGGGCACGGCGCAAGGGGACAGGGTCATGCCCTGGGTGTGACCCCCTGGCCTGCCCCTGCCACTACTGTCGGGCGCCGGTCACATAGGCGGTTGGGGCGTGGGTGAGGAAGATGACACTATAGATGGGGGTGGTTGACATGCGGGGTCCCACGGGCAGTGGCTGCGAGCGAGGCAGATGGGTGCGTGGGCGTGGGCGACACGCTGGGCCGGCTCGTGGGCTGCGCGCGCGTGCTGGGAAGACGGGAAGGGTTGGTAGGCCGGTTGGGCTGGCTGGCTGGCGCGGGCCGAGCAGGCCGAGGCGGTTTGCGAGGCCTACATCCTTTCTCTTCTTTTTCTATTTTGTTTTTCATTTCATCTTTTTTGTTTGAATTCGAATTTGGTCCTAGAATTTGAATTCCAAATTGGTGCACCTAATTTATTGGAGTTGTTAAGCATATCATATCTCAAATGGAAATCCATATCACACTTTGAATAATCAATGTATGCAACACTTTATTTGTTAGAATTTAAATAAACACCATTAACTAATGACATGCCATGCTTATGTGTAAACTTGGGTTGGGGTTAGACCTAATGCATCTCTTAGGTTGGTTTACTATACATGACACTCATCATCGCATGGGAGTTCTAAGAAAAATTTTGTAGTTGGTATTTTTGGTGTGTGGATTTTTGGGTTGTTACAGTCCTACCCCCTTAACAGAATCGCGTCCCCGAGATTAAAGCGTAACGTACTCTTCGAAGAGGTAAGGATATCGTAGCCGGAGGTCAGACTCCTTCTCCCATGTTGCTTCTCTCTCTATGTGATTGCTCCATTGGATCTTGCACATAGGAATAGTCTTGCTTCGGGTCTCTTTGGTATCTCTGCCTAGAATTCTAATAGGATGTTCTTTATACTCAAGTGTATCTTGAATGTCAAGTGTATCAGTTGGAATTACTTCATCGGGCACTCTCAAACACTTGCGTAGCTATGAGACATGGAATACGGGATGTATACCCATCAATTCCTCGGGTAGCTCAAGTTTGTAGGCGAGCTTTCCAATCCTCTTGCAAATCTTGTATGGGCCAACAAATCTAGGGGCAAGCTTTCCTTTCATATGGAATCTGACAGTTCCACGTAACAGGGATACCTTGAGATAGACAAAATCTCCCACATTGAACTCAAGTTCTCTTCTCCTTTTGTCCGCATAGCTCTTGTATCGACTTTGAGCAATTCTCAAATTTTCCTTTACTTGCGCAACTCCTTCTGCATCTTGAATCTTAGCGAAGTCAAAGAACATTCTTTCCCCTGGTTGGGACCACATCAAAGGTGTCTTACAAGGTCTGCCATACAGAGCTTCCAATGGCGACATCTTGATACTGGCTTGGTAGCTGTTGTTGTGAGAGAACTCTGCATAAGGTAAGCATTTCTCCCTATCAGAGCCATAATTCAGTACACTAGCGTGAAGCATGTCTTCTAAGATCTGATTTACTTGTTCTATCTGTCCATCTGTCTATGGGTGATAAGCGGTACTGAAATCAAGTTTGGTTCCAATGGACTTGTGCAGAGCTTCCTAGAATTGGGACACAAACTGAGGACCATGATCAGATACAATGCTAGAGGGAGCTCCATGCAGTCTGAGAATATGCTCAACATATAGATCCGCTAATTTTTCAGCATTGGTCTTGGTCTTAACTGGTACAAAGTGAGCAATCTTGGTCAAACGATCGACAATCACCCAGATGGAATCATTGCCTTTCTGTGAACGGGGCAATCCAACTATGAAATCCATGGATATGCTCTCCCATTTCCACTTGGGCACATCCAGAGGCTTTAGCAATCCTGCAGGCCTTTGATGTTCAGCCTTGACTCTATTGCAGGTGTCACATCATGCCACATGTCCTGCAATGTCTGTTTTCATGCCTTTCCACCAGAAGTGTTTCTTCAAGTCTTGATACATCTTTGAACCTCCAGGATGAATACAGTACTTGGAATCGTGGGCTTCTGACAGAATTTCCTCTCGTAGTACTGGGTCAGATGGAACACATATTCTATTCCTGAACCAGATGGTTCCTTGTTCATCTTCTTGGTGGTTGGTCTTGTAGCCTAGTTTCATCAGACCATGAAGATATTCGATCTCTTCACAACCTTTCTGAGCTTGACAAATGCGATCTGTGAGATCATACTGTATGCGAAGCTCATTCAACAAGTCATGCGGTAGTATCTCAAGTTGGAAATCATCAATCTCTTCCTTGAGCTCAGGTGGTACGGATTCAGTGATCAAAGTGTGACAGTAACTCTTGCGACTGAGAGCATCTACGACTACATTAGCTTTTCCCGGATGATAGTGAATTTCTAGGTCATAGTCCTTGATCAACTCTAGCCATTGGCGTTGCCTCATATTTAGGTCTTCCTGAGTGAAAAAGTACTTCAAGCTCTTATGATCCGCATAGATATCACACTTGTTGCCTATCAAGTAGCGTCTCTAGATCTTCAAGGCATGCACAACTGCTGCTAACTCGAGATCATGAGTAGGGTAACGGTTCTCGTGTTCTTTCAACTGTCGAGACACATATGCTATCACTCTCCCATCTTGCATTAGTACACAACCAAGTCCTTGACGGGACGCATCACAATAGACTACGAAATCTTTACCGATATCAGGCAATGCTAGCATAGGAGTTGTGGTAAGCTTTAGCTTCAGTTCCTGGAAGCTTTGTTCACACTCAGGCATCCATTCAAACTCCTTAGTCTTCTTCAGAAGATTGGTCATTGGACGGGCGATCTTGGAGAAGTTCTCAATGAATCGGCGATAATATCCAGCCAATCCCAAGAAACTTCTGATTTCTGTCACATTACGGGGTTGATCCCATTCTTTCATGGCTTCAATTTTGGCTGGGTCAACCGCAACACCTTCAACTGATAGTACATGGCCTAAGAAGGCAACTTCCTATAGCCAAAACTCGCATTTGCTGAACTTTGCGTAGAGCTGATGTTGGGCTAGTTTCTCAAGCACCGTTCTCAGATGATGTTCGTGTTCTTTAGCGGTGGATGAATAGACAAGGATGCCATCGATGAATATCACCACAAACTTATCCAGATCATCCATGAAAACCTTATTCATCATGTTCATGAAGTAGGCGGGAGCGTTCGTGAGTCCAAAGGACACCACGGTGAACTCAAACTGCCCATACCTAGTCACAAAAGCTGTCTTTGGGATGTCACTCTCTCGAATCTTCATCTGATAATAACCGGATCTGAGATCAATCTTGGAGAAATACTTGGCACCTCGAAGCTGATCAAGCAGATCATCAATCCTTGGTAGGGGATACTTATTCTTGATGGTGACTGCGTTCAGGTTCTGGTAATCAATGCACATTCTCATTGAGCCATCCTTCTTTTTGACAAACAGAACAGGGGATCCCCAGGGTGAAGCACTGGGTCTGATATACCCCTTTGATATGAGCTCATCAAGCTGTTTCTTGAGCTCGGCCAGTTCATCAACTGACATGCGATATGGTCTCTTGGCAATAGGCCCCGTTCCTGGCAAAAGATCAATGATGAACTCTACATCATGGTCTGGTGGCATACCCGGTAATTCTTCAGGGAATACATCGGGATAGTCTCTGACCATAGGCACATCATGTACTGTCTTCTCCTCTTTCTGTGATTCTAAACTGGCTTTAAGGGCACATAGGATAGAGGTGGACTTTCTGGACTGGGGTTCACATCTAATGACTTGGCCTGATAGGTGGGTCACTTGGACATATCTAGGTGAACATGATATGATACCTCAGTGAATGGTTAACCAATCCATACCTAAGATGACATCTAGGTTAGTGGAAGGTAGCAGGGTTAGGTCGGCTCTAAAGATAAGACCCTCAATGGTAAGACTCACTCCCTTACAGATGTGAGTGCATTTTAGGTCTCCTAAAGGTGAGCTGGTGATGATAGGCTTTTCACGTGGGGTTATAGGTAGGTCATGTTCATGTGCAAACTTGGATGATATGTAAGAACAAGTTGCTCCAGAGTCAAATAGAATTGATGCAGTATTGCCATTAACTAAAAACATACCATACACAATGTCAGGGGCAGCCTGTGCTTCCTCGGCATCCAGATGGTTGAGACGTCCACAAGTAGCAGATCCCTTGAACTGAGACTTTTGAGTAGCTGAGTTCTGTGGGCACTCAGTGGCCTTGTGACCTAGCTGGCCACAAGCAAAGCAGGTGAAAGGCATACCGCCTGTAGGGGTTGGCGCGGTTGCCTTCCAGTTTCTAGTGCTTGGTGCGGAGCAGTTCTGTGCTGGGCATTCATTCACTGAGCAGGGACGGTTGAAATGGTCCTGAGTGTTGTGGTCCTGAGTGTAACAGTCCCGGGTGTATCGATCCTGAGCAGGGCGGGAGTATTTGGCGGTGTAGCCTCCACTTCCCCTATTCGATCTAGGGTTGTCATCCCTGTTGTGGCAAGAGCGTTCCCTGGATGGTGCATATCTACGGAACCTCTTGCGATCACGTCCACGGAGAGACTCCTCAGGCTTATGCTTCCTCTCTCTGTACTCTTCTCTAGCTTCAGCATGATCCTTCTCGATCTGGATGCAGCGATCCACCAGAGCACGCAATGTGTTGCTCTCAATACCGCCAAACTTTAACTTGATGTGCGGGTTAAGTCCCTTGCGGTAATAGTATAGCTTCTCCTTCTCAGAGTTCACAACATAAGAAGGTGCATAGCGTAGAAGGTTGGTGAAACGAGTAGTGTACTCAGTCACCCTATCCTTTCCCATCTTGATGTTGCGGAACTCCTTAGCTTTGGCCTCCATGATACCCTTGGGAATGTGATACTCAGTGAATGCTTTAGTGAACTCATCCCATAAGAGGTTGGCAGGGTCCTCATGGGAATCACTGAAACTGTCCCACCAGGCGCGTGCTGCACCTGTGAGTTGGTGTGTGGCTGCTCCAACACACTCATCGTCGGTGAAAGTAGTGAGGTCAAGCTTCTTCTCCATCTCCTTGAGCCAGTCATCGGCTACAAGCGGGTCAGGGTCGGTGCCATCATAGGTAGGTGGTCTTAGCTTCAGGAATCCTTCTAGCTTCCTTTGGAAGTCATACTGCTGACCTCCCTGGCGATGGTTTGCTCCTTCAACAAGAGCTGCAAGAAGCTGGGTCTGTTGTGCCATCACTTCTGCCAGGTTTGGTGGTGGTGGTGGTGGAATGTTCTCCTCAGGCGGTGGAGTATTCTCCAAGTGGAAGGGTATCCCTCCACGGCCACGACCACGGCCATGGTTGTTGCCACCACATCCCCCATTTGGTTCAACTGGGTCAGGGGTGGGCGCACGTCCACGGTTCATCAGGCGATTAGATCAGCGGTTCGGCATCTGCAACACGAATCATAGGAATCTTTAGTGCTTGTGCCATAAGTGCTTATAATTTGATATGATTACTTGATTTTTTTGACGATTTAAAGAAAAACATTTATACTATCCAACACTCATTACAAAGATGCAATAATATCCATAAGATGCAATAAGATCCAAAACACTCATTACATGGGTTTTATTACATAGCATCATCTCCAGTAGCTACACTTGAAGACGTGCGAGAATCGTACTACGCATAATGACTCATAATACATCTCATAAGGGGTACATCACGGGGTACAACTTACGGAAGCCACTGACATGACTCATGACCGCGCAGGGTCTTCTACTCTAACTCGTACACCGTAGCTAGGATGCGACTATTCTCGATCTCGATCTCCTCGTCAGACTTGTGAAGTTGGGACACGTACTTCAAGGCCTCGGCGAGCTCCTCAGTAGGCTTGGCTCCAGGTAGGGTAGGGCAGGCATCTAGGTTAAGGCGAGTCGGAGTTAACTCAAACTCCTCTATCCTAGGCTTCGTCTTGCTGCGAATCTCCTTGGGTAGCTGATCCCACATACCCTTCATCTCCCTGAGGCGCTTCCTGTTAGACTTCTACCAAGCCTGCCATGTCCTCTCACACTTGTCCCGTAGGTACTCGGTCTGCCTGAGTGCCTCGATCAGGTGACCTTGGTTATGAACAGCCTTCTTCCAGAACTCCTCTAGCTCTCGAGTCATGGTCTTATTCCGAGATTAGATCTTCACCATATCAATCCCCTTGGATCTCTCTCTGTCTCCTCTGTGGCTGAATTTAGCCTTCTTGTCATCCAACTCACTCTGCAACTCCAAGACCTTGCTGTCAAGGTAGCAGTTCCTGTTGCCTAGGTCGGCTGCTTTGTCCTATAAGTCAGCGACCTTGGCTCTGTGGACCTCCTCATGATGGTTGAGCTCGTCCTGTAGCTTGGCAACTGTCTCTAGTAGACTAGCTCGCTCCTATGCCCCCCTACGAGTCTTGCTCCTGGTACTCCCACCGAAGGACCTGGTCCTAACATCTCCTCTGCTCCAACTGGGTCATGTACCTATCCTGCTCTAGTAGGTGAATAGCTGAGATGCAAAGGCATCTATCCTCCTCGGCAAGGATAACTCTGCCGGCTGCGAAACTCTGCTCACTAGGGGTAAGGCTGAGGTCGAGGGCCTGGGGAAGTAGACGGAACTCTGTCATCTTCAGGCGCTCGTAGTGGTCCCTCATCACTCTGCGAAGTGCCTTATGTGAGATAGCTTGCAGTCCCTCCTCGACTGTGTCCTCTATAGTCAACTTGGTAAAAGCTGGGACAGAAGGTAAGGTAGTGCTAGCTGGGAACTTGACTGAGGCGACAATCGGTCCTTCGATTCCTCCTCCCTGAGCTGGCTTCCCGGTGCAGGTGACCTTGACAAGCTCGTCGGGGACACCTAACGCGATAAGAACTCGGCAGAGGGTTTGTGCAAAACCCCCGAGCTCACGTAGATCGAAGGTAAGCTTGGCGTGGTCCAGAGGTAGCGGTCCTAGAGGCGGTCAGTCAACGTTTGTTGCCATCTGCAGGTTTAAGGAACAGGTGTTAGCAGATCCATAATAGATAAGCCTTGCATAAAAGTAAATGCAGGGTCGGTATATAACCGAAAGAAGGGCTGTTCACGTCTTATTCTATCATCCATTTCTGAGGGTTTCGTCCTAAGGTCAAGTATGGCTCTAATACCAACTAAAACGACCCTGATTTCCATGAAGGGAAATCCACAGCGTCATAGTGTAATAAGACCGTTGTAGATCATATTACTCAAATTCTAGTCGAATATCACATCCATACCATGATAATATCAGAGTACAAGTAGTGCGGAATTACATAAATTATTACATCGCCGCATTGGCGGAATCAAAAGTAGCATTCATTCAGAACAGCTTGAAGATAAGATCGCCAAACTCGAGCGTAGGCATGAACCCCTCAACCGTCAATCTCCTCGGAGCTATACTCCTTAGCAGAACCTGTGTGCCAAAATTTATCAGTACGATTTGTACTGGCCACTCCCAACCCTATGTGCATTGCTTTGTGGATATTGGATGCAAGTTGGATATAGTCAAAAGGGAACCTATAAAGCTGGGGTTTCCTATGCATTAGCATATCAAGTAAATAATAATAGTTTTGTCAAGTTTTAACACCATTCCCACACACATTCCACTCCATTCCCTTTTCCCTAGCCAGGTTTCAATCCTAGGATCGATATACCACCATCTCCATACCATCACTATAATCATACCATCGCTCAGTCGACAGGCCAACTCCCTCTCGGCTCTATCTCAAGGCCCATAGCCCCTGGCTACGACCGACACTCTCTCATGGGGGAAGAAGAGAAGGACTCATCTCACTATCCAATTTAAGCAAAACCTAGGAAAGGTCCATTGCCAACAAGTCGGCACATGTATCGATCGATCAACCATACACTCTGCAGAGGTTTTACATAACCACAAGATCCGCCTTCCTCGCTGACCGTCATCAACTAGGCTGATTCCGGCCGCTTGCTAGCCTAGGATAATGCCACCCTACCATTCAGCCCTGGTACACCCCAAGTCTAGTCTGAGGTGGCTGAAACTATGAGTCATGAGCCGGGTCCACAAGGTCTCCATGAAGTCTCAGAAGGGTGTGGGGGAAATCCACCGCACCCCGTACCTCCTTACACTGTCCGCTATCAACCTAGCAGTAGTGGCAATATCCTACCAAGTAGTCCGGTCGTCCCTCACCATATAGGGCGAGTGGTACGTAAGGCTTCCCGGTGAATCTGAGTACTAGTAAGTCCTTAGGGATGACCAAGCTAGAATGTCTCCATCAGGGTTTCCATTTATCATGCCACCATAGCACCTCCATCCCGGGCTCCTCCCATCACAGGTTCACACCCAGGACCACCTCATATACCATTTACCCACCACAGGTATCCATTTCCAGGGGTGCCCATGTAGCATCCCATAGCAAGACTTGCCCCAGGCTCGTCGTATACCCCAACTTGGTCGACACAACCCTCACCTTCCACGCACCCAAGTCACACATGCAGCACTCTCCCCATGGTCCAGTTAACACCAGTTTCCACCACGCATCAATGTAGTGCAAGCGTAGTAGAAGTAATAAGCAATGAAATATAATAGCAGGCGTGTGACTAGCCTAACAGTAGGGTGAGCAGGGATAAGGTTGCGTCAAGGTAAAGGCCATCAAGAAAGCATACTACCATGCAAGTCCTACCATAGTGTAATCACGACAATAAAGTAAAGCACTAGCATTTCTATTTTAGCCATGCGTAATAGGTGCTACGAGATTGGGTGGGATGTGGCACCTTCAGTGTAGTCATCTCCGTTCTCCTCATGGTACTCACGATCCTCGTCTGTCTGGTCCTCCTCCGAGTCTACAAACGATCGCATTATAGTCGCGTTAGCGACGTCTATAGAATAGCACAAAGAAGCAATGAAAATTCAAAAGAGCCAAATGCACTCAAACAGGGGTTCATTGCGTAGAGCTCGATTTTAGATGAATTTTGGTCCTAGTTTCGTATTTTTCTGAGGTCGTATGAATTAGTTATGAATTTCCGAAGTTTAATTCATTTCTAAAAATGGAAAAGGCCGAATTAATTCTGGGCTGACACGTGTCACGCTGTGACTGGTCCACGCGTCATGATGACGTCAGCATGGCATCATCGTCTCAATTCTGGTACTGGCAGGTGGGGCCCAGCTGACGTCAGCATGACGTGTGGGTCCAGAGTGTCCGTGTCACTGACATGTGGGGCTAGGTCAACGGTCAACGTTGACCGGTCAACGGTCAATACGGGCCGGGTTCAAACTGGGCCTAGACAGGGCTGGATTTGGGCTGGTCTGGGCTGGGCTGACCCGGACACGTGGCGTGCTATGGCGCTGCCACATGGCACAGTTGGGCTCTTACTGGGCTTCGTTTCCTGGCTGTGGGCGTGAGCGCGGCTCACGGTGGACCCAAGTTCACGGCGACCTGGTGACGACGGCGAGGCACACGGGTCACTATGGGGTTCCAGCGGGGTGGTCACAGCGTGCACGTGAGTTACCCGTGGCTTCAGCGAACAGGACGGGCGAGTCAAGGAGGCGCCAGGTGCTCCCAGTAGTACTGGCCACGGTGGTCGGTGCTCTGGCCGATGGTCTGGTGCTCAGATCGGTGGTCTGGTGCTTGGGCTGGTGATCGGGTGCTCGGACTGGTGATCGGGTGCTCAGACTGGTGGTCCGGTGCTCGGACTGGTGATCGGGTGCTCGGACTAGTTGTCCGGTGCTCGGACTGGTGGTCCGGTGCTCGAACTGGGGGTCTAGTGCTCAGAGGTGGTTTGGTGCTCCAGTGGTGGCTGTGCCATGTCGGCGGCGTCGTGAGCGTGGCATGCGTGCTCAGCTACGGTGACCATGGGATTTGGAGAGGCCTACAGTGTCCAAAGGCTCGGGGGTGGTCGCGACGTGCGCGTGAGTGTGCTGTGCTTGTGTGCCTAGAGACCGGGGATGGTCTTGGCCTATGCGCTCACGGTATGGAGCGCCATGGCCGGAGTAGCAGGGTCCGGTGGCGAGTAGGGGAAAAATCGGGGGCTCACCGTGGGTGCTGTGGAAGAAAGGATGGCAGTGCAGTGACGAGTTGCGGCCGTGTAGCTCCGGAAGCAGTGCCGTGTAGTGTTGTCCGCGACCGTGATGACGACGACGGCGTCGCCCTCGGCTCCAGCGACTTCGGCAGTGCGCGGAGGCTCCGATCCTCCTCTCATGATCTCCTTCTCAGCCCTCTACTCTCGGTGTGGTGCGGCTACTGGGCACCAAGCGGTGGCGGAGGCTGAGGGAGAGGCTAGGGCGCTGGGCGTGAGCGGCGTGTGGGCTGGCTTTATAGCTGAGCGCCATGCCTCCCATGGCGGATGGCATCGTGCGGTGGAGGCATGTGCATCGCATCAGATGGTGTTGCGGGGTTGCATGGGCGCGGCGCAAGGGGACAGGGTCATGCCCCGGGCGTGACCCCCTGGCCCACCCCTGCCACTGCTATCGGGCGCCGGTCGCGTAGGCAGTTGGGGCGTGGGTGAGGAAGACGACACTATAGATAGGGGTGGCTGACATGCGGGGTCCCACGGGCAGTGGCTGCGAGCGAGGCAGATGGGTGCGCGGGCGTGGGTGACGCGCTGGGCTGGCTCGTGGGCCGTATGCGTGTGCTGGGAAGACGGGAAGGGTTGGCAGGCCGGTTGGGCTGGCTGGCTGGCACGGGCCGAGCAGGCCGAGGCAGTTTGCGAGGCCTACATCCTTTCTCTTCTTTTTCTATTTTGTTTTTCATTTCATCTCTTTTGTTTCAATTCGAATTTGGTCCTAGAATTTGAATTCCAAATTGGTGCACCTAATTTATTGGAGTTGTTAAGCATATCATATCTCAAATGGAAATCCATATCACACTTTGAATAATCAATGTATGCAACACTTTATTTGTTAGAATTTAAATAAACACCATTAACTAATGACATGCCATGCTTATGTGTAAACTTGGGTTGGGGTTAGACCTAATGCATCTCTTAGGTTGGTTTACTATACATGACACTCATCATCGCATGGGAGTTCTAAGAAAAATTTTGTAGTTGGTATTTTTAGTGTGTGGATTTTTGGGTTGTTACAGTCAAAGTTAGGATCATCCCGAGCCAAAGTCCCACATGGCGTATTTGTTCAAGACCTGCTCACGCCTTCCATCAAAGAAGAAGATCCCGTGGTCGACAAGCCTCCAGACCAGCTATTGGTGGCTGCGGTTCCGGCGTCAAACACCACCGAACCACCTCCGACCACTAAGGAGCCTGACTGGAGAGTACCTTTCATCAAGTACCTGACAGATGGTAGCGGTTACACCGATTGGATAGAAAACGAACGCCTGATGTGTCATAGTAAGCAGTATCTGCTCGTCGATGGCAAATTGTGGCACACTACAGCTGTTACTTCCAACAACGCAACAGCACTTGTCAGTAGTCGTTGTGATAAAGTGGCTACTTACTTGTTCTTTCCCGCTCTTTATTACTGAGCTGGACGACCAGGTTCTGATTTTGGGACTCTTGCACCGTCTTTTCATGGTTGGCGGCTTCAAGTCGCTGGCGCAAGCATTCCACCTCCGCCGTCAGCTCCTTGTTGCTTGCAGCGATCCCCTCGATCTGGTCGAAGCATTTCTTGCGGTACCTTGTGGTCTTCATTAAGTCCTGTGTGCAGATAGCTAAGTAAGACAGCTATGACTAGACAGCGAGATCAGGGGGTGAAGCAAAGCTTACCTGCACTTTCGTCACCAGCCGTTTCGCCACCCGTTCAACTTTCTTGGTTTCTTTGACCTCCGGGATTTCCTCATGGACAACCCATTGGTCGTTCCGCCAACGCAACACATACACATGTTGTCACTTGTCCTGTGGACGGCCCAGGACCTCCTCCACTTCGTCCTCTTCGGGCTCTTCTTCGGGTCTCGGTGCTGGTCCGGCGTTAGCGGCTTCTGCGATCACCATGGCCTTCCCACGGGCTGTAGCATCGACAAACGTGGTCTGTGCTCTCACCTCCGGCCACTGCTCTTCGGTCTATTCCATTACCCTTGATGCTAAGGTGTTGCCCTCAGTAGGTTTATCGCTCGGAGCACTCGTGCTCGGCTCAGCTCTTCCCTCGACCCCCTGCTCGGGGACTGTTGTATGACTATTTGTTTGCTGAGGCCCCAACGGATCTTCTGCTATGGGTTCCTCAATGGTCGGCTGCTGGGCAGTCTGCTCTGCACTTATTGGCGGCGCCACGTCGCTTTCGGCTAGCTAGTCCGGACTTTCGGTGGACGCCGAGCTAGTACATCCGAGATAAGTTCAGAAGGCAATCATATTCAATGCAAATTGCTAGCTTACATCAAGGTTACAAATACTTACATGTTGGAAGCATGGAATGATGTGGCAAAGGCTCATCTCTTCAGCCGTACTTGCTCCATGTGCTGTGTGGGTGACTCCTGGTCTCCCTCTACAACCAGCACTGTCGTTGGGCCTTGGTGCTCGACCCATCCGTCGCTTGTCCTTTGCGCTGCAGTGGCCGGTGGCGTGCTCAGTCGAGTTGTCGCTCCCATCGCCGATCGCGTTCCTTGCCTAGGTACTCCCAAGGTTGACCTAGCTGCATCCTTCACCGCCATCTGTAATGTGGGTCCCATAGGTGTGGAGGAGACACCTTGCTCCATTGACTCCAGTTGTTTCCTCCTCTTTCGAGGGACAAGTCGAAAGGTGTCTGCATCCTCTCCCTCCTCTGCGTCATCGTCCGACCAGGCAAAAATCGCCTGTCGACGCTTGCTGGCCGGTTTCTCCTTCAGGCCCCCTCGGGCTCATTGATACTTAGTGCCCCCCGGTGAGCCAGGAGGTTGCTGATCTCTTCTTCGGCTATTTGGGGGTAGCCGGCCACTTACCAGCGGCTAGAGCCCCTACCTCCTCTCTAGCTCCGAGCACCACCCAGTTGATGTCCTCGTCTTCGATCTCGATGCTGGTCTAGGTGGTGGGACCAGCTCCTTGTGGCCACTCCACTCCAGGGGGTGGTGACACAAACACTGTCGCTCTATCCCGACCATTAACCTAGGTAACAAAAATAGGTGAACACAGTAAGTTTCCACTTATCCTACCACAATATAAAACTACGGGTATAGGGCAAGACGAGTTACCTTTGGGGGAGGTCGGGCAAGCTTGAAAGCGTGCTCGATGTCGTTCAATCTGGCATAATTTGGATCAGCTAAGTTAAATAGCTCTCCAATTCTAGCTTTGACTTCGATTTTGTCAAGCACCCCCTGCCTCGTCCACGTTGGGTCCGTGCTACCTTGATATTCATAGCCAGGATGTACTCTCCTCTGGCAGGGCTGGATCTGTCGGCTGATGAAGTTTCCGACCACGCTCAGACCATCTAGTTTTTTCCATGGGATCATTCCAAATATTTCTAGAATCCGTTCCAGGTGCTCGGGCTTCTCTGACCAGCTTGTCCTCTTTTCCAGAATGTACCCCACGTCGCACAGTGTAATCGTGTTCGGCTCTTTGCAGATGTAGAACCATTTCTTGTACCAGTCATCTAGCGACGTGTTCCATGGGCAGTGCAGGTACTGGGCTTTCATGCCGTCATGAAGGTTGAGGTACACACCCCCGGCTATCTTCGAACTGCCGCTTCCTTTCTTCCGTAGACAGAAAAGATGGCGGAAAAAATCAAAATGGGGCTGGAAGCCGCCATATGCTTCACAAAGATGTATGAAAGTGGCGACAAGAAGGATCGAGTTGGGATGCAGATTGGAAATCCCAATCTCGTAGTAAAGACGGAGCCCCTGAAGAAAAGGATGTACCAGAACCCCAAATCCTCGCTTAAAGAAGTCTTCGAACACCACGATCTCACCTGGTTATGGATCGGGGTACCCCTCGCCCTCCGGCGCACACCATCCTACGAGCTCCTTATTGTGGAGTACCCCCATGGTGACGAGGTCTTCAATGGTCTGCTCGTTGCTTCTCGATTTCCACCATTCCTTCACCATGACTCCTGCTTTCTTCTGCGCATCACTTTTCGCCATGAATCCGGCCTTGCTGATGAATGAGGAAATGGCGGAGGATTGATTGGTGGTAATTTTAGAGGTATTAGGGTTGGCGAGAGGAAGAAGAAGGTTGCGGCTGCGAATGGCAATGGGGTTCAGTAAAAAGTAACTTACCTATCCTATACTATATTTAACCCAAGAGTTATGCCATTTTGTCTGCCCAAGATTCTTGGGAGACGTGCGCACATGCCGTGGATGGTTGTTTTCATAGCCTTGAGATCTACGCCAATATATGCGCCTCTTCGTGGCCAGTGTGGGAGGGCCCACGCTGAGGCACCTACTGACAGGTGCCATGCAACTATTTGCTTGACAAGACAAAAAGGCAGTATGACGTGCTATACCTGTCTACTTCTTTGACCAGACGTGTCAGATTGGACTTGACAGAGCAAGTAAATAAATAAATACAAAAAATAATAGTACAAGTGGCATATGGTTTTTCGCCACACTTCTCGTGCTCGGGGACTGTCGCGACTATCATCGTGCTCGGGGACTGTCCAGACCACCATCGTGCTCGGGGACTGTCCAGACCACCATCGTGCTCGGGGACTGTTCTGACCACCATCATGCTCGGGGACTATTCTGACCACTCTCATGCTCGGGGACTGCCTCGACCACTCTCCGAACATTGCTCAGAGACCGCTCTCCTCGGCTATATGTGATTTGTACTCACATACAGTTGAGAGGCATTTATTTAGACCTTGCTACAAGGCTGATACCTCGCCTTCCAGCAAGCTCGGGGACTACATCGGTACGATGCACCTGCCGGTGCATCTCGTATTGCTTGTACGACGATTGGATTCTCAACTTCAGTGGGAATTCTTTTTAGACCCTGGCACCACGTGCCTACGTCACCTACTACCAGGCTCGGGGACTAAGTGGGCACACTTCACCTTGTGGTGAATGTGCTTATTTTATCGACCCCTACGCTCTGACTGTTGGCCATAACTACTATTGTACAAGGGTCACTTACATTTCTTTTCAGAAATACAAGTGGGCACACTTGATCAGGAAAGAAATCTTTTTCTTTTTTCTTTAGAGCACCATGCATTCTTCAGACAACCAGAATCTTCGGCTATAATCGTGGTCTACTGCTCTCTATTCTGACCAGAATACTAGCACATTCGCTTGGTCAATGTTTCAACCAGTTGGAGATGACATGAAGACGGGTCGCATTAGCCGAAGGAGATCGAACGGCGTGTCATAGTATAATACATGGTGCTCAGGGACTAGCTGTGGGGGTATTAACCCCTATACCCTTACGGCTTGGCTTGGGCTGGCCCGGACTAGGGGGTCTGGCCCACTAGAAGATGATGCGTGGCCTGGCCAATCTGTTCGGAGTCCCGCGCAAGGAATCAAGGCAGATTTGGAGATCAAGCAAGATCCTAGTCGGTTAGAATAGGAATCCTTATCCGGAACCTATGGCAATTGTAACTGGTTTCCAGATCTGTAACCCTACCCCCCAGACTATATAAGGCGGGCAGGGGACCCCTCTAAAAAACATCTCTAATTGACATACAGCAATACAATCAGACGCAGGACGTAGGTATTACGCCTTCACTGCGGCCGAACTTGGATAAAACCTCATGTCTGTCTTGCGTCACCATCTTGTTTGTAGCTTGCGCATCTGTCTGCCGATAATCTACTACCTTGGGCATACCCCTAGGTAGACTGCCGACCATATTTCGTCGACAGTGGCGCTTTGCAATGTTTCATATGGTGTTCCTCAATGAAACTTTTCCAAACATTGCGTCCAATAAAATAAAAAATTAATTTGGCCTTTAATAATTGTTGCAGTTAAGAGATCGGGGTATATATAGTTGCTAGAGAGACCAAATTATCCTTGGATAATATCTATCATGTCTTGGTACTCTGTTTGCTCTTTTCTTAACGAGTCTAAGATGCTCAACCGACTATTGGCCATATCGATGACCATCAATATTCAGTGATTGTTGCATATGTTTTTATACACAAATATGGTCGACATTAACTAGAGTCAACATATGTATATATGGGAGATAGCTTAGCTAGTAAGCAAATAATTGAACAAATGTCCATATGATCGACATTAATTATTTAACACTCACTTGAAGTTGTAGGTGAATAGTATGTCCTTGTTTTGTTGGTTCACTAAGAACCTCATGAGATTTTTCTCGAGTTCAGCTTTCCATCCAGGCGGGGGATCAGGGTGTTTGAATACGACATTTGGATCAACGAAACCAACATCATTATCCTATCTCTTTCTGAGTTCTATCATCTCATATCTGCATATATAAAAATATAGTGTGAGGATATATAATTTATATATATACATGTAGCTTTATATATATACACTTTAATAGTAGAAAATAATCACACTTACAGACAATAGCAGCTAATGAGACTTTTGTCGAGAGAGTCCAGGTGGCATAGTTGGTGTAATTCTCCAAACTCGACATATATAACGTCATCGCCACGGAAGTAATGTTGGTTTCTAATTCTAACAGAAACAAAGTTCTCTCCCCGTTTACACGCCGCCATGTACCACTTGTTTAGCAGGTACATTTGCGTATCCAGTTCACCTAAGGCCTCAGGGTTGTATAGACTCTTTCCATGTTCAAATTTCTTCCAAGGATCCACTTTCGGAGCAGATGGTCCTTCAGCGAGCACTTGGGCAAGGTCCAAACCTGTATCCTCATAAAACCAAACCAGTTCCTCAAAATCGACGTTTGGTAACTCTAAGTTTGAACCATATTCATTATGAATGACAAGAAGGGGGACTATTGTTGCGATTGTTGTCCGAGTTGTGCAACACCTTTCCCTACTCTAGTCTTTTTCTATGCCGCCTCAAATGACTTGGTGAGAGAGCGGTCGTAGTCCGATTTTGGCCGAGTCTTTTGAGATTCCCGCTTTTTTTGGTCCACCTTCTTTCTTAGAAGATCTAGAGCTAGGTAGAAGTATGGTTTCTCCGGGTTCTCCCTCGCTTCTCGTTGCTTTCTTACTTTTTCAAAGAAACTTTTCACATCTTTTTGTACTGCATCCTTTAATTCCTTTTCACTTTTCTCGTAAGACAGTTTTTGGGGAATAACTGGATTAGAGGATGCTTTCTTCTTTACCGGCTGGTGGGCCAACGGCTTCGTTTGCGGGGCGGACCTCTTAGGAGCCATTGGAGACCTCCTTGGAGGCATTGCAGACCTCCTTGGAGGTGGCGATGGTGGCGGCGTTGCATAATCATTGCCCGGAGCACTATGATGATCTGGAGATTGAATAATTGGACTTAGGTTGGCGGAGGCCCTACTGTGTGATTACAAAAAAGAATAATTAGGTATAAGAAATTGTTATTATTAATCATGCATGTCAATAGAAATTTTGTGAAAAAATTGTTTCGTTCACTTTTGTCCGCACCTATTGTCTGGTAGTTGAGGAAGCGGTGGTGGACTAGAGACCCCAGGAATAATGATGTAGCACTTGCGCCATAGTATGAATGTCTTCTCTGCTTCTCCTAGAGTCTTCTCCCCATCACCTCCTAGAATGTCAAGAGACAGATCACTAAAACCTTTGTTAACTCTATCCACTGAGACGCTAACATATCCAGGTGGTATTATTGCCCCATGTATTCTTGGTGTCTTGGTAGGATCTGGAGGAGAAAAAACACCGAGAGCCACCATGATTGTGGCATTCTCTTTTGGAATATGTAGCTCACATGATGTAAACGGTGCAATGATGTCATCCACGGGGAAACGTAGCATTGCGTCATCTTGATTTGGCAACTCCATGGAAGCGTAGCTACTTTTCAACTGATCAGGGGGGCTAATATTAATGTTGATTCCTAGATCTGATGCCTGTCTTTGGGCACTCATTGCTATTTGCACTTGCTTTATGATTTTGTCCTGCATTCTAGCTTGCATGTCTTTTCGTGCTCCTGTGCTTGAAGCAACGCCTCCCGTGCCTCATGAACCAATTCCTCCAACCTGCTGATCCGCGCTGCATCCTCATCCTTCCTTCTCTACCAGCTTCTGTAGGTATCTCTATTGTCAGGAAAACCATGCTCCCAAGAAATGTTCCGTCCTAAACCTCTCGTTCGGCCACTGTGTTCAACGGTCCCGAGGGCATATGTCAGTTCATCCTTCTCTCTATTGGGCCTGAACGCACCAATAGTTTTAGCTTGTAGAGCATAAGAAAATCTTTGTGTTGCTCTTTCGTGTTTTTGGCCATAAACCATCTTCCCGGTCTCTAGGTCCAGTCTTCCCCCATGAGCAAAAAACCAATTCTTTGCGTGTTTGGGCCAATTGAGTGATTCTGGTGTGATACCCATGGCAAGAATGTCCACTTCCATTTTTTCTCACTTGGGAATGGCAGTCGCGTAGCCACCTGATCCCATGCCATGGTGGTATACCTTCTGTCGGGCATTGTCTTGGTTCCTTCTCACCCGTTCCTCACCCTCTTCCGATGTCTTGTACTGTACAAAATCATTCCAGTAGGGCCTCAACTTCGCGAGCGGGCCACTAGTATTGAAATTGGGTGTTAGGTTCTTCTTGACGTATTTTGTGTATAGGGATTTCTTCCAAGTCTAAAATTGTGTGACCATCTTCTTCATAGCCCACTTTCGAACTAGTTCCTTCAATTCATCATCATTGATAGCATCATAATCATCCGCTTGCAACGTGAAATGTTGAAGGATATCATCCCAAATTAAATTCTTATCAAGATCAGAGACAAAACTAACATGAGGTTCGTTGATCTTTTGCTTCCATTCACGGGCACTGATCGGAAGTCTATCCCTTACAAGGCACCCACACTATTGCACGAATTTCTTTGCATGTGGACCAAGTGGTTCGCCTGTCTCGATATTGAATTCCGATATTATGTAGCGCCCCTCCAATGGCTTTTTCGGGCCTTGAATTTTTTTGCTTTTCGCCGTTGTGGTCGTCGATCTAGAGGGCTACACATAAAAAAGAATAAATCAATATCATGTGTACACATAATAGATGATAGATATTCAAATATATATATATAATATTCAAATATATATATAAATATATATACCTCGCCAGTATTTTCTTGCATAATATTTTCTGGGTTATCTTCAAGAGCCAGGTATTGACTCCCGTCATCTACATTCTGCTGGTCACCATCGGCAAATTGAGTGCCGGTGTTGATAATATTCATCATTTCTTCATCCATGTTGTCTCTCGGGGCAACCATCTAGCTTTTACACCACCAGATATATCTATAAAAAATAAAAACTATATCTATAAAATGAACTCCTGAAGGACATGCCACCTCAAGGATAGTAACATTTGTAAAAATCATTTCTGTATCTGTACTAGTGATAGAATCTAGCATAAGCCTTATTTAAGTGCCTAGCTTGTTTGAAGGGGAAATCTTAACTGACAAAGTTTAAAGGTTTCCAGAGCGTTTAACACTACTCTGCTTGCCGAGAAGGTTGCTAGTGTTGTGTTGTTGGCATTTTTCATGGCCGTGGCCATGGTCATTGTGTTCTCGTCTTTTACTATGGCAGGTAAGTAATTCACATGATATTTCTGTAGGTTAACAGAAGAATGGAAGTGTACACACATAATAATCATTTATCGTTTATATTTATATATATACTACATTTGGGTACGGTGATTGACAGACTACTGCGATGATATCGGGACGTGTGAATAAATGAGACACTGCGCATGCAAAAAGGAGGAAACGACGAGACACCGGGCCGCGCCTGTGCTCCACTGAGCTTGATGGCTCAGCGCAAAATCGCATTACAAGATTGCCGGCACGAGGGCTCGGCACACGCATCCATCCGATTACAAAAGGTTGGAGCAATTAATCCATCATAAATGGATTGTATATGGTGGCGGCGGTGGCTCACATCCAAGGTGTCAAACGCGAGGTCCAGCTCATGCGGCCAAAAAACATGTTAGAGACTTAGACTTTACTAAAAAAAACATGTTACAGAAGTATGCACCAATTGCAAAGGCTAGAAAATAATTATCTATTTTTCTAATGCAAGCTAGAAGTGCATGTATAATTTTGTTTCAAAATAAATCCAATAACTATGAGTAAGGACAGACAAAAAAAGCACAAAATATAGCTAATCACATCGATTTTAAATGAGTACTTAGAAGTAAAAAAACTAATCCATATTACTACTCCAATTCCTCTTCTAGCAGCCTAAATATCAAATCCTTGATGAGAACTCACAGCGAGATGAGGAATTGTGATGAGCGATTGCGCTCACTGCTGCTCTCCGGTAGAAAAGGCCATCATTATTGATATGCTTTTCTCTTGCTTCTAAATATAATATCTAGCTCTAAAAAAAGGATGGCAAGGAGACCCAACAGAACCCCGACGACGGCATCATCAAGGGAATATCAACCCTACACTACTGAATCTAGCCAATACTAGTACAATGATGAACACTAGCGAGCAAAACTATACTATTGTTGTGGATTAAACCAGCAGGAAGCACTAATCATCGGTCAAAGTGACGGCATTTCCTTTTTTCTATCAGCTCATCTTAAAAACTCATAACTTTTATATATGAACTAGGATGAAGTTAAAAGATATATGAAAGTTGTAGAGAAACAAAAGGTCGGTTCCTCAATTTACCGTATCCAAATCTACCCAATACTAGGAAGAAGATGAACACTAGGCGAATGAGAGGTCAGTTCTGCTCTCGATCAGGTGCCGATGAGGCCACTGGAGCAGAGGGGACGGACGATGAATCAAAGCGATACATTCATTGAGCAACGACACTGAACGAGTTGGCCATACAGCAGCAAGAGAGTGCAGAGGAAGAGGGAGACCGGGCCAAACCTGGAGAAGACATGCCGTAATAGAGATGTTGTGGCCTGCTGCGGATCTTGGAGAAGACTGCTTGGGGGCGAGGTGCGCCGAGGATGAGGACGATGCGAGGCATGCGCTGGCCGGCCGGAGAAGAAGCGCGCGTGCACGTGGGGCCAGTGACAGCGTGCGCGCGTGACGAGGCGAGGCTAGGGTGGTCGCCTAGGGGCGGCGGCGCTGCTGGATCGGATCGTTCTAGTGGAGAAGATGAGGCGACGGAGAAGAAGGCGGCATGACCGTCGGCGTCGTTCGGAATAGGTTCGCTGCCATGTGCCTTTCCAAATACTACTTTCACATCCTTGACCATATTTAGTACATCCTCACCAGTTCGGTTGCCCGGCTTGATCTGGTGGTCTGCCTTACCTTTAAAATGCTTGCCTTTCTTTCTTAGGGGGTGATTCGCAGGAAGAAATCGACGATGGCCAAGGTACATGACCTTTCGACATTTTTTCAAGAATATACCTTTAATGTCATTGAAACAGTGCGTGCATGCATTATATCCTTTGTTTGATTATCCTAAAAGATTACTTAGAGCAAGCCAATCATTGATTGTTACGAACAACAATGCTCGCAGGTCAAAGTGCTCCTGTTTGTGCTCATCCCACACACGTATACCTGGTCTGTTCCACAAAAGTAGAAGTTCTTCAACTAGTGGCCTCAGGTACACATCGATGTCGTTGCTAGGTTGCCTTGATCCTTGGATGAGCACTGGCATCATAATAAACTTACGCTTCATGCATAACCAGGGAGGAAGGTTGTAGATACATAGAGTAATAGGCCAAGTGCTATGACTACTGCTCTGCTCCCCGGAAGGATTCATACCATCCGTACTTAAAGCAAACCTTAAGTTTCTTACGTCATTTGCAAACTCCGGGAATTCTCTATGGATTGCTCTCCACTGGGACCCATCAGCAGGGTGTCTCAACATATTGTCTACCTTATGGTCTTCTTTGTGCCATCGCAATAACTTTGCATGGTCTTTGTTTTTGAACAGACGTTTCAAGTATGGTATTATAGGAGCATACCACATAATCTTAGCAGGGATTTTCTTCGTGGGACGTTCGCCCTCAACATCACCAAGGTCATCTCGCCTGATCTTATACCACGATGCATGACATACCGGGCGTGCATCTAACTTCTCGTACTCCTCGCCATGGTAGAGGATGTAGTCATTAGGACATGCATGTATCTTCTAGATTTCTAATCCCAAAGGGCAGACTACCTGTTTTGCTTCGTACGTAGTGACGTGTAATTCATTATCCTTCGGAAGCATCTTCTTTTGGATTTTCAGTAACTCCCCAAATCCTTTGTCAGATACACCATTCTTTGCCTTCCATTGCAGCAATTCCAGTGTGGTACCCAACTTTTTCTGTCCCACATCACAAGTTGGGTATAGCAATTTCTTGTGATCCTCTAGCATGCGCTCGAACTTGATCTTCTCCTTTTCACTTTCGCATTCTCTTTGTGCGTCATGAATGGCCTGACCAAGATTATCAGTGGGCTCATCTTCTGCCACTACCTCTTCTTCAGCTTCCCCCATTGCAGTATCATTGAAGGCACCATATTCAGCAATAATGTCATCATCGTCCCATTGTTCTTCTTCACCTTCTTCCATTACAACCCCGGTTTCTCCGTGCTTCGTCCAACAAATATAGTTTGGCCTGAAACCCGACTTCAACAAATGTGAATGAAGACTCCTTGAGCTAGCATATTCCTTCAAATTCTTACATATGGCACATGGGCAGCACATGAAACCATCGTGTTTGTTTGCCTCGGCCACACGTAAGAAAGAATGCACGCCCTCAATGAACTCTTGGGAGCGGCGATCAGCATTGTACATCCAATGCCGGCTCATCTGCATTACATGACATACATACCATATTAAAACCTAGAACATAATTAGTTAATTATACGACATGCATGCTACAACACAAGGTATTAATTTATGAAAGTCTCGCTACAATGTAGACAATCCCAACTACCACTAAAAAAACTAAAGCTAAAATGCACTTCAGCAGCATAAGGATTTCATGACCAATCCCAACTAAAACAGACAGATCATGCGTTTGTTCAACATCTATGGGCTTCTTCCGTAGGATCACTGCCTCATCAGCCGCCGTAGCCGCATGTGCAAGAGAGTTTTGCACGTGTTCAACATACTCTTCCTCTCAGTACCAGCCTGAACATCCAGTGCCATCCCACTAAAATTAAAACAAAAAATTAGAACTTTAATCACAATCATCATGAAAATAAGTATAAATTAATCATAATCATCAAATGCGACAAAATAACTCACATTGCGATCCGAACACTTGTAGAAGATACGACCCTTGTTGGGACACTCCTTCCTCACTCGGTACTCCATCACAATCTTCTCCTCACACTTGCCGCATGCAATGAGAGGAAGGTCCGGCCTCCATCGCTTCGGAACCCGATGAGAGGCCGAGGACCCGGAAGCAGTTGCCATCTACTCTCTATACTCATTTTTAATATAATATAAATTTCTCATTTTATAAATAAATAAAATTAAAAAAACTCTAAAATTCTCTATATCTCTAAACCATGAAGTGTGCTAAGCATGCTAGAAATGAAAACTCAATACTAGTTTTGAATAACTACTTTAACCTTCCTTCATCCAAATACACAAACTTTAAAGTGATTTTGAGCTTAAATGGCTTACAAATAAAAAAAATCTACCATAAAAAAACCATATATATCTGGTCCACAAAATGAAATAAGCTACTGATGAAACATGAGAGCATAAAGCTGGTAACCTTTAGAACCGAAGAATCGATGGAGGAATGGAAGAAATCTTGTGATACACCGGTGATGAGGAAGAAGGGAGGCCGGCGATGAAGCAAGAACACTGAGCTCAAAGTGGCTCGGGCTCAGGGAGGAACAAGGGCTATATAGGAGGGGACCTTTAGTCCCGGTTGGAGACAGAAACCGGGACTAAATGTCACTTTCTAGTCCCGGACGGAGCCTCCAGTCGAGAGTAGACTTTTACTCCCGGTTGGAGGGACCAACCGGGAGTAAAAGTTAATCTTTAGTCCCGGTTGGTAGCTCCAACCAGGACTAAAGGTCCTCTGTAGCAAAAGCCTGCCGCAGTAGCCGTTGGGTAGGAACCTTTAGTCCCGGTTGGAGCTACAAACCGGGACTAAAGGTCTCTCTAGTCCCGGGCGCGAAAAATACCGGGACTAAAGCCAAATTTTGAGCTGGATCAAAGGTCGTTTCTGTACTAGTGGGTGTTTCCAACCGGTTCGTAGGGACAGTAATTATCTTTTTTTTATCAATTTTTACAGATTATGTATTGATTTTTTCGGTTTCTAAATGGTTTAAATTAAAAAAATGAACCACTTACAAAGTTTTAAATCTCGTCAAACACAACTTTGGTATATGACATATCTCCATTTGAGGTAGTTTGAAAATTTTGAACTACAAAATGTGAGGACTTAAATATGTATATTTGGGCCACTAAACAATTTCAAATGAAAATACCATCAACTACAAAGTTTTATATACCATCGTGCTCTGCAACTTTGGTATAGGTGTGTCTCCATCCGAGTTATTAAAAAAATTTAAAAATTCGACTTTTTAAAACACGATAACTTAAAAAATGTATTTGGGCTACGAAACAATATCAAACGAAAAAATCACTATTTGTAGATCTCCTCGTACATACTCTGCAACTTTGATATAATTAAATTGAAATTTATCTTCATTCTCAACTTCTTTTTGAAAAATGTATGTTGTTTTTTGTGCAACGCCTACCGCATGACTGAAATCACTTTTCTAGCCGTGGTTTTTGTTTCCGACCGTTTCTAGAAATACCTCTATTTTCAAAGGCATTCATCCATGGACTATAGGTAACCATTTTTAATTAGTTTTTATTTTCTATCTAAGCATGTCTAAAACAAGAGACATCTCTAAGAACCATGATTGTTTCTATAGTAGTGCGTGGTGTTCATGGTGATCCTACAATCTCAACAGTTTTTGTACTAGCAAAACTCATCATCAGTCATCTATTGTTTTTGTCAAGTAGTGATCCTAGCTACTAACAGAAATCATCGTCCGTGGGAGCGAATTTCAGGTTGGGTTAAAAAAATCCTCTCGTCCGTCACCACTCAAAGCACAGGTCGTGCGTTCGGCCTACCTGGCCCATCCCCATCCCCAAGGTGACGGTGCGCTGTGTAAGGATATGGCAGGGGTTAAGGGATTTTCTCGGCCGGGGAACTGAGAATTTCTTCTTAGTCTAATGCCTTGGGGGTGGTCTTTTCCCGGACAGTCGAGTTTTTTTTCATCGTCATCGTTTGCTTTGGTTAGTTGATCTTTCGCAAAATGTAGGTGTTTTCTCCTTACTCCCAAAATTGTAGAGTCGTCAAAACCGAGATGAATCGAAGAAGGAAGAAATAATGGTGCCAAGATATCGTGCACATGTATGTCCATATCATATCCGCACCAACCATGCTAGTTGCTAGCTAGGGATCGGACACACACGCTCAGATCACGGGTCGACCCTTGACCAAAATAAAAAAATGCACGGCCACCATGCCCTTCATCATCATGATTACATTACATTGGTGTGCAAAGCAATAAGCTTGACTATCACATAGTAGTATTCCGTTACACCCAACTCTAGCAGCAGCTTTAATTGGCACGATCATTATTGGTCCATATAACAATAATATATTAAACGAAAATGTGCGCAACCTTTCCAGCAGAGATTGCTGCTGTTGTATGAACTGCATGCTTGAATGTTGGTGTGAGCATCTTTTTTGTTTACGGTTTTAATTTATGGTCAGATTAAGCAAGTACATCATGGACGTACTGCTAGCTAGTCTAGTGCTCAGCTTTTACAGTTACCATGATTCATGGAAAGCTTAGTTGTACTAGATGCATTATTACAAGTACATTAATCTCGTCACAGTCGTTGTGTATGTCCCCATTCGCTGGGAGGAATTTTAGAGAAATTTGGAGGAATCTGTGAGAAAAAAACACTATTCCAGATGAAAAAAGAAGCGAATCAAGCCAGGTTTAAGGGCACGCGAACGGGCTCAGCGTGCCCTTAAACCTGGCTTGATCCGCTTCTTTTTTCATCCAGAACAGTGTTTTTCTCTCACAGATTCCTATATATATATATATATATATATATATATATATATATATATATATATATATATATATATATATATATATATATATATATATATATATATATATATATACTCTAGTCATGAGTGCGATATGACGAAATTAAGCATCACGCGCGCATCTATCTCCAGTTAACAGCCGCCCCAGTTGACACGCAAATATGTATGTACTTAATGGGACCCTGAATCTGGTCTGAAAGTTTGTTAATTGTTGATGCCTTCATCATGTTCCTGCTAGCTGCAGGAATCTGCAGTCTAAATTATTCTTGTGCTGTACACCTGTATCACAATTTACAAGTACTAAGCGCTATTCCATTTTATGTGCATGGAAAAGCTGCCTTTTTGCAAGATAAATGTACGCCTAAATTTTTATATATTTCCTGTAAGTACAAAGCATTTTTACAAAGGCATTTGTACGTACTCACAGGTTTGGAAGTTGGAACGAAGTTAATTTGGCCGTATGCTGCTGGCAACGGTCACGTGGCACTATTTGCCTATTCGGACCCTGGTCCTGAAAGATGGCTACGGTGGTGCCTTGCTTGTTGCCTCAGGAATCCATCCGTGCATGGTTATGGTTTGGTAACAAAAACCGGCAGTATTAGCAAGTACTACAGGTAACGTAATGTATTAGCATGCATATGTACTCGATCGGCGACCAATGCAGTCCATACATATGACTATATGATCATCAATCGTCTATATGTATCCATGTATCTGGAACTAGCTACAGTAGGGGGTGCACATGTACACATTAAAAATAATTGTAATTTTGAAACGAAAAATGATAGCTAGCTAGCTTTTTTTTTGACAACTTGGAGTTCGAGTTGCAAAGTGGTTGTGAGCCCATGTATATCCAGCAGGAAGCTTGTTGCTCAATTTGGGCACGGAATAAACATGTTGCGTGTCGCATGGAGAATAGAGATGATGAGATCAGTCACATCTTGTCCTGTATACCGTGCCATTCAACGAGGCATGAAGAAAGGGGATCCAAGTAATATAATAATGTCCTGTATCGCTATTGCTCGGTGGGTCTTCTAACCAATATTACCACATGGGGCTTGTTTGCTTGGTGCCTGCCGGACAAAGATCTAATCCTCTAGGCGAGTGAAATCCAGCGTCTAAGATCTCTTGTGGGGCGGGTAACAAACAGCCCCACAATGTGCAAATTCGAAATCACGGATCGATCACTAAAATCTCCATGCAGATGCAAGCAATAAAAAAAAAGTGCAGGAAGTATATGATACAACTAAAATTAAAGCATCTTGCAAATATGTTAGGCATGTGTAGCCGGGCGGCTGCTATGTGTAGGTGGAGCGGTTAAGCCCAAAGCTAGCGTTCTCGGAAGCTTGCATTGCTGCATGCAAGCTGAGAAATATTTGGGCACGAAATAAACACAAGTTGCGTGCGGTGTGCACATGACCTACGCTACGTACGTTGAAAGTTAAACTGCCAACGTACGTCGAAAGTTCGGCTGGCAGTTTAACTTTCAACGTACGTAGCGTAGGTTGTGTAGAGATGTCTTGTTTTTGTAAGCATCGTACGTGATAACGTGCATGAAATCTTCTAAAATTTTTATCATAGCCTCCACATACAATATCACGACATCTCAACAAGTTTCATGATTTTCGGACTTCGTTTGCGTTTTATAGAATTTAAAAACACTTCGCACGCAAGTTCGCGGTCATATTTCGTGAACAAGATGTCCAAAATTTCGGGTCCGTTCCTGGATACGGCCTCACACTACATTCAGTAACATGACTATCATTTTTTGAATCATTAAATTCCATTATTCGTACCACGTACGGTTCAAATTTATATTTTTCGAAAAAATTCAAGTAAACGAAATAAAGTAACTAAATATATCAAAAAGCCACAAAAATCCCCAAATTCTAACGAGAAATTCCTGATACTTTAAAAGGGCTGCACAAAAAATTTGAAGGCAAAAAAAAACTTTGCTGAGCGCCGGGGCATGGCACTCGGCAAAGGGGGTCTTTGCCGAGTGCCAAGAATAAGACGCTCGACAAAGAGGATTTTTGAATTTTTTTTAGAAATTTCCTCTTTGGCGAGTGCCTTCATAGGGGCACTCGGCAAAGGTATTTCAAAAAAAATGTAATTTTTTTAATTCCTCCCTTCGCCGAGTGCCGAAGCTGTTAGGCACTCGGTAAAGACATTTCAAAAAAAAAATATTGAATCTTTGCCGAGCGTCGTGTCAGGGCACTCGGCAAAGTATTTTTTTTTTAAAAAAAATCTTTGTCTTGTGCCTAACAGCAGGCACTCGGCAAAGAAGGACGTGGCCGAACACCGTTACGCGGGGCAGCCTATGCCGAGTGCCACGCTTTTGCCGAGAGCCTGGCACTCGGCAAAGAAGTCCTTTGTCGAGTGCCATTTTTTGCCGAGTGTCCGACACTCGACAAAGAATTCTTTGTCGAGTGCAATTCTTTGTCGAGTGCGGCACTCGACAAAGAAGGTCTTTATCGAGTGTCCGATTTTTAACGCTCGGCAAATGCCATGTTTTCAGTAGTGGGCATGGACTGGATGTCTTTTAATTAATTTGTACTTGCAGTCACAACTGCAGACGCCCTCTTTGCCGAGTGCTGGGGGCACTCGGCAAAGCCAGCCAAGCACTCGGCAAAGGCTTTGCCGAGTGCCGCACTCGGCAAAGGTCTCTCGGCAAAGATTTTGTCGGTAAAAATTTCTTTGCCGAGTGCCAAAAATCGACACTCGGCAAAGTCTTTGCCAAGTGCCAAGCCCGCACTCGGCAAAAAAATAACTGCCGTCAACATTTGACGCCGGCTTTGCCGAGTGCCTAGGGACTGGCACTCGGCAAAATTTGAATTTTTGCCGAGAGCCAGGGCTGAGCACTCGGCAAAGAAACATTTTTTTAAAAAAAAATCTTTTTAAAAATAGTCTTTGCCGAGTGGTACCATCTGGCACTCGGCAAAATTGACCTCTTTGCCGAGTGCCAGGCTGTGGCACTCGGCAAAACTGGGGAAGTGGCTGTTTTTGCAGCATTTTTTTCCAGCTTTGCCGAGTGCCACACCCCTGGCACTCGGCAAAGACTTCTTTGCCGAGTGTTGGCACTCGACAAAGCTGGGAAATTTGCAATTTTTTTTTGTTTGTTGCTTTCCTTCGAAAGCAAACACGTAAAACTCATATATAATACATGAGACAGCACACAGGCATTTAGCATCACACAAAACGCATACATAATCCATAATACATCACAAGCACATCCAACATCCATCACAAGCACATCCTCCTGCATAATCCATCACACGCACATCCAATGTGCAAATCCATGACAACATCTGAGAAGTCTTCATCCAACACAAGTCCTAGATCAAGAAAAGTCAATGAAACATGAAGGGGCACCACCTACTGCCACTGATCCCAATGGGAGCCTGAAGGGGCACCTCCGTGCGGTGGTGGACCTATCTAGCCGGGGTGTGTGTGCTTAGGCGAAGGAGTCGGGTTCGAACCCGACGACTGTTGCACAAAGGAGAATTGAATTCATTAGTATCTACACAAGCTAAAGGACTTGATCAACCATATATATATACTCACCGGAGTGCCTAGAGCCAGAGGAGTAGGAGGCACAACTGGAGCGAGCAGCGACTGGGGCACCACCACACCCGGGAGAGTGGTGCCGAGGCTCGACATGAATGAGAACATGTCCTGCATCCTCTGCGCCTCGGCCGCCCTCTGGGCCCTCAGGACCTCCCACTCGGCCCTCTCGGCCTCCCTCTGGGCCCTCTCCCTCTCCCTCTCGACCCTCTCGGCCTCCCTCTCGGCCTCCATCCTCTCCACAGTGGCCTGCAATATTCAATCACCAACGTTTAAACAATGCAAATGCAAGGTACATGTGTAAAAGTAATGAACGGCGAATGAAATAGAACTAACCTGGAGTGCCACCATATGCTGCAGTGTGCTCGCCTGTCGAGGTCAAATGGGGACGGAGGAGCTCGTGCTCTATGCTCGGATCTGGACGAGGTTGGGCATAGAGGTCGAGTCGACCATGTTGGAGGCCATCCAGTACCGGCCGTGCTGCTTCTCTCCTCCGAGCCTCATCACGAGGTCGGTATCAAGGGGCTAGGTGGTGGGGTCGAAGTCCTCCCCATGCCGCTCGCGGGCCGACGAGGCGTAGTCGGGGAGCTTGCTGTGGACGCTCGTGTTGCTGTACGCCTCGGGCCCGTCCTCCGGGTTGTAGACGGTGTCCGGGGCTGTCGCTTTGCCCTTGTGTGCCATGGCGTACGCCATGAACTCGTTGCATTCCTGGCCATCATGCGACCGGGACTGCGAGGAAAACACAAAGACGATTAGAAGTAATGAGAATTAAGCGTTAGAACAAATAAATAAATAAGTGCGTAGCGTGTACCCAGGCCTGGGCGTACGAACTGAGGGGCCGGTTGCCTTGGTGGTGCGCCGGCCCACCCATTTGCAGGCGGCACTCCCGACGGAGGGCGTGCCTCTCCCTCCACTCATCGGAGACCCACTTGTCCACGATGGCCGCCCAACAGTCTCTGTGCCTGGCGCACCAAGAAGGACACATCTGCATGCCATCAAGTATTGTATTAGAAATGTTAGAATATAAAATGAAGGCTACCTATTCTTCATGGAATGAGTCAGTAACAATGTTTTATAACTTACTGCGAGGTACTGCTCCTTGGTGAGTGTCATGGTCCTGGCCTCGCTCTTCCCCAGGTACCGACCAAGGACGTCGCACGAGTGGTTGATGTGGCACTGCAGCCTCGCCTCGTAGTACAGGTCCATGACTCGGCCCCTGCATGCCCTGTCCTGCACCTTCGTCACCCAGGCGGGGTCATGCCCCTCCTCCAATGTGAAGAAGTCCTACATACAGACATCATGTGTCCTTTCATTATTTCAAGAACGTCTAATGATTCCATAGTATTGAGCAATGTAGTGTGATGTAGACTCACCCAGAACTCACGCTTGATTCGCTCCTGTACGGTGCCGTACACGGCGTCCACGGCGGAGTTGAAGTGGTCCCACGTCCAGGGAGGCGACTCAACCTGGGCGTGGGTGACCAAACCAGGGTAGTGCAGGTGGATCAGGCCACCGAGGATCCCATTGCACTGCCGATGATCGCCCCCGGACACAAGTTCCCAGTTCCTATAGGAGTCAGTAAGAAGAATTGTTAGTCTGCAGTTCGGTTTTCAGCATATGAACAAGAAGAGATGCAAAATGAACGGATACTTACTTGTCGCCCTTGGGATGAATCACCGGCCTCCTCTGAAACGGGATCGGCCGCGTCGGGAGCTGCGAGGACCCGCGCAAGTACGGTGCCGATGAGGTGCTCGAAGTGGAACCCCCCGCCACCCCCCAGAGGAAGTGTCACCCCTCGCCACTCCCCCAGAGGAAGTGTCACCCCCTCCTATCTGGGGGGCCAGCTGCTGGTCCTCATCGTCAGTGGTCGTCGTCCGGTCCTCCTCGGGCGGGGGGACGGCAGATGACTGCACCGCCCTCCTCGGACGGCCGCGGGGGCGGCGGGCCGGACGGCTCCTCGCCGATGCCTCTGCCTCCGCCTCCGCCTCCGCCTCCTGAGTCGTCCTCGCGTAGAGCGAGTTGCAGGTCCGGGTCCGCCTTCCGCCCGGCATTTTGTCGAGTGCCTACAAATACAAAGAGTAAACCAGTTAGCACAATATAGACAAATATAGAGATGCAAAATGAACGAAACATAACTAGAAAATAATAATAATATAGTATTACATGAATTAGAAATAATCTTCAGGATCGGCAGCGGCTGGATCATAAGTGTCGTCATCACTAGCAATATTGTCTAACATTTCCGCCTCATCTCCATCGTTGTCATCATTGTCAATGCCAAACCGTAATCGCTCAAGCAGTGCTAAGTCTTTGGCATTTTGCACCTCTTCTCCATCGTCCTCATCTCCATCGTCCTCATCAATGTCATTGTCTACTTCCATGCCCATCAGCGAAAACATGTCTATGTGAAACATGCCATCTAGCCCCTCGGGTTGATAGAACTCCCCTGTATATGTGTTTGGGTCAAAGTTGTAATCCTCATCGTTTGGGACAGGCACTTTACCATGCGGTGATACCAACTGCGCAAGGTACCAACCCTCAAGAGTGGGATCTTTTTGGCACGCCCATGGAAGATAATAAACTTGCGTGGCCTGTTGAGCCACAATATAGACATCGTCTCCTTGATAGAGGGAATCTTGTCGAATTTCAACTTGTCCAATCTCAGGGGCTCTTCTCGTGACATTGGGATCGAACCAATGGCATTTGAATACGACTAGCTTATGACCTCTACGAAGCTCAAAGTTGAGCTCGTATATTTCTTCGACTATGCCGTAGTAGTCATGGTCATCGGTGCCGGGCGTACGAACTCCAGTATTCGTGGTTTTTCGATTGGGCCGACTGAGCTTGTGGCTTCTTGTGTGGAAGCGATAGCCATTCACATCATATACGGTGAATGACTTGACCCTATAGGGGAAGCCTTTGACAACCTGTTTCAACTCTTCATCCATTTCCGCATCCGTGCGTGCCTATAAGGTGAGGGCGGATAGATCATTACTCGCTCGTAGGAGCAAAGTGGGATGTCACAGATGGAACGATGTAAATTGGATGGTACCTTCTTTTCGAACCATGAAATGAAATCGGGCACACCACCTTTGAGAAGACTATCTTGTTCTTGAGGGGAAGGATCCCTATTTCCTGTCCAGTATGTATTCAGAAATTCCCTGAAAAAGCAAGAGACAAGGGGGTTGGATAGATAGATGATAGTGACGGCGTATGTAACAAGCTCATTGAGAACTTACTGCACATAAGGGTTCACTTCGTCAAGGTTCAACAACACATACAACATGATAGTGCGCCACTCATCATTCCGCAAGGTCTTGGTGCTCGAAGCGCTTGCCCTGCCAAGTTGACCTTTGAAAAGGCTGAGATTTGATGACCTCTCGTCGGTGTTGTAACGAGGGATTGGATTGTGCACGCTGGGAAGGCTATCCTTATAGTATGATGTTGTGAAGTTTGACACCTCCTCAAGAATGAATGCCTCTGCCATGGATGCCTCAATTCTGGCTTTATTTCTACACTTTTTCCGAAGAACCTTTAGACATCTCTCGATTGGATAGCACCAACGGGCTTGCATGGGCCCCCCCATTCGTGCCTCATGAGGCAGGTGCAAAATCAGATGTTGCATTGAGAGGAAGAAGCCGGGTGGGAAGATCTTCTCCATCTTACAGAGCAACACAGGTGCCACTTTCTCTAAGTCATCAATCATGGCTCGAGATAGCTCCTTGGCACAAAGCTGGCGGAAGAAATAGCTCAACTCTACCAGGACATGCCACACATGCTCGGGGACGAAACCTCTGGTCATCGCTGAAAGGAGCCGCTCAATCCATATGTGGAAGTCATGACTCTTCATCCCTAACACTCGGCAAGTGGACACGTTCACTCCCCTCCTCAGATTCGCCGCATACCCATCAGGGAACATTAACGACTGAACCCACTAACATACTTCCCTCCTTTGGTCCTTCAAAACGAAATCGACCAAAGTCCTTTTCCATTTCTTGCCAGGCGCGGGAGTCTTCATCACTTGCTTTGGTCTATCGCACAGTGCTGCCAGGTCCACTCTTGCCTTAACATTGTCCTTTGACTTTTCTGTGTCCATGAGTGTTCCCCAAAGCGCCTCGGCGATATTCTTCTCTGTGTGCATTAAATCAATGTTGTGTGGAAGAAGAAGAAGATCATTGAAATAGGGAAGCCTAGTCAAGCCCAATTTATGAGTCCACATGTGGTACTGACCATATCCATCAAAACGACCTTTCTCTTTATCAACTTTGAGAGCCTCTATCTCAGCGCGGATCTCGGCAGCGGTCATCATCTAAGGTGCAGGATCGGTGACTTCAACACCTTTCGTAAAGTTCTTGATGTCTCGTCTGAATGGATGGTCAAGGGGGAGGAACTGACGATGTTGGTCGAACGAAGAAAACTTGCCACCACTCTTCAGCCAAGTGAACCTCACACCTGCCTTGCATATTGGGCATGGGAACTTCCCGTGAACACACCACCCGCAAAATAGGCCATACGCCAGGAAGTCATGCAGGGAGTAGTGGGACCACACATGCATTGTGAAGTTTCTCTTTGTAGCTCAGTCGTATGTCAGTACCCCCTTTTCCCAAGCATCGATCAAATCATCGAACACAGGCTCCATGAACACACCCATATTGTTCCCCGGATGTCCAGGAATTATCAGCGACAAAAATACGTTCTTGGGTTGAAAGATGACACCAGGGGGGGGAGATTCAGGGGTATCACGAACACGGGCCAACAAGTGTATGGGGCCACGGACAATCCATACGGGTTGAACCCATCTGTTGCCAATGCTACACGTACATTGCGAGCCTCCTCAGCTTTAACACGATGTATGCCATCGAAATGGGTCCAGGCGTCGCCATCCGATGGTTGTACCATCTTGTCCGGATTGTACCTTTTGCCATTTTTGTGCCATGTCATCTGTTTCGCGGACTCCTCTATCATGTACAGCCGTTGGATCCTCGGTATGAAAGGAATGTACCGTAGGACCTTCGTAGGGATACTCAGCTGTTCCTTCTTGCCATCACTAGTGTCGACCTCCAGGTACCTAGAGGATTTGCACTTTGGACAGTGCGTTGCTCCCTCATGATCTTTCCTAAAAAGGACGCATCCATTCGGACAAGCATGGATCTGCTCATACGGCATCTTAAGTGCACAAAGAAGTTTCTGTGACTCGTACAAGTTCTTCGGCAGGATGTGATCCTCCGGAAGTAGGGATCCAAAAACTACCAACATACCATCGAAGTTGTCCCGACTCATGCTAAACTGCGACTTCAACCCCATGATGCGTCCAATCCTTCACCGAACCGTGCCTGCTGAATGTCATCCATCCAGTCTGCTACCCCGCCATCTCCATCATAATCCTCGAGACGCTGTCTCACCACCTCCTCTCTAATACGATCGGCTTCACCATGGTGGATCCAGCGGGTATAGTTTGCCGTGAATCCATACTTGATAAGATCTTCCCCCACGAGCCTCTTAATTTTTCTTTTCTTGTTGCCACATCTGCTGCACGGACACGGCATCCAGGCTGACCCTTTAGCAGCCTCACCAAATGCATGCTCCAGGAAAGCATTGGTCTTGGTCATCCATTCTGGGGTCATACTTGCGTGGCCCGTGTACATCCACTCACGGTTATCCATCCTCTGGCACATGCATATGTAAGCGAGTAATAAAAACTGCAGGTAAATCCACAAGGCGTTCCTACTATACATCTAATAGGTGAAGGATAGGTCCTAATCCCACCCGAGGATGCGTAGATGAGGTTGGCTTCCATGGTCCGCTCCTATCCAAGACAGAATTTTGGCAGCACCTCCCCGCTGTTCTCCCGATACACGTCCTGGCAGGGAGATTGTGTATCAGGACAACAACGAGGAGGTGGTGCCGAAACTCTGTCTCGGACAGGAGCGGGCCATGGAAACCAACCCATCTACACATCCGTGGGCTATCCAAAAAACGTGGATAATCCGAAACAGGTATGGAATTTGGTATGCAAAGATCTGC
Organism: Miscanthus floridulus; assembly: GCF_019320115.1. NCBI lineage: Eukaryota > Viridiplantae > Streptophyta > Magnoliopsida > Poales > Poaceae > Miscanthus > Miscanthus floridulus. Next base: position 21,866,342 of record NC_089595.1, read on the forward strand.
ATACCAACGACCGTATCTCTTTCGGACGGGAGACGCCTAACTGGGTTACACGAGATACAAGTATGCAAGATGGGTTATACCTAGGGTGTCGGTGAGATCAGGCTAGTGGGGCGGTGGCGAGTCGCTGCAGTGGCGAGGCGATGCGATGCAGGCAGAACCGCAACGCCAACGAAGACGATCGGGGTCACCGAGTGCCTCCCAACGGTCCTCGTCCTACAAAGAAAAGTCAAATGGTTAGACTCCATTGAAAATTTCGGCAGCACCTCTCCTGCACGGAGAGGTTCCCAAAACCTACAGAAAACATTAGCACGAAGGCCAACAACCACATGTATACCAAACATAGGCACGAAGGCCATCAACCACATACATACAACAATAACTACTACTAACACTAAAACTATGAACAACAACTACAACTACTACTGTCACTACGACTTACTAACTAATACTAACACTACTAATTAACTACTACTACTAACACTACTACTTACTAACTAATACTAACATTAGGGCATACCTTGCCAGCGAGAATGCGAAGACCGAGGGCCGGCGACGACAACGGGGACGACCGCTACGGCGTGAGGGTCGACGAACCAAGGCGGCACCTTTCTTCTCCTCTTCTCCCCTTCTCCTTCTCTCCTCCCTTCTCTTTCTTCTTCTTCCTCCTCCCCTTCTTCTCCTTCCTGCTTTCCTTCCTCCTCTTCCTCCTACCTCCTCCTCCTTCCTACAGCGGGCGCGCGGGCGCACGGGTGCGGGGCCGGAGGCGCGTGGGCACGGCGGGCGCGGGCGCGTGGGCCGGGGAGCCGGCGGCTGCGGCGCGGCGGCGGCGGCGCAGCGGCTACGGCGCGGCGGCGGGGCGGCTACGGCGCGCGTGTGTGTGCGTGTCTGGTGTGTGCGTGGTGTGTGTGCGTGTGTCCGGTTTTTTTTATATTTCAAACCTCTTTGCCGAGTGCCAGATCCGGGGCACTCGGCAAAGAAAGTATTTTGCCGAGTGCCCCCGATCTGGCACTCGGCGAAATAAAAAATTTAAAAAAAAAATCCTGTCCTGGCTTTGCCGAGTGCCTAGGGCTAGCACTCGGCAAAATATTCACTTTGCCGAGTGCCAAACCTTGGCACTCGGCAAAATAATTTTTTTTTGTTTTTTGCCACCAACTTTTTTTTCTTAGATTTGTATTTGTACCATGAACAACATGTTCAAATTTGGCACAATTTCATTGCTGTTTGCTATATTTCTTCACTTTATTTCGTTTTCTTGCAATTTTCCGAAAAATGTAGGTTTGAACTGCAGGTGCATCGAATAATAGTTTTGATCCATTCCAAAAATGTTATTCTTGTTTGTTAGTGTCACTTTATGCTAAATCTAGGAACCGTCTCCAAATTTCGATCAACGTGCTCACGGGGCAATGTCGCGAACTTGCGTGCGAGTGGTTATTTAATTCTATAAAATTCAAGTCCTGGTTTGTGAACACCATCCGTGATGACGTCCTCCAAACGTTTTCAAATTTTTATCACCGCATATGCATGTGATATCACGACATCTCGCCAAGTTTTATGATTTTCGGGATTCGTTTGAATTTTATAGAATTAAATAACCACTCGCACGATATCACGTGTGATGATGTCCTGGTTTGTGAACACCATACGTGATGACGTCCTCCAAACGTTTTCAAATTTTTACCACCGCATATGCATGTGATATCACGACATCTCGCCAAGTTTCATGATTTTCAGGATTCGTTTGAATTTTATAGAATTAAATAACCACTCGCACGCAAGTTCGCGACGTTGCCCCGTGAGCACGTTGATCGAAATTTGGAGACAGTTCCTAGATTTAGCATAAAGTGACACTAACAAACAAGAATAACATTTTTGGAATGGATCAAAACTATTATTCGATGCACCTGCAGTTCAAACCTACATTTTCCGGAAAATTGCAAGAAAACGAAATAAAGTGAAGAAATATAGCAAACAGCAATGAAATTGTGCCAAATTTGAACATGTTGTTCATGGTACAAATACAAATCTAAGAAAAAAAGTTGGTGGCAAAAAACAAAAAAAAAATATTTTGCCGAGTGCCAAGGTTTGGCACTCGGCAAAGTGAATATTTTGCCGAGTGCTAGCCCTAGGCACTCGGCAAAGCCAATATTTTGCCGAGTGCCAAACAGAAGGCACTCGGCAAAGAGGCCGGCGTTAGGTACCGTTATCCCCGGGCGCCTCTTTGCCGAGTGCCCAACTTTGCCGAGTGCCTTATTTTGCCGAGTGCCAGACACTCGGCAAAACCTTATTTGCCGAGTGTCAAGTTTCGCCGAGTGCGGCACTCGGCAAAGGTGGCCTTTGCCGAGTGCCCGATATTTGACACTCGGTAAAGATTTGAGCACTGGACAAAGTCCCGGTTTCCTGTAGTGAGTACACGTACAGACGACATGGCCTGACGCACAAGTTTGTTATCATCTCCCGCTTCGATAATGTAGTCTATGCATGTGTCTTCTCGCAGCCTGGACGAATTGACCGCCTACCTTTATATAGGAGTAAAATATAATATACGTATGATGACGAAGCAAGGCACTTTGGGTGGATGTATCAAACTATCTAGCGCCAGTAGTACGTTAGATTGGCCAGCTAAACTCAGGGAAGATGCATGTTCATCACAGCAAGGCAGCCAGAAATTGGAAGCCATCTCGGCTGACAGCGATGGATTTGTCCGAAATGTCACGGTTACATTCCCTTCCTGCTCTTTCTCAATCACTAAATGTACATCTATCTATTTTAATACGTTTTGGAAGCAGACTCTTTACTGCGATTGAACGTGCCTAATTCTAACTCGTGTAAATATGAGCCGTAAGTTTGGGTCACGAATAATGAGACAATACAAACAATTAAGACTCTAATCTTTGATAAAACTTTATTGGAGGAATAAATTTTTGGCTCTTTAACGTTGTGGTGGTGACTGGGCGCTAGCACCTGTTGCGTGCTGTGTGTGATTTGCATTTACGGCCTTTCTTTGTTTTTCCCTCCTAAACTTTAGTCCCTATCACATCAGATGTTTAACACATGCATAGAATATTAAATATAGACTAAAAAAATAACTAATTACACAGATTACGACTAATTTACGAGATGAATTTTTTAAGCCTAATTAGTCCATGATTTGATAATGTGGTGCTACACTACACATATGCTAATAACGGATTAATTAGACTTAATAAATTCGTCTCGCGGAATACTGACGACTTGTGTAATTTATTTTATTGTGATATCCTCTTGTGACATCCGATGTGATACTTCTAAACTTTAGCTCTGGATTTAAACACGGCCATGTCGTGGCGCGTGGTGAGCAATGGTATAATTAACAACGGATGGATATAGCGCAACTGGCATGACAATTGACAACCATGCATTTGGCCATTTGGGGATGGTGGATCGCCCGTTCGAGTTGCTGCCTTGCAAAGGTTGCCAAATTCAATGCAAAACGGCACTGGCCGTGCGTGGCCTCCCGATTTCTCTGCAGCATGCATGCGTGTGTGTACCTGCTCATCTCCGTACCTTGGCCCTGTTTGGATACTCTAGCACAGCTAGAGGTTAGAGTTAGTTTCTAGCTCAAGACTAGTCCTGAACTAACTCTAGCCTAAGAGATGTTTGGATACAAGGGTTAAAATGATAATAAATGTGCTTTCCAAATCATTGGTGTGGGTGAAAGTAGAGAGAAAACAGTGGACCCCACCTCAAATAGCCTCAACTAGCCCAAATAATCACCTCTTTGGGGGGATAGTTTTTTAGGGTGGGCTAGTTACAAATAACCCACTCTAGCCCTCCTGTTTGGCTACTTTAAGGCTAGTTGAGCTGCAACTAGCCCAAACTAGCTCTAACCCATGGATCCAAACAGGGCCCTTGCTAGCTAGCACTCGTTCAATCATGGATTTGAAATAGTAAGTTTAGTTTGGTGGCACACCGTCCACGAAGAGTGTCATTCTCACTTTCTTCTAATTAAAAAGTCAAATATTTTCAACTTTAATTATGAACTTATTTAGAGATATAAATGTTGTAAATTTTTTCTACAAATGTAGTCAAATTTAAGAAAGTTTGACCAAAACAAATCTCATAACGACATTTATTTTAGACGGACAAAGTACACCTTTAGCTTTAGCCTTTAGGTGGTGAGATCATGAGAAAGCAAGTAGACACTACGGATCCGATCGGATGGATGAGATTGACAGATTCAATGGATGGACTTACATCATTCTTTATTTGCGAACGTCCCTTAGCACACGTTTCATTAAGAGGGGTTAAACTATAAATTTACAAAAGCAATGACAAGCCTAGGCTTGCTAAGAGAATCGCTGATAATTTCTAATACTCTTTTCCAAAATTTGAGTTTAGGCATGACAAAGAAAACCGCAGTCTAGCCGTTCGTAAAACAGACACTCCATGTCTATCCATGCCGTGGAAAAAGAAGAGCGCCACGCGGAAAGGTACGTGAGTAAGCAGGACTCCCTATCCATGTTGGCGCACAGTCCTCTTCCTTTTCTCACCGTTTTTCAACTAGCGCCAAGTCTCTTTGCCGGTGCCGACGTCGACGTCTGCCCTAGCTACTCAGAAGACATGAACTCTAGTTAGGCCATCCACAACGTGAGTGATGCTTGGAACTGTGTACGATCTCCACCTCAGAGTGATGCTTTGCTTCATTTTATACCTACAGTGTAGAGCATCACTCCATTCTATCTCGGCTGTTCCCACAATCAATAAAAAAGGACACATTTAATCGGGTTGCGGGCCACACCAATAAAGTTGCAGGCCGTCTCGACTTCCTACATGCACCGCATGCACGCATTTGCCCTGCATGCCACAGTGAAAAATAATTTTTTAAGAACTGGGCATCGGTGAAAGTAGTTGCACCGCTCCCCTTTTCATTGGTACCGCTCAGATTTAGCACCGCATGCCACAGCGTGGGGAGTGATTCCTAAATGCTCTCTCTCATCTTTCAGGCACCACTCAACGACACACTGCGGAGGGCCTTACTACCCTTAAAAAATGGTAAAACTAGAGGTTGCCGCCCTCCTTGTGCCCTCTCAGTTGTCGGCCTGCAATAGCTATTAGCTAGCCATAGCTGTTGCCTGCCATGCTCTGGCTGACGTTTGGCTTGCCATGGCTAGCTACCATGTCATAGTCGTGGCAGGACGCCTTTGGCTGGCCACAGCCACAACCATACATCCTCTGGCCAGTTGCAACCACCTTGATAGAGGAACGAGCAAGTAGCACGATAAGAAGGTCTTTTGACTCGGTCAAATTATTAGCAACAAATTAAAATGTTGCTAACAGCCGCAACCCAATAATCAGCCACGAAAATGACCCAACTAAATCCGCAACGACGTCCACACATGATCGGAGATTCTTCTATTTTATCCCTTCCACAACATCCACGTGGTGAGAAGGTAGAGCATCAAAGCATTTGTAACATTCCTTTGCGACCTTTTCCCTCTCGTTCAACCACAAGTCGACAATCCTCCCTGAACCCCTCGGTACAGATGCAGCAAATCCTAGCGGAAACAAGAGCCTTGACCAAGTTTCCCTTGCAAAATGCAACCCACAATCAAATGATCAATAGTTTCAGGACTTGATCACAAAGAATGCAAACATGAGAGTCCTGCAATCGATTCCTCCTATGATGATCAATTGTCTAGCACCGATCAAGAAGCGCAATATACATTACATAAGTTTCACTAGACGTGGACACCGTCTGGGTGTGCCACTAGATTGTCTAGGGACTCTAGATATAGAAACCTTAGTTTCAAATGCGGGGTTTTGTCCCGGTGGCCCGTTCGTGTGCATTGGTGGATGTCCAGACGGTCACTATGAATGCACAGAGGTACAATCTCAAGCTTGTCAAGAATGGATCGGGCCAAGTCTTCACGCAGGGCTTGTCGGATGTTCCTAGGGACCTCTCGGATACATCTAAGTGGTCGAGGAACTGTAATTTAGCCAAATCTATGGTCATTGTAGAGGACGGCACCCCGGGCACCATGCATGTAGAAGAACGTACGGTGGGACAGGTTGAGCGACAAAAAGCAGAGATCGACAAATAAAATGCGGAGGGGCACGCAGCAGGCAAGAGGCCCGGATGACCTAAGTGGCCACGTGGCGGTCGAATAGGTTGCCAGGTCAGGAGTGGTCATTGACACGTGGCTGAAGGCGTTGGAGCCCGCGCGCCCTCACACGATTCTAGATGCACTTGATTAACTTGGCGAGGCGCATTTCCCATGTGAGACAAGTGTCGTCCAACTGTCCTACTCTCCCAACGAATGGGACCATCAAGAGCCGACCGGGCAAGCCGATCATTCATACATACGTGAGCAAGCAAGCGTACAGAGCAAGTGTGCCGACGGAAGGAACATGAAAAAGGAAGGATGGAAAAGAAGAGGCGGGGAGCGAGCGATGCATGTACGACGACGGACGGATAACACGCTGCGCAGGGAGGCACGGACCGATGGACGACGCGACAGAGACAGACGCGATGGATCGGAACGTGGCAACCACCAGCGCGCGAGGTCGAGGCCAGGTCATGAGTTGCAATGCTGTATGGCCGATGAACCGTACATGCATGCATATGCATCCGATCCATCGCGCCCACGTGGATCACGGACACGGGGGTAGCTTGTGCTGTATGCTAGCCTAGCCTGCAGGTATCCCATGTTACGAACGACGTATAGGAATATGAAGTAAAGAATTAAGCCACAGAGCAGACATACGATTTAACGTGGAAAACCCTCCGATGTGAAGGGAAAAACCACGGGCACCAGCCAGCAACAATCTCACTATCTCAAGAGTTTTGGGTTACACGCCTATGACGGCTTACAAGAGAATCAAGTCTCCACGAAACCCTAGCAAGGGTGTATATACCGTACCGTACCGCGGGGGGCTCTGCCCCCCGCACCCCCGAGCACAGGGGCGAGACCTGATGGGCCGGCTTCAGACTCCGCTACGCTCTGGCCCAAGCCTCCCGCGACGGGCCTCCGCTTCGCTCCGTCAGAAGCCCGACCTATATCCTGGAGTGAATTTGGAAACATCCCAAACGAAAGTCCTGTCGCGTTGCGAGTCATGTCGAGGAGCGTGCGTGTGTACGCATGTGCAGCGTGGAATTGCGCCAGAGCACAGTGTGCGTAGTGAGTTTAGTGACGAAGAAGCTGATAGCGGAGGAGCGTGATCGAGCAGACACGAGAGCGTCGGCGCACGTCGAGCCGCGAGCGCGGATCAGAGAGGTGGGCACGCTCCACAAGACGGTAGCGCTCGCTACTACAGAATGGACTTGTTGTCCCGAGCGGTAACAGCCTTTAGTCCCGGTTACCGCGCCGGGACAACGATCCCGGGACTAAAGGTGGAACCTTCAGTCCCGGGTCATCGAGCCGGGACTAAAAAGGGACCTTTAGTCCCAGTTGGTAACACCAACCGGGACTAAAGGCCCTCCAGCCGAGCAAACCTGGCGCACCCTTTAGTCCCGGTTGGTAACACCAACCGGGACTAACGGTTCACCCTTTAGTCCCGGTTGGTAACCCCAACCGGAACTAAAGGTTCCTTTTCTTTTTCTTTTTTTTTGTTTAATTTGTTTTCAGTTCAGTTACACGTGTTTGTTTAATATATAATATGTTTTTATGTACGTATTCTACGCTGCTAATATAAATACACGCATGCGTATAATTACATCTAATTCTCATCTTGAGCATTATTATATTCGAATAAAGTATGAAACTATATATATTATAGATATATATATATATATATATATATATATGTATATATACAACACTTTCATAATCTTGTTCTCGAAAATAACGATATCAATAAACATTTAATTTACATTATTTATTCCTTAGGATCAAAGTAGAACTCGCCGTTGGGATTTAGCACTTTTTCTAGAAGATATCCTGCTATTGACTCTTGAACTGCTTTCAGATGGTCTTTTTGCATAACCCTTCGTTTCAACCATTCAGTCTTGCATTTGAAATAAAAGGAAAAGTATTAATACACATATATGTATATATATTCATTTAAAAATAAATAAAAATTGATATATACGTACTCTGAGGACATCTTCAGGAGTTCTTCTTATGTGCGCAGTGATAAATTCACAAACGTAGTATCCATACAAGTTATTACCTAGTTCCTGCCGCAAACACCACTGTACGAGAAGAAGATTATTCTCATCATCTCACACGTAAATTGAAGTATGATATAGTAATTAAACACGTGGGGAAGTGTATATAGTACAACTTACTGGTATTTCAACTACATTAAGTGGTGCCTTGCAATCCTTGCGATGTTGCCGAATAAACTCTTTCCAAACCCTGTGCGACCAATAATGTACGATCGTTAATAAATTATGGCAAAGTCTATTCAATAATAGTTGTGCGTGAGAGATCGAAATTACCCCTGGATAATGTCTATCATATCTTGGTATAGTGCCCGTTCTTTTCTCAACGAGTCAAAGATTAGTAACCGACTTGAGTTTAACTCAATAACAATGAGTATCCAGTGAAAACTGCATTGGTTTATACACACACGTACATGCATATAAGTTGTATTGATATTACATAAAATGTGTAGACTACATTATTATTAACACTTACTCAAAGTTGTACGGGAAAAGTATTGTTGTCTTGTCGTGCTGCTTCACGAAGAACATCATGATATTCTCCTGTGCTTCAGATACCCATCGCTCCTTGACAATAATACCGGTTTTGAATACGATATAAGGATCAATGAAGCCAACACTGGTGTCTTGTATTCTTTGGAGCTCTGACATCTGGAATCTGTATATAAATATAAGTTACATGTGAGGATAATTATATACACGTACGCATGGAAGTGAGTTTATTAAATAAAAGTAAGAATCACTTACAAACAAAAGGAGCTAATGATTGATTTGTCCAGAGCGTCCATGTGGTATAGTTGATGCAATTCTTCGAAACTAATATGTAAGATGTCATCGCCACGGAAGTAATGATGGTCTCTAAATCTGACAAAGATCCACTGCTCACCCCTGCCACACGCCTGCATGTACCACTTGTTGAGCAAGTACATTTGCGTACCCAATTCATTCAGAGCCGCAGGGTTGTACAGACTTTTGCCATATTTATAAGTCTTCCAGGTATCAACTTCCAGGTTCTGGATTGGAGCTTTGCTCGTTAATTGATCCAAGGTTAAACCAGTATCTTGAAAAAAAGCATTAAGGGCTTGAACCGACACTTCTCCAGAGTTGTCTGGTCGATAGACTTCTATGTTGGAACCATATTGATTAGCAACAACAAGATTTTGCATTGGTTGCTTCTGTTGTCCGAGCTGTGGGACATCCTTCCCTGATGCTCTTTTCCTTTTCTTATCTGCATCATGTGACTTCACGAGGAAGCGGTCATAGTCTGATAGTGGCGAAGGCTTACGAAGTTCAATCATCTTTTTCTTGTGAGCATCGACCTTCTGCCTCAACACATCTCGTGGTATGTAAAAGTATGGCTTCTCCTTAAGCTTCGCTTGACTCTTGTTTTTGATATCTATAAAAAAATCTTTCACTTTTTTGTCTTCTTCAGCTGCTATTTGCTCATCAGTCTTTTCACGAAGTATTTCTTGAGAAATAACTCTTTTTCTCAGGGTCTTCTTTGCCGCCGGGACCTTAGACGTCTTTGTAGTGCGTCGCTGTGGAGGGGGTGGGGGCGGTGTTGGAGACCGGCGTGGAGGCGATGAGGCCGGTGTTGGTGGAGACCGGCGTGGAGGCGTTGGAGATCGTTGTGGAGGCGGTGGGGCCGGTGTAGAAGTTGGAGATCGTTGTGGAGGCGATGGGGCCGGTGTAGGAGTTGGCGATCGCCGTGGGGATGAAGTCGTCTCGCCCCCCGCGACGCTGTGATGAGATGGGGAATAAATGATTAGGCTAGGCTGGGGGGAGACCCTACTACAAAAACAAGTTGTGTGTCAATTATTTTTGAAGCCAATAGAAAATTAATGGAAAATAATATTTCATTCACTTTCATTCGTACCTAGGGTGAGGTAGGGGAAGCGGTGGTGCCCCAAGAATGATGATGAAGCGTTTGCGCCATTGAATAAATGTCTTCTCTACTTCTTCTAGTGTCTTCTCCCCATCACCGCCTTCAATGTCAAGAGGAACATTGCTGTAACCTTTGAGCACTCTATCGACCAAGACGCTAGCATATCCAGGTTGAATAACTGACCCATGGATTCTTGGTGTCTTCGTTCGGTCTATTGGAGATACAACCCCGACGGCCACCATGATTGATGCATTATTACCATCTGGAATGTGCAGCTCACATGTTGTTAGAGGCTCGGTAATATCATCAACAGGGAAGCGCAACCCAGCGTCGTCTTGAATAACTGGCAGCTCCGTAGAAGCACAACTGCTTTTCATCTGACCAACGGGGCTAATGGTGACTCCCGGCGTTGATTGCGATTGCATTTGACTCATTGCTAGCTACACTTGCCTCTTGATCTCCTCCTGCATTCTTGCCTCAAGAGATTTTTCTCATTCACGTGATTCAAGCAATGCTTGTCGTGACTCATCAACAAATTGCTCCAATGCACGGATTCGTTCTGCCTCCTCATCCTTCTTTCTCTGGCGGCTTCTGTAGGTATCCTTGTCTACTGGGAATGCGTGTAGCCACGGAACCGCCCCATAGCCTCTTGTTCGACCACCGTGTTCGGGATTCTCTAGGGCATATGTCAATTCATCCTTCTCTCTGTTGGGCTTGAAAACACCACTATCAGCTTCTTCCCTAGCACGAGCTAGTCTCTGTGTTGCTCTCTCAATTTTTTGGCCGAAAATTAGCTTGCCAGTGTCTGGGTCTAGGCTTCCCCCATGAGCGTAGAACCAATTCTTCGCGCGTTGAGGCCAGTTCTTCTCTATTGTTTCAGGTATGATTCCCTTGGCAGTAATCTCTGTTTCTAGATTCTGCCACTTGGGAATAGCACTCTTATAACCACCTGATCCCATGCGATGATGGTATTGCTTCTGTCGGGCATTCTGCCGATTCCTCATCACACGTTCCTCACTGTCTTGGGATGTCTTGTATTCTACGAAGGCATCCCAATGGGACTCCAACTTGACAAACGCCTTAGCATTGAAATTCGGCGTAGCATTCTTCAAGATAAACTTTTTATACAATGTCTTCTTCCAACTCTGGAACAATGTTGCCATCTTCTTCATTGTCCAATCCCTCACTAGCTCCTTCAAAGCATCATCTGCTTGTAATGTGAAATGCTGAGTGATATCTCTCCAAGCTAGGTTCTTGTCACGATCATATACAAAACTAACATTAGGAGCGGATATCTTCTGCTTCCATTCACGAGCACTAACTGGGATCCTATCCCTTACAATGAACCCACATTGATTGACATATGTCTGAGCATGTGGTCCCAATGGTTTGCCGGTGTCGGTGTCGAATTCTGATATTATGAAACGGCCCTCTAATGGCTTTTTTGGCCCTCGGACTTTCCTACTTTTGTCGGTGGTTGATGTAGATCCAGAGACCGGCTACATGAGTAGAAACACAACGATTAACAACAAATATACGTACGCATGCATCTATAAGAGATGATAGATAATCTAATATACCTCGCCAGTATTTTCTTGCGCGACAATTTGTTGATCTTCAACCACCGGCATATTCAGGATATCCTCATAATCAGCAAAGTACTGACTCGTGTCATCTACATCCACATTGGTGCCGGCGTTGATAATATCCGCCATTATGTCATCACTCAAGTTATCATCCGGAGCAGCCATTTGTATCTTCAAGATAACACATAGATAGAATTACTATGGTACATAACATAAGTACATATGATAACACATATAGAATTACTAAATCCAATTAAATATAATAACACATAATATTTCATCAACATGGAAATAAGTACATGTATATATATACACATAGAATGATACAATATATTTTCTCTCTCTCTCAACACATAGAAATAAGTGCATATGTCTATATCTCTAGATATGCATGTGATACACATAGAATGTCTCTCTAAATACAATTTTCTCTCTCTCTCAACACATGAAAATAAGTACATGTATATATACATATAGAAATAATTAAGTACATATGTATACATATAGAATCTCTCTCTAGATATATAATATATATATAGAGATAGAATATATAATTACTAAATCCAATTAAATAAATCTAACATGAAATTAGATAAACTAGTAATAGATAATACATTTTACATATATCAAAAACTATAATAAAAAACTATCTAAAAAACTATCTAAATAAAATACTAATTAAATTTTAATACATTTAAATCTAATATATCAAAAACTATCTAAAAATAACTAAAAAACTAACAATAAACTACATGTACTTATTTTAATCTAATATACAGCCGAGACTTTGTAAAAAAAAATCTAAAAAACATGGCCGATCGAGAGCAGCAGATCATATCAAGTTCGACGGAGGCCGTACGGCGTGGGCGCGCGGGAAGCGTCGGCGACGGAGGGTGGAATCGGGTGTGGCGGCGGAGACGGGATGCAGCGATGCGGGCCTGGAGAATGGCGTGGCCGGGCGGGGGTAGACGACGACGGCGGCGCGGCAGAGACGAGCTCGACGACGGCGGATGGCGCGGCCAGGCGGGGCTGAGCGACGGAGGCGAGATCGAAGATGAACAGAACAGACATTCGATATATATAGCCCGCGACCCTTTAGTCCCGGCTGGTAACACCAGCCGGGACTAAAGGGCATTTAGTCCCGGCTGGTAATACCAACCGGGACTAAAGGTCCAACCCTTTAGTCCCGGTTGGTCTTACCAGCCGGGACTAAATGTTCTTTAGTCCCGGCTGGTGTTACCAGCCGGGACTAAAGGTATTTTTTTGGCGGGCACCGAATTTGCCGCCCACCCTTTAGTCCCGGTTCTTGGTCTGAGCCGGGACTGAAGCTCTGAAAATTTTGCCAACCCGCCCGCGTAATTGGAAAGTTCTGGGATTTTGATTTTGTTTAATACTAGGTTAATCAATTAATTCCATAGCAACTTCAATACTTTGTAATATTTATTTTAAAAAATACTATTGATTAACTAATTATTTATTGTAAATAGGAAAATTTTGTAACCTAAAGTTTTTAATTTCTTTTATGAATATAGAATATAAATGTTACTAATACTAAGTATTTTGTTAATGCAAAAATATATTTGTAACTTAAAATTAATAAAACTAATATTATTCGATAGGAAATTTATTATCACATTATTGTAACGTCAAATGTTTCAATTTTTTCTCGGTTTTTTGACCAAAATTGACAGGAATTTTTTGTTGAACCTATAAAAAAAGAGAAAATGTAGTATTTTTTGTTCTACAAATTTTTCAAATAAAAAATGGCCTATATAAGGATTGTATATATTGATGAGCTTAACAAACTCGGTATTCAAAACTTTTCAATTTGAGAGGGTACCGAAAACTAGTTTGTAGGCGTCGAAATTTAAAAATCACAAATTTGAACCGTCCAAACTTTCTCAAATGGAAAGTTGACCAAAACAACAATTGTAGATCTTTTTGAGTTTAACAAACTTGGTATTCAAAACTTTTCAGTTTGAAGTCATTTAGAGTTCATAATACTAGAGTCAAAGTGTTGTTTTTTTATTTGACCAAATTTGACTTGGTCAAACTTGCTCAAATGAGACACTAAACGACCTCAGATGAAAAAACTCTGAATACCAAGTTTGATCATCTTAGCAAGATCTACAATTGTTACATAGCTTATTTTCCCATTTGAAAGCAGGCCAATCATTGATTACTTAAAGCAGGCCAATCATTGATTCCTTTGTTTGTCTGACCTGAAAGATTACTTAAAGCAGGCCAATCATTGATTGTTACGAACAACATTGCTCGTAGGTCAAAGTGTTCTTGTTTGTACTCATCCCAGACACATACACCTGTTTTGTTCTATAAAACTAGAAGTTCTTCAACTAATGGCTTCAGATAGACATCAATATCGTTGCCAGGTTGCCTCGGACCTTGGATGAGGATCGGCATCATAATGAACTTCCGCTTCATGCATAACCATGGAGGAAGGTTGTAGATACATAGAGTAACTGGCCAAGTGCTATGACTAGTGCTCTGCTCTCCAAAAGGATTCATACCATCTGTACTTAAGGCGAACCTTAAGTTTCTAGCCTCATTTGCAAACTCTGGAAATTCCCTGTCTATCGCTCTTCACTGGGACCCATTAGCTGGGTGTCTCAGCATATTGTTTACCTTACGGTCTTCTTTATACCACCGCAACAACTTTGCATGGTCTTTATTTCTGAACAAACGTTTTAAGCGTGGTATTATAGGAGCATACCACATAACCTTAGCATGGATTTTCTTTCTAGGACGTTGTTCACCCTCGACGTCACCAGGATCATCGCGCCTGATCTTATACCGCGATGCTTTACATACCGGACATTCATCCAAATTCTCGTATTCATTGCCATGGTAGAGGATGCAGTCATTAGGACATGCATGTATCTTCTGGATTTTTAATCCCAATGGGCAGACAACCTTTTTTGCTTCGTACGTAGTGGTGGGCAATTCATTTGGCTTCGGAAGCATATTCTTTATGAGGTTCAATAAATTCCCAAATGCCTTGTCGGATATACCATTCTTTGCCTTCCACTGTAGCAATTCCAGTGTTTTACCCAGCTTTTTTTGCCCCTCTTCGGCCGTCGGGTATAGCAACTTCCTATGATCCTCAAGCATGCGCTCGAACTTAACTTTCTCTTTTTCACTTTCCAATTCTTGTTGTGCATCACGAATGGCATCGCCAAGAGCATCACCGAGATCATCTTCTACCGCTACCTCTTCTTCATCTCCCCCCATTGTAGTATCATCAAAGGCACCATACTGAGCAATAATGTCATCAATGTCTAAATCTTCTCCTTCACCTTCTTTCATTATTACCCCGCTTTCTCCATGCTTAGTCCAACATATATAGTTTGACATGAAACCTGACTTAAGCAAATGTGAATGAAGACTCATTGAGCTTGAATATTCCTTTAAATTCTTACATAGGGCATATAGACAGCACATGAAACCATCCCGCTTATTTGCCTCGGCCACACCTAAGAAATAGTGCAAGCCCTCAATAAAGTCTTGGGAGCGGCGATCGGCATTGTACATCCAATAGCGTGACATAATCTGTATTACACGACAAATTATGAAAACCTTGAACATAATTTAGTATTTTATTACACAACATAAATGACACACACACGGTTGATTAATTAACTAAGCCTGGTTACAACGTAAGCAATCCCAACTATCACTAAACAAACTAAAACTACAATGCACTTCAGTAACATAATTATTTCGTGATCGTACGCAACTAAAACAGACAAATCATTCTTCTGTTGAATATCAATAAGCTTCTCCTGCTGGCTCACTGACTCATCAGCAGCAGCCGCTACCTCAAGCGCACCCAAATTCTGCACGTATGTAGCATAATCTTCCTCCCAGTACCAACCATCGCATCCATTGCCCTCCCACTGAAATTAAAGCCAAAAAATATTTAGTCAAAAATATTCAAGAAAAGCAGGTCAATTAGCCATAAATAAAAAATGCGTCAGAAACTCACATCGCGATCCGGACACTTGTAGAAAACACGACCCTTGTTGGGTCCCTGTCTTTTGACTCGGTACTCCATCACAATCTTCTGCTTACACTTGCCGCAGATAATGAGAGGGAGTTCTGGCCTCAGTCGTTTCGCAACCGAACGAGAGGCCGAGGATCCAGTACCAGTTGTCATCTACTTTCTATACTTATTTTTGTAAACTAGTGTAAATTTTATATTTTCTAAAATGATATATTTAACCTAAACTAGTACGGATTTCACATGTTTCAATAAATAACCATCCGTACTAGTTGACCTTGCTTACGTGATCATCTCGCGAGCATTTCTCCACCGGACGGCACCGTACTTGGCCAAGGAAGAGCTCCGATTCTACGAGAAAGGGAACACGGTCTTCCACGACCGTTGCCGCTCTCCCTCGTAGAATCAAAGCTCCTCCTTGACGTCCGTTACCGCTCGGCAGAGAACATGCTCGCCGAGATGAACACGGTCCGCAAGTTCAACTAGTACGGATTTTCTACAATTTTCTAAGTTTTTTATTTCATGGAAAAATTAATTCTAAGATCACGTAAGCCACCGGGGACGAGGATGGCGCGTGCTCCAGCGAGGACGAGCGAGGCGTGATTTTGATGAACTAATTTAACTTTTGTTTATCCAAACATATATGCAAATCATCATGTGATTTTGAGCTAAAAATGACATATAAAATCATAATAAAGTCCAACATATAAAGTTACACATGCATCTACATCGTAAAATGAGATAAGCTACTGACAAAACATAAGAGGATTAAGTTTCTTACCTCCAAAATCGAAGAGCAACACCAATGGAGGGGGAGAGAGCAAGAACAACAGCAAGCTGAAGAACAGAGGCAGTGAGTTTGAATGCAATGGCTCGGGCTTGGGAAGGAAGAAATGAGCTGAATTATAGGCCGGGATAATTAGTCCCGGTTAGGGGTCCAAACCGGGACTAAAGATTAATCTTTATTCCCGGGACATCATCCAAACCGGGACTTACCAACCGGGACTAACCTTTAATCCCGGTTGATAATACCAGCCGGGACTAAAGATCCCTGCCCCGCGGAGGACCGTTGGACAGAGACCTTTAGTCCCGGTTGATATTATCAACCGGAACTAAAGGGTCCTTTAGTCCTGGGAGCAAAAAAAAATGTCGAGGCTAATGTTAAATTAGGATATCGTTCTAAAGTCTGTTCTCTCGTAGTGGCTGTTGCTGTACCGTGCGGAGGTACACATACCGACATACGGTAGGTAGAGATGGATCACGCACTCAGCTCAGCGAGACACGTCCGATCCGTCCAGCCGTCCGTATTTCTCTTTGTCTCTTTCCCAGCGACTGAGAGATATATATGCAGTGCATGCATCCTAGGAGAGAAGGGGAGAGACAGGCCGAGAGGAAGAGAGGTCATTTTGTACTTATCGGTGTCCAATAATCATAATCGTGACGGGCATGATTATTCGTTCCCAGGATACCAAATTGTGCCGTACGTACGTATATAGGAGGAGTACATCGTAGTATTCGCAAGCTGTCGACGATCGCCACGGCGTCCGTCGCTCCAATGGTTGGCCGTCGTTCGCTATCACACCATGTGGTGAGTCCATGACACACGAGCCCGAGCCGTTGCCGGGTGTTTTTCAAAAATGAATTGAATAAACTAATCGCACGCACCTCCCATCCAGCAGCCGGCCGGGTTCGTCGACAGCAACGCCAACGGCCAGCAGCTGATATATAGCACCACCTCCACGGATCGCAGCATAGCCGAGCCAAGCGCCACAAGCACACGCACACACGCAGGGTCTCTCGCTCGCCCAGCTGCACTGCAGCAGTTGGTAGGTGCCACTTAGCTAGCTAGGTGCCGTTGCTTTCTGCGCCCGCGGCCGCCCCGCGCGTGGTCTGTCTCTGGTCTCGCCTCTTGCTACCACCAGTGCGAGATGATGAAGGTGTCGGTGCCGGCCGCGGTGCTGGCGCTGTGCGCGGCGGCGCTGCTGCTGCTGGCGCAGGCGCCGTCGGCGGCGGAGGCCTCGCACCATCTCAAGCTGGGGTACTACAAGGAGACCTGCCCCGGCGTGGAGAAGATCGTCAAGTACCACGTCGCCAAGGCCATCAAGGCCAACCGCGGCGCCGGCGCCGCGCTCGTCCGCCTCATCTTCCACGACTGCTTCGTCAGGGTATGTCGTCTTAATTCCACGACTGCTTCCCAGTCTAATTTAGTCCTCATATATATCAAGCACGTAATAACAAGGGTCGCGCGTGTCACCATGCTGTTGTACGTCATGGTAACAACTAATGAGAGGCAGGCGCGGCGCACTGTTTTATTCCGCTCTACGGGCATGTTCGTTTGGAGGAATTCTGGAGGAATTTGATGGTTTGGAGAAATGCTAGAGGAATTTGTGAGAGAAAAATACTGTTTCGGATGAAAAAAGAAGCGAAAAATATGTCAAGTGTTTTGTTTTGCTGCTGGCCTAGCTAGTCAGTGTTTCAGTATTTTTGCTGGCTCGCGCGCTAAATTATTATAAATCCTCGTGAATGTATAGTGACGAGCTGCCACATACGTAAGTAGATAACGCAAACTCGATCGGCCTGATGTCCGTGACTATGTGCACCTGCTGTGCTGCTCACTAGCTTGCTCATCAGTACAAATTAATAAAGGCATGCACACACCTCATTTCATATTTAATTTAAGCTTTCCACATGCTCTAGAAAATGACCGCGCTCGTGATGCTGATGCCTGACTGCCTCTAACTCTCCATAATCTTCATGCTTATTACACTGGGTAAAATGATTGTTTTTTTTCTGGATTCTAGCGTATATACCACTACTCCAATGAACAACACCTAGCCTACATCGTACGTTCGCATACGTACATGGACTAAGCAAAGTAGTTAGCGATCCGTACGGTGATTAATTACCAAAACTGTCAACGCCTAATTCATACCGTTACTTGTCTAATCACCAATACCCCCCTACGCACGGCATGTACCCACGTGACTTGCATTGGAAAGCATAGCAGATCAGAGCATGCATGATACATACTCCTTAACAGAGAGTCCTAACAACACACTCCTCCATCTCTACTTTATTTGATGACGACCTCGATCCTCTTTTAATATATTTTGACGATAACCACCACGGGCATCTTCTCAAAGTTCCAACAAGCAGCTTGTATCTTAGCTTTCAGCAGACCAGCAGCTAGCGGCAGCAGGCAGTCCATATCCTCACCACGGCAGCATCATTGCTACACTGGTGTCATGCTTTTGAATAGTCTGGGAGACTGACGACTGAGGCCTTGTTTAGTCTCTCCTTAAACTTTTACACCCTGTTATATCAAATGTTTGGACACATGCATAGAGTATTAAATATAGACTAAAAAATAAGTAATTTCATAGATTACGACTAGTTTGCGAGACGAATCTTTTAAGTCTAATTAGTCCATGATTTGATAATGTGGTGCTATAGTAACACATGTGCTAATGAATAATTAATTAGGCTTAATAAATTCGTCTCGCGGTTTACTGATGGATTCTGTAATTTATTTTTTTTATTAGTATCCAAACACCGCATGCGACACCCCATATAACATTCGATGTGATACTCCAAAACTTTACACCATGGATCTAAACAAGGCCTTAGATGAGATGCCCGCCCTCTCCTCCCAGTTTGGTGCCACCAATTCATGCATTATATATATATATATATATATATATATATATATATATATATATATATATATATATATATATATATATATATATATATATATATATATATATATATATATCGCCAAAAGAAAAGAAAGAAAAAACTTTACTTCTTCCCCTCTTCTAGCCGTCTAGCTGGAAAGAAAGAGATGCATGGAAGAAATCGCTCGGTCAGGAAGGACCAGGAACAGGAATGCGATATATTTTCCTTAAGCTTGGAGACTTGGAGTACTCCCTCCCACCCTAAATATTCGTCGCCACGATTTACATATCGATAACTTTGACTCGATTTATAAAAAATACGTGTAATATTTTTATCTTCAAATAAATTTATTAAAAAACGAGATTTAAATATCTATCCAATTATACTAATTATGTATCACAAATATTAATATCTTTTAATATATATTTAGTCAAAGTTATTTCTCGAAAAACGAAAACGACAAACACTTTGGCACCGAGGGGGTACGTTGTACTTACTAGCTTATATCCAATGGACATATGCCAAGGCCTCCTTTTAGGGCATGTTTGGAACAAAGGAATTCAAAATAGAGGAATAGGAAAAAACACAGGAATAAGGTAGAATGAAAAGTAAAAAACTACAGGATTTCAAAACACAGGATTAGAAAGTTTAGACTGTTTGGAACGCAGGAATTCGTAACATAGGAATCATAAGATTTAGGCAAATATGAGCACTGACTACAACTCGTTTTTTTCCTCCTCTTCTCACACGCGCTGCCTCGGGCTTCCGCAAAGGAAAACAAAACAATGGATCAGATTGGATTTTTTCTTTCATGTGAAGTTGCTCGCTAGCTACGGTATTTCAGAGGAAAGGGTTTGAGCGAATCCTTTGTTCTAAACGTTCGAATCAGTTTCATTTTCTCCGTTTCTAATTCCTTCAATTTTCCTGTGAGATTCCTTCAATCCAAACGAGCCCTTACGTAGGGACCCCCATATACACACAGTACATGTGTGTCCCTGTCCTTGCTGATCGCAGCTTCCATGTGTCCCTGATTGCTAAATGATAACTAACATATGCAACCACTTTATTTCTTGACTCTTTCTCTAGTACCAATAATCAGTCACATTGTTATCATTATTATATATCTTTATCATTTTTAGAGTAATATATCTTTATCCTGATGCTAAGAATTAGCCTCTTTTTTTTGGAAAATGCAATTAGCCACATGCATGTAGTAGATTTTGATTCTTCTTGACCCATGCCATTTGCAAGCCAGCCCATGCATGCATGTGGCATAGAACGAATGGATGGAATGTGGATAGATGGAGATGCTTCAACTTTTGTTTATGGCATGAAAACCGGAGTTGGAAAGAGCTACAAGGAAGAGAAGAGGAATTGAGATGCATGACCGACGACTAGCATTTAGTCACACACAGTCATCCTCCACGCCATCAATTAATCATTGGCTCCACTGGCCCCCTTAAAAATTTGAGTACTCTTAGAAACCTCCAAAGGCTCCAGCTAACAATGCAATGCAATGCTTTTCAGCTTTTGCTATTATTATATAGGAAAGAAAAAGGCATCCATTTGTAAATGTAAACATATATAGTCCAAATGCACAAACTCTACGTTTGTCTTGTGATGTGCACACATCTCAATATAAAACGGGTGGTGCACAATGCGACGTGCCCCTAGGGGTAGACTTTACTTTCCCCAAACATGTTCGTTTCGGCTTATTCGCTCGTATCTGGCTTATAATTCACGGTTTGAACAGTGTTTTTTTTTCCGACATCAAACCAGCCAACAGTACTTTCAGCCATGGCTTATAAGCCAATTCAGCCGAAACGAACATGCTGTATATATACTACCCTTTCCCAAAATGAAAAAGCATACGAGTATGATAATTATTCCTGAGGCGCATGAATGCATATACATAGCACTACGTGCACAGGCAGGTCATCTCAAAAATAATGGAACGACAGTGTTATTTGTATAGCAAGTATGCTTGTTGCACAGCCTGAAAATAAATACAGAGACAGATCATTTCATCCAAAATAAAAACTGTTCTTTAGCAGTACACTAAACAGTTATGAACAATATTATAATAATGTCCCAAAATATACATAATGCATAACAACCCATATGCTGATATGCATCATCCTCTGCCGACGACACTACATATGGACATCCCTTTCCAACGCCTCGTCCGATGGAGAGCGTGTTTGAGGTCCAAACAGATTAAGCTAGTAGTATTTTATTATTAAAACCTCCATCTCTATCTATCACTACCGACGAAATGACTTGCCATGCACACTTGACACGTCACTCTACAGCAACAGCAACAGGTTGTTACACACAACTAGTAGCTCCTAGTAGTATTTAGTGCTAGCTAGCTAGTAGTTGAGCCATTTAATTGCATTGCATCAGTACGTAAGTACGGAGTAGGAGTATGTACGCACGTATTGAATCAATCAAATGAAATAATGTGCAGGGGTGCGACGGGTCGGTGCTGCTGGACCCAACGCCGGCGAACCCAAAGACGGAGAAGACGGCGCCGATCAACATCGGCCTGGCAGCATTCGACGTGATCGACGACATCAAGGCGGCGCTAGAGAAGCACTGCCCCGGCACCGTCTCCTGCGCGGACATCGTGGTGTACGCCGCCCGCGACGCGTCGAGCATCCTGAGCAACGGGCACGTCCACTTCGCGGCCCCGGCCGGCCGCCTCGACGGCGTGGTGTCCCGCGCCGCCGACGCGCAGCGGGACCTCCCGGACTCCACCTTCACGATCGCCGAGCTGATCCGCAACTTCCGGCGGAAGAACTTCACGGTGGAGGAGCTGGTGATCCTGTCGGGCGCGCACGCCGTCGGCGTCGGCCACTGCTCGTCCTTCCGCGCGCGGCTGTCCTCCCCGCCGACGCAGATCGTGCCGGCGTACCGGAACCTGCTGTCGGCGAAGTGCGGCGCGGGTCCGGACCCCGTGGTGCCCAACAACGTCCGCGACGAGGACCCCCGCGCCGTGGCGGCGTCGTTCCCGTCGTTCCTCAAGAAGCTCCGGAAGGCGAGGGATTTCTTGGACAACAGCTACTACCACAACAACCTGGCAAGGATCGTCACGTTCAACTCCGACTGGCAGCTGCTCACGGAGAAGGAGGCGCTGGGGCATGTGAAGGAGTACGCCGAGAACGGCACGCTGTGGGACGAGGACTTCTCCGACGCGCTCGTCAAGCTCAGCAAGCTGCCCATGCCGCCGCACAGCAAGGGGGAGATCAGGAAGACATGCCGCTGGGTCAACCACCACTGATTACCTGATCTCCATCTATCCATTACCTGCAGTGTCTCCTGCGTGCACCGGAAATTGTGATTACTTACTAGTATACAAGATGAATCATCATCATGTCGATCGGTTCATTTGATTTTTCTTCTTCTTATTGGTTTTATTGTTGTATGTTTGTTTGATTATTTATTTCTTGATATTCATGTGTTCTTCATCATTTCTGAATTTTACACACATAATATGCATGTTTTTTCATCGGGTAGGATGTTGGGATCGATGTAGTTGATCTGTCGTTGTATCTTGTTCTTTCTTGTCTGGAGTATGGACAAACTAAGGGTCTGTTTGGTTTCTGCAGGAATTTCTAAAATTCTTGTCACATCGAATGTTTGGACGCATGCATGGAGTATTAAATATAGACTAATTACGAAACTAATTGCATAACTTACGACTAATTTACGAGACGAATCTTTTAAGCCTAATTAGTCCATGATTTGACAACGTTGTGCTACAGTAAACACATGCTAATGACAGATTAATTAGGCTTAAAAAATTCATCTCGGAAATTAACCTCCATCTATATAATTGGTTTTGTAATTAATCTATATTTAATGTTCCGTATTAGTATCTAAACATTCGATATCACATAAGGAACGACTAAAGAACCAAACGTCCCTAATAAAACAAATTAAAGGTGGATGACATTTGATATGCATGTAGGGAGGCGTCCAAGAAAGTAGAGCAAGCCCCCTTTTTTTTTGTTTTGGCGACAGCTCCTCCAGCTTCAGCTTTCTGCTGACATGCGCATTCTCCTTTTCTTTCTCCAACCCAAAATACACTACAAAATGAAGAAACCCGTGAAGCCGGAATTTAGAGGCTTCACTGGCTTTTGCTGCAGTACCTAAATAGTGGTGAAGCAGAAGCCAAAATAAGTCTTGCCAAAATACTTGTATGTATACCATGCCCCATTTTTGCACCACTCCCCCAGCCGCTCCGCCTCTATCTTGACGACTTCGCTAACAAAAGGGCAAGAGGAGAAACAACTTCGCCTGGAATTCACGCTGAGAAGAGCTAAACAACGCATTATAGTTTTGGCGAGCTCCGTCCTCCGCGTGGTCACTGGCCCACCCCAAAATGCCCCTCCTCCATGGCAACGTAGGGTACAGTGTGGGTGGCGCTCAGGTAAAAGTGCCAACGTCGACGTTGACGGAGGAAAGCGAAGGGAGGAGAGCAGTGGTGCCGAGGCGGAGGTGAGGAAGGCAGCGCAGTTACGGAGGAGGAGGTGAGGGAGGCGGTGCGGGCGGGGAGGGACGAGCGGATAAGAAAGAGAGAAAGGGAAGAAAAAATAAAAGACATAGGACAACAGAGAAAACAAAGGAAGAAAAGAGAGAGAAAACAGAGAAAAAAGACATTATGGATATTTTATCGTTTTTTACCTATGACAAAATATCTTGCCAAACCAGAAAAACAAAAGGTTGTTCCACCGAGGAAGCGAAACGAGAGTAGTTTAGGTCCTATTTGGATCCAAGAAGATGATAGTTATAATTAGCTCCTTGAATCCTAACAGGTCTAACTAATTGTTAGCTGAATACTTAACTAACAACTATTTTACTAGTTGAACAAAACTAGTGTCGGTGTTTTGGTCCGGTGGGTCCTCAACCGACTAGTGAAAGTGTACTGCGTGCCCCTAATCCCGGATGGTGATGCAAAAAGACACAAGGTTTACACTGGTTCAGGCAATAGGTGCCCTACGTCCAGTCTGAGAGAGCGATCTTGTATTCCTTGCACCGAGGTGCTTGTAGTAGGGGCTTACAAGCTGAGCGAGAGAGGGAGCTAGTCCCAGGTCTCTGCATAGAGTAGCGTGGGTGGCTTGAGATGTTGATCTCTTGCAGTGAGGGAGCGTTTGTGTTACAGAGCGTTGTGCGTTGCTTGCACGTGTGTGTCTGATCTCCCCCCTAGAAGTGGCCCTGGTCACTCCCTTTTATAGTCGAAGGGAGGCACAGGGGCGGTACACGTATTTGCTACGTGGCGTTTTGTGAGCAGAGGTGGTATGTCCGAGCCCTGTAGCTCGTCACTGTGGCGGCATGGTCGGTGGAGCGGTCTTGTCCTCGGTGCACTGGAGCGACGCGCCGGTCACGCATGATCCTGTGCGACGTGGGAGCTCCTGTGGTGGCATGCGTGCCTTCTTCTGTTGGAGGCGTGCTGGTCACTATAAGTTTGACCGACGCGGAGAGCCGAGGCTAGGTAGATGCGACGGCGCGGGTGCGCTGATTCTGAGGCTACAGGAGCTTGGCCTTGTGCACGACATGGGAGCTCTCTGCAGCTTGACGCAGGGCATGGCGCGTACTGCGGACAACGTGCCGGTCCCAGAGTGCTGACAACGTAGAGAGCCGAGGCCCAGTCAGTGCAGAGGCTGAACCATTGTGGGGGGCTCGGCGGGCGCGAGTCCTGAGGCTACAGGAGCCCGAAAGCGGATAACCGAGGCTCGGAGGGAGCAGTTGGTCTTGTACGTCGATTCCGAGGCTACAGGGACCCGGACTTGACTTTCCACGCCGCGCTGTCCTTGGAGCAGGGGTTAGGCAGCATAGTGCAGCACGGGTGTCAGCCGTGGGCACAGTGCCGAGCACAGCGGCCAGTAACCCCTGCCCCGTCCGGTCCCGGACGGCATGGCATCGATGTGACTCCCGTCTCGTCGGCCACTCCGCTGTATCGTGCCGTCGTTTGGATGACATCGCGGGAGTGGTTGGACGCGTTAGTTGGATGTGACGTCCTGTCAGAGAAGTCGATCAAGGCGGCGGTGACGGGGTTGATGCCGAGCCGGCCTCGAGCGAGTTGGTAACTGGGTGCTCGTCCGAGGCCTCGTGGCGTGGGGCCTCGGGCGAGTCAGAGAATCGGTACCTCGCCCGAGGCCTTGTGGCGCGGGGCCTCGGGTGAGTCGGAGAACCGGTACCTCATCTGAGGCCTTGTGGCGCAGGGCCTCGGGCGAGTCAAAGAACCGATACCTCGCCCGAGGCCTTGTGGCGCGGGGCCTCGGGCGAGTCGGAGAACCGGTACCTCGCCCGAGGCCTTGTGGCGCGGGGCCTCGGGCGAGTCAGAGAACCGGTACCTCGTCCGAGGCCTTGTGGCGTGGGGCCTCGGGCGAGTCGGAAAACCGGTACCTCGTCCGAGGCCTCGTGGTTTCATTCTAGGCTGAGCCCGCCTCGGATGAGCCGAGATATTGTTCGAGGTGGGCCGGGCGGTCCAGCTGGGCCTCGAATAAGGTTGGGGTTTGCCGGTGGTTGTCTCTTGGCTTCGATATTTACAAGGTCTAAGTGATTTTTTCGGTTCTTGCTTAGGGGACCCCTTTTATGGTACCCGATAGTAGCCCCCGAGCCTCGGGGAGAGTGTGAACGCTCTTCCTGAGGTTTTGACGAGACTTGGCTCACGGCAGCTCCTGGCAGGATGGTGTTTCGTACTCGAGGCGTCGGTGGGTGCGCGCGAGCGCACCCGCCGAGTGTAGCCCCCGATGCCCTGGAGGAGTGGATTTATTCCTCCAGGGGCTTTTTCATGTTGAGTGAGGGGTTTTATCGCGTTTGCCGAGCCCCCGAGTGCGAGTTTGGGTCGCTGGGCCTCGGCTTGGTTGTAGGAAGAGCCCCCCGAGCCTCTGCTCGGAGCAAGAGGGCGATCAGGAGTTTCCCTATCTTTTTTGTGCGGCCCTCGCGCATCCTTTTCGTTCGGAAGGAGGGGTGGAGTATGCCAGGCTACCCTCGGTGGGCGAGCAGTGACACCTCCGGTGAGCTATTATCGGGTAAGTCCGAGTGGAGGCCCATGCCCTATTCGATAGGGGTCGGCTAGCGGTCTAGAGACGCCACTCCAAAAGTACCAGAGGGCTTCTCTAGTGGGTCCTAGGGCCGTTCGATTGGCCCCGGAGGCTCGGTGCCTCCCTACGGTCTCGGACACGACTTAGGGCATCCCAAGCAATTGCTTGCTTGGGCCTCGGCCATGTACGGGCTCGCCCATAGTCATCCCTAACTCTATTTGTCCTGGGACGGCTGTCGAGACCCTCGAGGGCCCAGCCTTCGAACCCCTAGACCGTAACGGGCTCGGTGCCCAGTTTCTTAGTCTGAAAGGAATCAGGTGGGGGATATTCTCTTCCCATCGGCTGACGACGGTGGGTGCGCCTTTTGAGGCGGTTCCTCGGGGAGACGGAACGGTGCCTGCCGTCGCTGTGGTCAGATGCGACGCGACGTCTACGGATGGGACGTTATTGTGTGCGCGCGGTTAATAAGAAAAAGGTGGACGCGTGGACGGTTTGGTTGGATCCGGATTAACCCGCGCTAGATCTGAGGGAAACTTTCCCGGTTTTGTCGCCTACCCGTTTTGCCCTCTTTCCTCCCTCATAAATATGTGACGAGCTGCACCCCCGCCCCTCCTTACCTTTTCCGCTTACGTTCGCCCTTTCTGCCCTCGAGCGGTTGCTAAGAATAGAGGAAGAGAGCGCCGGGGAGAAGGAGGGAGAAGGGGGAGGAAAGGAGAGAGAGAGAGAGAGAGAGATAGCGAGAGCACGCCTTACCGCCGTAGCCACATTCTCCACCGTACCCATGGCCGGCGGCACTGTTGTCCTCCAGGTGGATCCTTGGGGTCCGTCCGACGTGTCTGCGGCGACGCTGCAGTCGCTCGCCGACGACGGTCTCCTCCGCTCGGTCACCGACCCCAACAGACCAGAGTGGATTGCTCCGGGGGACGAGCCGGAGCCGAGGCCACGCGATGGCTACATCGTGAGCTTTGTGGCCTTCCACGAGCGCGGCCTCATCTTGCCGTTGGACCGGTTCATGCGGGCGCTCCCGCATTACTACGGCATGGAGCTCCACAACTTCAACCCCAACTCCATCGCGCAGGCGGCCATCTTCGTCGTCGTCTGCGAGGGGTACCTAGGCATTGCCCCCCCACTGGGAGCTATGGCTCCACTTCTTTCGGGCAAGGCTCACCACCAAGCCAGCGGGCACGACGGGCACGCGGAAGGCGTTGAGGGCCGGTGACTGCACTCTCCAAGTGCGCCAAGACCGGCAGCCCTTCTACATCCCAGCCTAGCTCATGTCGTCCAACCGCCGCTGGTACAACAGCTGGTTCTACCTCCGCAATGATGACGGCGGGCTTCCCCCCTATACCGGGTGGGTCGTGGAGAGCCAGCCAGAGAGGTGGAGGTACGGCGCCCCGTTGGCTGATCAGTCCAAGCTACAACCGCTCCTGAGGGCACTGGAGAGGCTACGTAGCCATAGCCTTACGACGGCCACGGCCATGGTCGTGGCGGCCTTCCACCGCCGAAGGGTGCTACCGCTGATGGCTCGGCGGCAACGCCTGTTCGAGATGACACCAGGTGAGCCAATCGACGACATCCGGTTGTCCACCGTCGCCCTTTCCAACGAGGAGATTCTACGTTGGGTGAGAGAGACGGTGGAGGGGTGGCAGAGGAGCAGTGATCTGACCCCGTTCCCAATGCGCCCGTCATGGGGGTATATCTCTCTGGTGAGTCACGTGTCACTGTGGCCCCCGAGGCCTCCTTGCTCCTTATATTTTCAATCTGTTCCCTTATTTGCGTTTGCCATTCCTGCAGGGGATGAGGGATGTGCGAGCCTCCCCGCCACCCATTCCTGAGGACGTAGAGCGGCGAGTGGAGAATAGGGCGCACGCCAAGGCGTACAAGGAGGGGAAGGACACCGAGGAGGCAAGGCACAAGAGGAAGAGCCTCGAGCGCGATGAGCTGGAGAAACGTCACCGGCAACAGAGGCGCGGTGGTCTCTCGGAGGAGCCGTCTCCGTCATCGTCGTCGATGGATTTTTCGAGCGATGACGACGAGAGCGAGGCGAGGCGGGGTCCCCTGGACCACCTCCCTGACGTCAGGGAGACGGCCGCCCGGGGCATCGGTGAGCGGCCTGGCATCTCCAGGAGGAGGAGGATGAGGGCGCCTTAGGGCTGGTAATCGCCCGCCCCGGGGCCGAGGCCGACACGCCCGAGACACGGGCGTCGGGGAAGCGCGCCGTCAGCCCGATGGGCTCGACGGCGGAGGTGGAGCGGGCGACGGCGGGGGGCGACTCAACCGCCTCCGCAGAGGGCCGAGGGGGCGTTGGAGTCCAGCGAGGGCCGGCCGGTACCGGCGGACACGGGGTCCGTTGCCACTGCTGCCGCCACCGCCATTGCCGAGGACGAGGGACACGGTACGGAAGCTATTGCTTCCCCATTCGAGGTATTTGTTTTGTTAGTGGAGTTTGCAGCATCTCCCACTCGTTCTTTGGTCGTATGCTGACCTCGTGACTGTTTTGTCTTCAGCCAGAAGCGTCAGGCGGAAGCGCCCGCCCTGGCGCCACTTAAGGCACTCAAGGTGAGCACCAGCTCCACCGCCCGATGGGTGGTGGACGCGCAGGCCGCCATGCAGCGTGGCGCGGCGTCGGCTAGGGCCGACCTGAAGGAGTCGGTCGCCCAAGGAGAGGCTACCGAGGCGGCCACGAAGCAGGCGGGGGAGGAGGCACCTATGCCCCGCGAGGCCAGGGCCACCGAGGGCGAGGCCAAGGCCCCTAGGACCTCTGAGGCCGAGGTGGCTGAGGTCGAGGCTTCCAGGGCTTCTGAAGCCGAGGTGGCGGACGCCGGGGCTCCCAGGACCACCGAGGTCGAGGTGGCGGAGGCTGGAGCTTCTGGGACCACCGAGGCTGAGGTGGCGGAGGCTGGCTTGGGCACGGTGGAGTCGGTGGCCCAGGATGCGGTGATAGAGGCAGGGCAAGCTTCGGTACCACCCCCTGTCCAAGTCCCGCCGCCGTCGCAGGAGAGCGCCCGGGAGGTGGAGGTTCATTCAATCTCCTCCGATGATACTTCTCGGGGGAAGGAGCTGGTGGACGCCAAGGAGGCCAGCACCGTGGAGTAGCCAGCTCTGACTTCTAGCGAGGGGAGCTCGACCCTCGTCCGGGTACGACCCGAGCCCCGCGGGTGGGATAGCCCGCGTGTCTTGTGACGGAGCCGGGACGACCCTGAGGGGAGCCTCTGTTTGCCCTCGAGGATGCGGATGAGGGGGGGCACTAGGGCTCCCTCGAGCAATTCCGCCAGCTGGCGGAGCGGTCGCTGTAGATAGCGCTGTCCGTCATGGCTGACAACCTGCCTGGCGTTGCCCAGATACGCGCTTTCTTTTCTTGTGCTGTGTTGTCTTTTTCCTGAGTTTTCTCGCAGTGCTTGACGTTTGTTCTACCTATCCAGGAGCTCGAGGCCCGGTCCCTCAAGAAATTGATGTTCCTCCGGTAGGAGAGGGACGTCTGGGACCAGCTCCGGCAGCAGAAGGACCTGCTCGCCAATGCTAATGAACTTCTGTCAGCGCGGAGCGCGGAGGTGGAGGACCTCCGCCTTCACTGTGCTGACATGAAGGCCGAGGTGGCCACAGCTCGGGAGCAGGCCGCCCCTTGGGCGGCGCGGATCCAGGAGCTGGAGGAGGAGCTGACCCGGGTGGCCGGCGAGCGGGACACCTTCAGGTCCCAGGCCGAACAAGAGGCAGCCTCTGCTAAGGCCATCGCTGAGCAGCTGGAGGCGGAGCAGGGCACGCACCTGCTGACGAAAGGTGCCCTGGTGGAGGCTGTTAAGGTGGCCGAGACCTCTCGGGTCGAGGCCTTAGCCAGGAAGGAAAAGGCCGAGGGTGAGTCCTATTGAGCCGCGCCCCTTGTTTTATTTGTTTTTCTTGCGTTCGACCCCTAACTCCCTGACGTGACACAGAGCTGGAGAGGGAGGCTTCTAGGGCGGCCGAGGCCTCTCGGGTCGAGGTCCAAAACTGGAGGGAGAAAGCCGAGGGTGAGTCTCATAGGCTTGCGCCCCTATTTGGCTTGTTTTCTTTCGTGCTTAACCCCATCCCGCTTGTCTTGGCATAGGGTTGAAGAAGGAGGCCTCCCAGGCAGCTGAGGCCTCCGTCGCAGTGTAGGCGGTGCTCAAGGCCGAGATCCAGGAGCACAACGTGCTGTAGAGCGCCGCCCGTACCGCCTGCGAGGCCCTGGAGGTCAGGGGGGTCGAGTCGGGCAGCTCCCTCAGGAGCCGCTTGATCGCGTTGAGCGGCCGAGTCCACGAGCGGCTTCGGGGGGCGCTGCATACGGCCGTCAAGCACGCCCTGGCCGTCGTCTCCTCGCACTACGCCGGCATCGACCTTGAGGCCATCAGCGACGATTACATCGTGGCTGAGGATGATGAGAAGGCCGAGGAGGAGGTCATGAAGCTAGTGGAGGCGGCTGAGGCCCCTGGCATAGCATTGGCCAGGTTGTTCGAAGAGGAGGTGGTTCCTCCTACGCCGACCGCCGATGCTGGCGACCCTGAGTTTTGACCTGGGCCAAAGGGGCCATGCAAATAGATTAGGACTTACATCATTGTACCATGACGCTTGTGGCCGTCGAGGCCTTTTAAAGTACTTGTGTGTATATGCTTTTTAATCGTTTTTATTGTATTTTCGAGCCTTTGCCCTTTGTCTCGTCTTTGAACATATCTCTTGCAAAAAACTTCCTCGGAGCCTAAGCTACCCTTCGGGCAAAAGGTGGTGAGGGAGTTGCCGTAGCCCAGAGGCGTAGGCCGTCTCGCGGCTCGGCCGACCTTTTGGCCCTAAGACAGACTTTTGGTCCTTAGGTTTTTTATAATCGATTTGTCAGAGTACGCGAGAGAGTTTGGCGTAGAAATTTTTTCGAAAAACGACTAAAAACGGTGTCTGGGACTTAGGGGGGGGGGCTTCTAGCCCCCAAGGGAGGCTTGGTTCTGCAGAGGCAGAGCCAAGTCTTGTTCGAGCCCCGCGGTGGGCACCTCTGTAGAGGTAGAGCCGAGTCTCCCTTATAGCGTTATCGTAACGCCGATCCCCCATCGATGGGCTCGGGGGGTTTCTCGAAAAATTAGAACAACTAAAGAACGTTTCTTTATTGTATTTCGAGAAATAATGTATACAATACTTAGGAATTTAAGGGTAGAAGCGACGTAGCTGTTCTATGTTCCAAGCGTTGGTGAGGATTTCGCCCTTCTCGTTGGCTAGCTTGTAGGACCCAGGCTTTAGCACTTGGGCGACGATGTACGGCCCTTCCCATGGCGGGGTTAGCTTGTGGCGACCCTTATTGCTCTGCCTCAGTCTCAGCACCAGGTCACCCACTTTCAGGTCTCGGCTTCGAATGCGTCGGGCTTGATAGCGTCATAGGGCTTGCTGGTACTTGGCCGAGTGTAGCAGCACAACGTCTTGGGCTTCCTCCAGTTGGTCGAGGGCATCCTAGCGGGCAGTGCGGTTGCTTTGCTCGTTGTAGGCCTATAGCCTCGGGGAACCGTACTCCAAGTCAGTGGGGAGGATGGCCTCGGCTCCATAGACCAGGAAGAACGGTGTGAACCCCGTGGCTCAGCTCGGAGTGTTCCTCAGGCTCCAGATGATCGACGAGAGTTCGGTAAGCCATTTCTTGCCAAATTTCTTCAACCGGAGTCGATTCCTCAGGGGGTGGAGGGGCAGAGCTTGATGACGGGGCGTTGCAGCGCGCCACCGGTGTCTTTCCCTTGCCCAGGCTTAAGCTAGACAGGTCCCCAGCCAGGGACTCTGTACCAACAGCCAGGTATGGGATACTGGCGGAGCGCGGTGCGTCGCCCTGAGCTCGTGTGGTGTCGGGGTGGTCCCACCCGCGTCGTTCCTGGCGAGCGCGATGAGAGCGGCGGCCCGGGCGCCGCCTGCGCCTGGGCTGCTGGTGCATGATGTCGTCGTCGGTCGATGGGGCTCTAGGTGGGAGGAGTACCATATCGTACTCATATCCTAGAGATATGAACTCTAGGCTCCCGAACCAGATCACCGTGCCGAGACGCAGTGGTCGCATAGGGTCTGCCATCCAGAACTTATTAGGATGACTAAGCTGACACACAGTACAGCCCCCACCTGGCGCGCCAACTGTCGGTGTTTTGATCCGGCGGGTCCTCAACCGACTAGTGAAAGTGTACTACGTGCCCCTAATCCCGGATGGTGATGCAAAGAGACATAAGGTTTATACTGGTTCAGGCAATAGGTGCCCTACGTCCAGTCTGAGAGAGCGATCTTGTATTCCTTGCATCGAGGTGCTTGTAGTAGGGGCTTACAAGATGAGCAAGAGAGGGAGCTAGTCCCAGGTCTCTGCGTAGAGTGGCATGGGTGGCTTGAGATGTTGATCTCTTGCAGTGAGGGAGCGTGTGTGTTACAGAACGTTGTGCATTGCTTGCACGTGTGTGTCTGATCTCCCCTAGAAGCGGCCCTGGTCACTCCCTTTTATAGTCGAAGGGAGGCACAGGGGCGGTACACGTATTTGCTACGTGGCGTTTTATGAGCAGAGGCGGTATGTCCGAGCCCTGCAGCTCGTCACTGTGGCAGCATGGTCGGTGGAGCGGTCTTGTCCTTGGTGCACTGGAGCGATGCGCCGGTCATGCCTGATCCTGTGCGACGTGGGAGCTCCTGTGGTGGCATGCGCGCCTTCTTCTGTTGGAGGCGTGCTGGTCACTGTAAGTTTGACCGGCGCGGAGAGCCAAGGCTGGGTAGATGCGACGGCACGGGTGCGCTGATTCCGAGGCTATAGGAGCTTGGCCTTGTGCACGACGTGGGAGCTCTCTGCAGCTTGACGCAGGGCATGGCGCGTACTGCGGACGACGTGCCGGTCCCAGAGTGCTGACAACGTAGAGAGCCAAGGCCCAGTCGGTGCAGAGGCTGAACCATTGTGGGGGGGCTCGGCGGGCGCGAGTCCCGAGGCTACAGGAGCCCGGAAGCGGATAGCCGAGGCTCGGAGGGAGCAGTTGTTCTTGTACGTCGATTCCGAGGCTACAGGGACCCAGACTTGACTTTCCACGCCGCGCTGTCCTTGGAGCAGGGGTTAGGCAGCACAGTGTAGCACGGGTATCAGCCGTGGGCACAGTGCCGAGCACAGCGGGCGGTAACCCCTGCCCCGTCCGGTCCCAGACGGCATGGCATCGATGTGACTCCCGTCTCGTCGGCCACTCCGCTGTATCGTGCCGTCGTTCGGCTGACATCGTGGGAGTGGTTGGACGCGTTAGTTGGATGTGATATCCTGTCAGAGAAGTCGGTCAAGGCGGCGGTGACGGGGTTGATGCCGAGCCGGCCTCGAGCAAGTTGGTAACTGGGTGCTCGTTCGAGGCCTCGTGGCGCGGGGCCTCGGGCGAGTCGGAGAATCGGTACCTCGTCCGAGGCCTTGTGGCGCGGGGCCTCGGGCGAGTCGGAGAACCGGTACCTCGTCCGAGGCCTTGTGGCGCGGGGCCTCAGGCAAGTCGGAAAACCGGTACCTCGTCCGAGGCCGCGTGGTTTCGTTCTGGGCCGAGCCCGCTTTGGGTGAGCCCGGATATTGTTCGAGGTGGGTCGGGCGGTCCAGCCGGGCCTCGGATAAGGTGGGAGTTTGCCGGTGATTGTCTCTTGGCTTCGATATTTACAAGGTCTAAGCGATTTTTTCGATTCTTGGTTAGGAGACCCCTTTTTATGGTACCCGACAACTAGCTAACAACAGCTAATATAAGTTGTCGCCTATTAGCTAGCTAACTACTCTACTTGTAGCTAATGGACCTCTTATTGGAGCCGCTCTACCAAATTAAATGCATCTTAGGCCCTCCACAATGTGGAGTGGTGCTTCAAAAAAATTGGAAACCACGTCATGGAATAGGCATTGGTGCCGAGATGGCTGCAATGTTCTGTAAAACAGGAACCGACGCCATGCAAACCTCGGGGCCCATGCCAAATAAAGTAGCGAGCCGTCCAAAGCAGGAAGAAAAATCTCCTTTCGCCTTTCCTTCACAGATGAAGAAAATCTCCATGGATTCTCTCTCTGACTCCTAGATCCAAGCGGCGGCGGCTGGCGTGGGTCGCATCCCCTTGTTCCCCGGCGGCGGTTCCTCGGCAACAAGCTGGAGCGGCTGCGGCGTCGGGGTCCTCGGTGACTAGCTGGAGCGGCTGCAGCAGCGGATCTTGCACCTCAACGAGCAGGCGGCATGGTCCCGCAGCCTCGTCCTCATCCAGGGCGTGGCGCTCTCCTCCGGCAGTCGACGCATGTCTTCGTCTCCAGCGCGGTGCTCTCCTCCGAGAGCCGATGAGGATGACGACTGTCACCGAGATGAGGGCGGAAGGAGCAACAAAAATAGTATTTTAAGAACCGGGAACCGCAGCAAGTAGTTGCGCCGCTCCAGCTTTCACTGGCATCGCTTGGAATTAACATCGCATTCCACAACGTAGAGAGCGATTCCCAAATGTTCTCTCTCCTCTTTTAGCTGCACTCATGCACAACATGGTGGAGGGCCTTAGGACTAGGAGTAACACAGTGTCTGATCCAGTGGCTCGTGGGCTTGCATTGGGAACTAACAATAATAAATCCTACTGTACATAGAATCTGGGACCATGCATATGCATGTCGTGATGGTGGGTGGATGGAATATATTTGGGGGTCTGGGCACTGCAGATCCCTGTGCGCACGCTCTGAAAGAAATCCATGATAGATGGCAGTAGAAATGTAGAATAGTACGCAGCATGGGCCACATGACATGCTAGCTATACTATACTCTCTCTCTCTATATATATGCTACAGCTGCTAGCCTGCTACTCCACTACTCTAGTCCATAGCTATCTAGAGGTGCAGATGCTTTTTTTTCTTTGACGCACCAACTCTTCCAGCAGACGACGTAGTACCTGAACTCAGACCTTGTTTCACCTCAACTTCCAAAAAGTTGCTATAGTATTTGTCATATCAAATATTTACGGTTCATGCATGGAGCATTAAATGTAGACAAAAAGAAAAACTAATTACACAGTTTGGTGGGAAATTGCGAGACGAACGTTTTAAGCCTAATTAGTCCATGTTTGAATACTATTTGCCAAATAAAAACAAACGTGCTACAGTAGTCCCAAAATCTAAATTTCTCCAACTAAACAAGGGCTCACTCATAACTCACACCACCACACACTATATAGACCCTAGTGCGTAAGTTAGTAGCATGTTCGGTTGGCTGATTCGTATTGTTATTAGTTTGTTTATGTGAGAGAGAAGTACTGCTGACTGGTTTATATAAATAATGTCCATGTGAGGGGGCTGGTCAGCCAGCCTAGCCAACCAGCTCCAGCCGATCATGCTGTAGATCTATACGTATATGAAGAGACTGCACGTGGCTAAAATCCAAAGTCAATCAGCCTTCACATGTGACGGACACGTGGCACATCCACGTCTTAGGCCACAGAAAATGAGAACAAAGTGTCGGTGAGCACCTGCGTGAGTGAAGACTCTTGGATGCGCACCTGGCGTTGTTGCGAACCGCACTACGTGCTTTGGGTGTATGTATGTGTACGCACAGCGCAACCACAACCACATAGGATTAAGCTGGAACGGCGCATGGTGACCAGTGAGCAAAATTAAAGCGAATGGAGGTCGTCAGGCCGCATCATCAGCGGGCACATGGAGGATCCAAATCATATCATCGGCCTATTCGCTGGTTGGTTTCTGGACTAATTTGGACGGACTAATACTGATTTATTGTGAAAGGAAAACACTGTTGGCTAGCTGATTTAGGCTAGCATAGCATAGCAGCTATGGTGACTGCTGAATGATTTTCCATGCCGTTATCAGTAGGAGTTTTCGTCCTCGAATGATCTCTCAACTCTGATGACAGCCCCGTGGAGTTTTCCATATGCAGGTCTTGTTTAGATCGTAAGTTTTTTCACTCTCTCTATCACATCAAATCTTAATATATGTCTGGAGTATTAAATGTAGATAAAAAAATAACTATTTATACAGTTTGATTGTAAATTACGAGACGAATCTTTTAAGCTTAGATCATGATTGAACAATAATTATCAAATACAAACGAAAATGCTACCGTGCCAAATACTGATTCCAACGCCCAATCTAAAAGGCCGTAGCACGCCAGCAAACGACTGTCAAGGCAACATCAACATTTGGTTTCACCCATGGGCCATGGCGCTTGCCACTTCTACACCAGGCCCAATAGCTACCATGCTGTCAAGCCCATTTTGAAGCATCATGGCCCATTCAAATATGCAAATGGCCCAAACAATCCGAGCCACATACATCTCTGAATGTACGTTTTTGTCATCTCCCCTTGGTACGTGGGCCTCATCCAACGGATGCGCTCATGGAGTGATGGAGAGTGATCATCATCACCAAAAAGTATAATTCAGATTAAAACAAAAAAATGTTAAAAAAGTTGTTCCAATCGAAGCTTAGAAAAACGCAAACGCTACCTCATTTCTGAAGAAAATATTCCAAGAATGTACGTACTTGGCAGAAAATTACTGTTGTGATTAGCCCTTGGCTTATTTCCAACAAAGATTTTATATCCTTTTATTTCATTTTTGGATAAATCCATGGTTCTTATCTTCACTCGATCAGATATAGATTAGGTAGCACGTACTTATCATGCAGTATTCATATGACACATTATCAAATGATGATAATTGATGAGATATACGTAGCTACGTGTAAATAGCTAGATATCTATGGATATGAATATAGATATACACATTCAAAGGTGTACATGTTTATAACATCTGAAATTGTGTTTACGACATTATAATGATCACCCTATTTTTTTGAACAAAATTCCAGGGGATTCTTTTGGGGGGGGGGGGGGGGGGGGGGGTTAAAATGTCACAAGCTGCATCAGCTGAAGAAAGGCAAGAAGGCACAAAGAGTAAAGGCCAAAGTGGCTAAGTGTGGCCGGTTGTCTTTAGGCCTGTATTGCTAGGTTTGGCCTATTAGGAGTAGGGGCTCGACCCATTTAGCAAGGAGATGAGTGAGTGCGGCTCGTATAAGCCGTTGTAACCGAACAGAAGGGATCATCGAATAACAGAAACCATAACCGTTCCCCCCCTTTTGTTGTCTTCCTCCTCGAGTTCTTGCTCTCCTAACCCCTCCAATCTTACTCTTCAAACCTCTCTGTTGCTGATTCTTCCCCAAATTCTTGTCCAAATCCACTTCTAGTTACCCAATCCGTGACAAATTGGTATCGGAGCCATCAATCCTCGGTGGAATTTTTTTTCCCATTCTCCTGGTCGCATCCAGTCTGTCGCCCAAGAAGAAACCTCCATCGTTGCAGGCGAAGATGGCGAGCAACGTCGAGAACATAGCAGAGGAGATCAAGGGTTTCTAGCTCATGATGCATCAGATGCTGGACAAGGTGAACGGGTTCGAGGCTTGGTGAAACACCACCGATAAGTCTCTGGGGCGCTGCTCACCAAGACGACGGAGACAGCGACGCGGATCACCCATGTGGAGAAGGTCCCAACTCCACCGCCACCTCCTCCGCCGGCTGGTTGGATCCTAGGCGGCGCCGACCTCAATCACGTCCCATCACCAGGGGCGCACCCATCCGCTTCTTCGGCGGAGCAGGCCAATGGGCATAGCGCAGGCGGAGGGGTTCTTGGCCCCATTCCGGGATCCAACCCTCCGCCGGTTAATCACTAGGGTACGCATCCCAGCCCCTTTGTTCATCTTGTTGATGATTCGTTTGGTTCATTTTCTCATACATCTCGTGCGGGATCCACGCCCAAAATGGATTTTCATAAATTCGACGGCGACAATCTGAGGCTCTGGCGGGAGCAGTGTGAGATTTACTTTGAGATCTATGGAGTTTCGGAGATGATGAAGATGAGGTTTGCTACTCTGAACTTTGTGGGTACAACAGCGCTGTGGCTTTAGACAGTGCAATTGAGGGGTTGATTTCAGAATTGGGAAGCTATGCATACTGCAGTTTGTGCCCATTTTGGTAAGGATCAGTATCCTCTGCATATGAAACAGTTAGAGAATTTGAGGCAAACTGGTTCTGTAGCTGATTATTAGGCTCGGTTTGAACAGCTCGCTCATAGCATACTTCTTTACAACCCTGCATATGATGATGTCTATTTTGTCACCAAATTCTTGAGTGGCCATAAGGAGGAGATTAGGGCACCAATAACATTGCACATGCCACCCAATCTGGAGACTGCAGGAACTCTGGCTCTATTACAGGAAGCTGAGCTTGAGCTGGCTAAGCCAAAGTCACAGTACAAATCTGATCATAGAGACTAACAGATTTCAGTCTAAGTACAGTGTTCCCTCGGACAGGCAGAAGCTGAGGAAGGAGGATTCAAAATCAACTGAAACATCTCCTGTCAGCAATTCTTTAGATAAATTGTCAGCTCTGAAAGCTTTCAGGCGTGCCAATAACTTGTGCTTCACCTGTGGGGAGAAGTGGACTGCAAGAAACCATAAATGTCCTACACAGATACCCTTACATGTGATCCACGAGTTGATTGAGGCTGTCCAAGAGGAGCCTGAGGTAGACTATGATTCTTCAGAGGAGGATACTGCAGCTTTCAGAAATCTCTCTCTCTCTCTCTCTCTGTATGATGAATGGAGTGTTTGATGCTGACAGCAGTGTGGTCTCCGCGGGTATTTATAGATAAAGACGCGAGGAAACAAACGTTGCGTTGCTGACGCACGCATCTCTGCCTAGTGCAGGGAGCTAGTTCGTTCACTGCTTGTTCTGTTTTGTGTTTGAATAATGTATGCAAGCTAGTCAACTACTGAAACAATGATTTGGGAGGTTACTGCTAATGCTACACCATAAACTGATTACAACTGTTGGCTGTTACAGCATCTAGTTCTTGGCGTGTTGACATTGCCGATCGATTATCATACATGCATATACTACGACGTGCTAGCTTATTAATCTCGTGTTCAGGATTAGATGACTTTAGTTTGAGCTAGCGCATTGACATTGTGGTGTGAAGAGAACGCAGCTAGCTAGCTTAGGGTAAGATTCCATGTACCTAATATAATCAAGTTGTTTGTTGACTTGGATTTGGGAACTCCTCTCTACCGACAAACTCACAAACAGAAGCAACGACCTAGAATGAAAATGGCCGGCGGTTGACTACCTACATGTTTCATACTTGTTGGAAGAGCTTTATATATGTCCGATCAAGAACGTTGTCTCTTTTATTTATTTGATTTGATCTAAGACGACGTGTTTTTATTAATTGATGTCGCGCGCATATGATTGTATATGCACATATCTTATTTAGAGATAGGGATTTGGGGACAAATATGTATTGCTCGAACATTCTCTAGCTCTCCGCTAATTTTTGCGTCTGTTTGTTAACAAAAGAATATCAACCAACTGGCGGGTGGTTACCACATAATCCACATTTGAATATGGTTTTCTTTTTGTCTCTCCTGTTGTTCGATTATACATTCTCTCCACTAATTTTAGGAAGATGGAAGAACCGACTGTCAGCAAAACAAATAGCTTGATATATATATATATATATATATATATATATATATATATATATATATATATATATATATATATATATATATATATATATATATATATATATATATATATATATATATAACAAGTTCTTTGCCGAGTGCCGCGCTAAAAACACTCGGCAAACATGACGTTTTGCCGAGTGTCAAAACAAAAACACTCGGCAAAGAGGTTGTTTGTCGAGTGTTAAAAAAATACACTCGGCAAACAAAAATAAAATCTTTTTTCTAAAAAAAAGGAGAAGAAAAAAAAATAAAAATAAACTTTGCTGAGTGCTTAGATCTAAAACACTCGACAAAAAAAAGTAGGAGAAGAAAAAAATTAAAAAAACTTTGCCGAGTGCCCTATCTGGGACACTCGACAAACAACAAAAATATCTACTTAACCTAACTGCGTCCAGTACCCCACCCGCCCTCCCGTCCCCACCCCTTCTCTCTCCTCCCGCCCCCAGCGCCCCCTCTCCTCCCGACGGCGCCGCCTCCCTCCCCTCCTCTCCTGGCCGCCCTCTTCCCCTCCGGCCGTCTTCGCTCCCGGCCCCCACATCCGGCTCCCCCCTCCCATACCTTCTTCCCCGACGTGGCCCCGTCCCTCCCCTTCTTCTTCCTCGTCGGATCCGGCCCCTCCCCTCCCCTCCTCTCTTCTTCCGCGCCGGATTCGGGCCCTCCCTTCTTCCCCGCCCCTCCCTACTTCCCCGGCGCGGCCTCCCCACCAGCGAGATTCGGCGGCCGGTGCTGCCCCCTCCCTCCCTCCCTCCCCCAACGGCGAGATCCAGGGAGGGGCCCCGGCGGCGCACCCCAGGCGGTGGTGGAGGGGTGGCCTGGCATTGCGGGCGTGGCACGACGGCGTGGCTTTGTGGGCGGGGCGTGGCGTGGCGCGGCACGACAGCTGCCTCTCACCCTCGCGGCGCCCAGATCCATGGCGTGGCGTCCTCGCGGCAGCTGTCTCCCGCGACACGGATCCAGGGTGGGCCGGCCCCCACCAGCGTCCCCCATCTGCAGAGGCGGCGGCCAGCGCAGGTGCGAGTGGGGTGGCCGAATCCAGCTCCCTCCCTCGTTCGCTCAGCACGGTGGCGTGGATCCAGGGCAGCGAAGGTGGCCTTGGATCCAGGACAGGGAAGGCGGCCACGCCGTCGCTCAGCACGGCGGCGCGGGCCCAGACTCCCTCCCTCACTCGGTGGCGGTGCGGATGGAGGCATGGATGGAGGCGAAG
This sequence comes from Miscanthus floridulus, assembly GCF_019320115.1. Classification (NCBI taxonomy): domain Eukaryota; kingdom Viridiplantae; phylum Streptophyta; class Magnoliopsida; order Poales; family Poaceae; genus Miscanthus; species Miscanthus floridulus. The sequence goes on from NC_089595.1 coordinate 21,907,412, forward strand.
CAGGAGCCGGTGGTGGCATCCGGTGGCTGATGTTTTTTTTATTTTTTTAAAAATGTTTGCCGAATGTTTTTGGGGCACTCGGCAAAGTCTTCGCCGAGTGCCCGACGAAAAACGCTCGGCAAAACAACGTTTGCCGATAAACCATTTGCCAAGTGTAACACTCGGCAAACGGTTTGCCGAGTGTTTTGGGGGCTTTGCCGAGTGCCCCTGGCACTCGGCAAACCTCCCGTATCTGGTAGTGAGTGTGTGTGTCTATATATATATATATTGTCGGGTTCATAAAACCTGGGGTCCCTTGGGGACCGGCTTCCACGCCAAGGCTCGGCCCAAGAGTCTAAAACAACAGGCCGGAAGGGTGGCCCAGTCACCGACTGGAAGGTCTGGCCGAAGAGAAACAGAGCCCGCTCATCGGCTACTTCGGCCCACCTCTCCGACCGGAGCATTCGCTTCGACTCCAGCCGCCTTCGGACGGCCTTTCCGATCAGAAGACCTGGCCCAAAACACTACTTCCGACTCCAACCCCGCGTCTCCGACCCGAGTTCATAGGAACCCTGCTCACCGCTCTTCTCCGACCAGCACACTCAGAGCCGACTGGAGCCATCCGACCGGGGATGCCCGCTTGGTGGGAACCAGAAGACGTGCGGATAAAAGCACGACCTCCCGCATGCATCTGACATTCTACAGTGACATCAACAGTGTTGTAGGTGCCTACCATTGTCTTGTACCCGCCGGCGTGGGCAACAAGGCTCGGTAGGCATGGGCAACAAGGCTCGGTAGCATATGTACCCTCACCCTCTCACTTGTAAAGCCATCCCCTTTATCTATAAAAGGGGACGCGCCCCTCCAACAAAAAAGGGAGCCCTTCTTGAGGATAACAAGCACCGATCAAGTTCACTAGCCCACAACCATAGAACCGCCGGGTTCGGACTCCAAGCACACACTTGAACACTTACTCATAGCGCAACTCCCGTCGCTCCCGGCCCTTCCGACCGGAGCCGACCGGACCTTCTGTACACCCCTTCTTCCTCCTTCTCGTTTGTAACCCCACAACAAACTTTGAGCACCTGGGCTCAGGAATAAAGTCACTAACCGACCCAAACTGGACATAGGGCACGTTGCTTGAACCAGTATAAATCCTGTGTCATTGAGTGCTAGGCCACCTCCGATCACAACGTACATCAAAACTACAAATATTCACTAGTTGGTCACTTTCTGCACCGACAGTTGGCGCCGTCCGTAGGGAAGACGTTGTACGTTCAACACTTTTTGGTCATCGGATGACCCACTTTTCTGCCACCCTCGCCGTGGCAGGCTTGGGCGATACGATTCGCTTCAGCTCGCTGGAGTTTCCTGCACTCTCACCCGCTAGGATGCGGGTTCCACCCGTCTTCGAGCCATCCCATGCCTTCCTCTTCAGAAGCCTAGACTTCGTCGCCGATCGGCTCGGCGTGCTACACCTCCGTGAGGAGGCTCACATCCCGACACACGTTGGAGGAGCGCCCTCCATCAACTTCGGGACGCATGGCTTCGACGACGCGGCATCTGCGCTTCTTTCCGAGCAAACTCTCTGCTCAAACCCCACTGTGAGTAATGTACATGCTGTTATTTACTTACTATTCTCTATCTTCCACCGATTACCCAAAGGAACCCCATTGTCCCCGACGCAACCGCCATACGATCGGTACCCCTACGGCCTCGCGTCTTCCACGGACGCATGCGCCTGGGGGCTCCGAAGGATGCCAGCGCCGCCCCGTCTCGCATCTGAATTCATGGGAATGGCGAGCTATGCTCCCACCTGTTTGCTCGACCTCATGGATGACGATGGCGAGAGTGACAGCTCCAGCATCGGCGGCATGGTGCCTAGCCACCGTCCATCCTAGAAGTGCGCCATGGTGGACGCTCCGGGACACCCGCCGGTAGAAGCAGAGTCCTCACAGACTCGCACCTCACCACGCTCTCGTACGGAGACCCCCGAGCTCACACGGGAGCACGGCGAGGCACTACGACAACAGTGGCAGCACTAGCCACCAACTACGCCGGCACGCTTAGCGCACCACACTACGCCCCACGCGCATAGACCGGCGAGCGACGCCCGGGGGCGCACCCGTCAGGTCCGGCACAACACCATGGACAGGGGACCAATCCCCCGCAGTTTGCTCAAGCCAGTCAGAACATCGCCGCCGCGGCAATGCTTCTGCGCGGCCTGTCCGAGCCAAGCGACCCTCGTGAACAGGTGATCCACCAGAACCTCTGGGCACTAGTGGAGACCGTCACTGTTCAACAAGCAGAGTGCTCCATATCGCGATGCCGACTCGCGTCCTCGCTCTCCGCCAGGGGAACGAGGACGCGACAGATGTTTTGCTCCACCCGATCGCCGCTACAATCGCCGAGTGCGGCATAGGAGGCCGCACTGGCACCTCGTCTTGACTCAGCGAGTGCTCCGCACCGACCCGCCTATATTCGCGTGGCTCGAACCGAACTGAGACACACGCAGCAGCGACTGGAGTCCTAGCCCTGATGGCCCGAGACCACAGACCTCTGTCCAAAACCCCCAACAAATGCCGCTCCCGCCGCGCTCCGATGGTGGCCGGGGCAAGGGCAAGGCCAAGCGCTGGGATTAGGACGAAGGCCCCTCCACATAGAGGGGGAAAAAGAACAGAAAGAATCGCCGCCGACGGCCAACTCCACATTGATCGCCACGGCTGATCATGCGGGCACGCAGCTCCAGCAAGGCCCTTCTGGCCACTTCCACGAGCTCATGGAGAGCCCATGCACCAACCATGACTACCCCGTAAAACACCTCTACAAGGACTGCCAGCTCCTCAAGCACCTCCTACGGCAGACCGGTAGGCCGAAGGAAGAAAAAGGCAAGGAAGCAGCAACCAAGAAAGGGGGCGTAGCGGGCCAGGATCCGGACGACTGAAGGATGAAGTGATCCGACCGGACGCGTACCGACCGAAGGACGACAACGACGCACATCTTTCCAAATGACTGGAACAACTATGTCGTTTTTTCCTAAAGCTTCAATCTTACAATTGTTTACTTAGTATATGCTCCTGTAAAAGCACCCCGATCCGAACACTTTTTGGCCCGGGGCATTCGGGGGCTCCACTAGGGTACACTACTATCATTAAGCTTAATGACTACCTCCCTATTTTGTTTACATATGGTGAAATTCCTTTCTACCCAACCAATGGGATAGTTTGTTCCTTAGTTTTGCTTTACGTAGCTTTGCTTTAAAAACATTCCAACCGATCGCACCCCGCCTTTCCCTACGGTTACGAGCAGCCGAGCCTCGCGGGCCATGCCCCGGGCTCCCAAGATCGTGGCCTATGGGACAAACGGATAGGTACGAGAAAGAAAGAATAAAAAACAAAATTATGCTAAGGGAAAACTGAGGAACGAAAGGGAACAGGCTCCCCCGAACGGAGCAATTCCATCACAGAAAACAAAACTGACTGTAGTCGTTAAGCACACAGTAATGTTTACACGGGGGCTCCCCCACAAACTTAAACTTCTACCTTCACTAAATTACTTATAGTTTTGCAAGCTATTAGGACCGGCCCGGCAGCATCTGCTGTCGGAGCGACCAACGAGGGCGTGGACTACTCACTCCCCGGTGGCACGACATTCGGCTTGGTCGGGGCTGGGGCGACATTCACCTCCGACCCAAGCTCCGCGCCATCTGCAGACTGGGCAGCGTCCTCCCCATGCATGCTTCTAGCCATGTCTTCATGATGGACGTCCATCACCCACTGGGCAGAGACTTGCTCCGCCACCGACCTTGCGTGCGACAGCAAGCGCTCCCCGATCGATTGGATGTCCTCCATGCTCAAGCCTTCGGCATACCCACTGCAGATGGCAGCGAAGTCCAAGTTTGGATGGTGCGTTGCCACCGAAGTCAGCACCCCCGATGCTCCGTAGAACAACCCGCTCCTAATAAGGTCCTGAACCACACCCGGGACCTCCGCCAGCTAGATCACGGGCACGCTAGTACTGGGCACCGATCCAAAGACGTCCGAGATGACAAGCTAGGCAATGTTGCGGATCTAGTCAAGATCCCCCTCGAGAGGACGTCGCTCTTCACGGGACTTGGCCAGTTCCTCCGCATTCCGGCCGAGGGTCGCCTTGATCGTCTCCAGGTTCTGCTCCAGCGTCTTCACCTTTCCATCCAGCTCTAAGAGAAGAGCGACAAGCTCAGAAAATAGGCTAAAGGAAAAAACCAACAACAAAGACAGAAAAGGCACATACCGACATGGCAGCCGGGCACTCACGTCCTCCATCCCCATCACCCGGCCTCGGAGCGCGAGCACCTTCTGGTCTGCCTTCGACCGGGCCTTCCGCTCCACCTCTAGGGCCTTCCGTGCTGACTCTAGGGCATTCTCCGCCGACACCAAAGCAGCCCGCTCCGGCTCAAGGGCCCTCCAAGGATTGTCGCAACGCGCCTTGGCGTTCGCCAAGGATGTCCACAACCCCACCTTGATCTCTGCCTGATGGGCCTTCGTTGCCTCGAGCCCTTGCTCGGTGGTAGTCACCCGCTCGGCTGCACGCTGCCCCTCCACCCATGCCACAGTCGCCTCAGCCACCCGATCCTGGGACTCATGATGGGTGGACACTAGCTGACGCTCGAGCTCAGCCATCCGGGCGCGCTCTGTTCGGAGGAAAGCGGGACTTGCGGGATGACGTCCCCTTCAGTCTCTACAAAAAAACAAACATGCTAAGGCAACCAACAAAAGATTCAGAGGTCAAATACAAGTCCGCGAAACTCACCTCTGCAGCAAGGTGTAGGTCAACCTCAATCAATTGTTGAGCGGGACTTAACCTGCTCCTGGGCGTCTCCAAGCTTCACAGATAGATTGGTGAGTTTAGACACCGCGGTGTGCCCCTGCTCCCCGAGGATGTCCTAGAGCTGACACTCCTGGGAATCCTGGAGGACGAACCGCACCTTCACCGGGTCCTCAGGGCAGGGCCACTCTAGGTCACCCTCTGGCAGCCCATCGGAGGGCCCAGCCTCCGACCGGACCACCGCCAGCTCCCGCGACGACACCGGCGGCTCCGTCCGTATCATCCGCCTCATCATCGGACGGGATATCCACCAGCTCAGTTGCTGTGGACCACCGCGGACGTTTTCGACTCTGTCCCGACAGTGCTCTCCCCCAGCGCCTTCGGACTCTGACCATGCGGGTGAGCCATGCGGCCCTCCGCCTCGGCTGAGGCAGGGAGCTCGGTCTCCCTCTCCTCTTCTGCCACTGACCGGTGGAGGAGGGGCGGCAAGGGTTACTTCTGACGTAGCCCCCACCAGTCGGCACCTAAATCACCACCAATGTCGATGCACCGCCGCCGTCACTGTGGCAGCAACCGCCCCCTGAAAGTGAAGGGATCGCCGCCGCCATCCTGCTCCCCCTGCCGCTCATCGCAACACACTGTAGGGTGGGCCTCCATGCCTCCCCACATGGGAGTTGGGGCGATGCTCAACCCTGTCATCCCTCGGCCACTGACAGAGGGTGCAGGGTAAATCACACTCCTAGGAAAAACTCACGGCAAAAGATTGGAAAGAAAACAAAAGAGAACATACTGGGTGGTGAGCGGTACGACGCTGAAGGCAAGACCCAGGATGTCGATGGGCCTGTAGGGACATAGGGCCTGCTCCTAGGGCTATGACCCGTGCCCCCTCGCTTCGGCCAGGGGCAGAGTCTCCCAACCGGCTCCTTCCCGACCTGTGGGTCACCCTCAGTCCCTTAGGCTTGGGACGTCCTCGACCGGAGCTAGGGGTGGGGCATCCTCTAGCCCGTGAGTCACGCGACGCGCAGGCGCCAGTCTGCTCCTTAGGGCCACCCAGCTTCCTCGACTACATCCGCGAACAGGCGAGGCCACCCCCGGCTACGAGTCGCAGCGCCAGTCGTCGGTCCCAGTGATGCACAAGTGCCAGTTCGCTCTGCAAACCGCCCGGCTTGCTCGGCCGTGTCCGCCACAGGCGGCGACGGGACCAACGACGCCACCAAAGGGGGCGGTGATCGCGTCAGCTTTACCACCCATTCACCGATAACGTCCGCGCTTGCCACGTGCTTCCTCGGCGCGGAAGGCGCCGTGCACCGTGCGGCCTCCCACTCATCCTCAATGGACGTCGCCGTGGGGCCGCGATGCTCCGCCGAGGTCACAACAACCTCCTGACTTTCCTCCTCCTTGGAGAAAACCATGTCATCCACATTCGTGGGATCCTCTGACTCGAGCTCGGACTCGACGTCGCTATTTCTCCCCGGCCTTCATGCACCGGGTCATCTCCTTCTCCTTCTTGTACTTTTGGTGGGCCACCTCGGCCTTCTTCTTCTTCTTGGCATCCGCCGCCTCCTTCTAAGCAGCCTGCTTGGCCACGCCCTCTAGACCCTTGGGAAGGTGCGGCCGGGACTTGTAATTTCCAAGCCCCTGCGGAACGTGTGACTCCCAATCAAAAAGAAAAATACACATAGGAAAAGCAGAGGAAGACATGCGGACTAAAAAGAAGGGAGCATACCAGGGTGGACACGATCAAGGAGTTGAAAGGGATGGGCCTCCCTTCGACCTTCTCTCTGGGCTTCAGCTGCAGCACCCGACCAAGGCAACTCTAGAACTCGTCGTTCGGCAGATCCTCTGGCGATGCACGGTCCGGGTCCGACAGGCCGCTGTACAGCCACATCGGCCATGTCCTCTCTGCCAACGGCGTGACCCGGTGATGGTACAGGGTGTGGAACACCCGCACCCCATTAAGGCCGTGCTTTACGAGCTTCCAGAGCTCCTCCTCGATGACCCCACCTTATGATTCTCCTTCTTGGCATAACCCCACGTCCAACTATCCTGCTTCTCTGGCCTCCCACCAGTGAACGCCGAGAATGGCGCCGTCGCTGGATTCCTGATGTAGAACCACTCCCCATGCCACCCCCGGTTGGAGTCATAGGGGAGGTACCTGGGATATGAGTCTCCCATGCCCTGGTTTTCTCTGCAGAGTGAAACCCCCCACCGGCGCGACCTCGACCGGGTCCCCCACTCGTCAATGCTCTCGGGGAGAAGAGCCGCCGGAAGAAATCCGCTGTGCGGCTCCATCCTGAGGAAAGCCTCACAAACGGTGACAAAACCGGCGATGTGCAGCACCCCCGTCGGATTAAAATGCTACAACTCCAGACCCCACTCATTGAGGAGGCCGCATGCAGGAACCAGTGCGCGGGGTATCCTAGCCCGCGCTCGTGGAAGGTGAGGAAGGAAACCACCTCATCGGGCCGAGGTTGCGGGGACTCCTCCCGCCTGGGAATCCCTCTAGTGCGCCACCTCCTTCGGCGGCAGAAATCCCTTCGCAACAAAGGCCTTCAACACCGACTCCCTCATGGTGGACGACTTCCAGTCCGACATTTCACTCTAGGATCACAGAAGGATCGATGAGTTCTTCTTCTTCTCCCTCGCTCTCTCCCCTTTCTTTTCTAGAAACCACCGCGGCTCTCAGGAACGATCATGACAAGAAGGAAGAGGAAGGACGGCGGCAGATGAGGAACAGGCAAAAGAACAGGTCAAAAACCCTTTCCCTCTCCTACTTAAGGAAAAGGAAACATCAGTTAGGGAAGGGCACGCCGATCAGGAGAAGGCAAAATGGTAGAGCGAGGAACTCTCTCTCTTTCCCATTTAATGCAGATAAGATGCACCCTGACCGATGAGACGAGCCCTGCCTGACGGAATGACTCCTGATCAGACAGGACGTGGCCTAGACTGGGCCCACCACTATAGCACGACCAACCACTACCGCACGCTGGGCACAAAAACCGAAGCACCATCACACGCGGGTGGCACCCCGCTTCCCTAGGCCAGGCGTCGAGAAACCCAAACAAGATCTCCATCGGGGGATATCATCAGCCCCCCTAAGTCGATCGAATCACTTAGGATAGACACCAAGAGATAGGTAAGGAAGTGAAGGGGCACCCCATGTAGGCCATGCCGACTCAATCACGAACAATGAGCACGGGTCCTAGTCGGACATTTCCGACTAAAGCTCTCCGAACCCCGTCACTCAGGTCATCAAGGGGCTCACCCACGAACGATGAGCGTGGGTCCCAGTTGGACATTTCCATCTGAAGCTCTCCGAACCACATCACTCAAGCCATCAAGGTGAGCATGTGTTCATTAATACAAAAACTATTCACACAAGGGCTCACCCATGAACGACGAGCGTAGATCCTAGTCGGACATTTCTGATTGAAGCTCTTCGAACCCCGTCACTCAAGCCATCAAGGTGAGCACTACCAACACCCTCTATTTCCTTACAATCATTTCATACGTCCATACACGCATTCATTCCATACGCCCGAACCTCCCAGACAATTTGGGCCCTGAACCACCTGGGAGCTCGGGAACTAAGCATCGCACGTGCAGCGAAATGCATCACAACATTCTGTGTTGCATCACGAAGCGGCAGTTGCCTCATTCGACATGGGCAACCAATAGTGCCAGGGGTGAAAAACGTAGATGAACCCCGTGTGGCCCTCGCCCGTTCAGGCAGACCGGGTCATCTCAACCTTCTTGTTCGATCCTGAACCTCTCGCAAACCTACAGAATCCCCATCGAGGGGAGGTAGTTAGGCCACCCGGGTCGGTCTTCAGAATGACCTAGGCATCTGCCGGGTTGCAGGTAAAGGAGTAGTGGAATGTCATAAGAGGGCTATGCCAACCCCGTCACGAATGACGGACCCAGATTCCACTCGATCACCCCCGTTAGCGAACTCACCGAGCGCGTCACTTGAGCCCGAGCGATCGGGACAAGCGACAAAACTCAGCCCCTCCGGTTGTGAGGAACCGAGGATGGGGTAACACACACAACTCACACCGACCCCTACTAAGGCCCAACAGGGCTCGGGGGCTCAAGACAAAAAGCCTAGGGCTGCGACCCCAAACTCACCCCTTCCGACTACGCTTCCGACTACGCTAAAAAAAGCTAGGTTTGTGACCCCAATCTCGCCCCATCTGGCTACGCTTCCGACTACGCTCCAAAAAACCTGGGTTTGCAACCCCGATCTCGCCCCATCCGGCTACGCTTCCGACTGCGCTCCAAAAAACTTGGGTTTGTGACTCCGATCTCACCCCATACGGCTATGCTTCCGACTGTGCTCCAAAAACCCAGGTCTACGACCCCAATCTCGCCCCACGACTCCGCCTCACCCGATCCCACAGCGCGCATTGATGCCAGGATCAGTGAGCTCTATCTCGTCCAAAACTGACTCCCTCGCTTGATCCCATGGCGCGCATCGACGCCAGGATCAGTGAGCTCTGTCTCGTCCAAAACTAACTGCCTCACCCGATCCCACGGCGCGCATCGACGCCAGTATCAGTGAGCCCTGTCTCGTCCAAAACTAACTGCCTCACCCGATCCCACGGCGCGCATCGACGCTAGGATCAGTGAAGCTCTGTCTCATCCAAAACCCTTGACTGACTCCCTCGCTCGATCCACGGCGCGCATCGACGCCAGGATCCACAAGCTCCCTCTCACCCAATCTCTCAAAACAACTAACAAACCGTCTTGGCTGCACAATGACGCCTTGGTCGACAAAACTCCGTCTCAAATGAAAAAAACTCCCCCACTGACAGCACAGGTACCCCCCAGATGGTTTTGCCCGAATCACCCGTGGGCTACATGTGCGGGTGCGCTCGCGTGCACCCACCGGCAAGACAAAAATCCCCCGGACGATTCTACCCGAATCACCTGGGGGCTCGGGGGCTCCTGTCGGGTTCATAAAACCCGGGGTCCCTCGGGGACCGGCTTCCACGCCAAGGCTCGGCCTAAGAGTCTAAAACGATAGGCCGGAAGGGCGGCCCAGTCACCGACCGGAAGGTCTAGCCAAAGAGGAATAACGCCCGCTCGTCGGCTACTTTGGCCCACCTCTCCGACCAGAGCATTCGCTTCGACTCCAGTCGCCTCCGGACGGCCTCTCCGATCAGAAGGCCTGGGCCATAACACTACTTCCGACTCCGACCCCGCGTCTCTGACCCGAGTTCACAAGAACCCTGCTCACCGCTCTTCTTCGACCAGCACACTCAGAGCCGACTGGAGCCATCCGACCGGGGACACCCGCTCGATGAGAACCAGAAGACGTGCGGAGAAAAGCAAGGCAAGGCTCACAAGTCAAAACCACTATACCAGGGACCATACCCTGCATGGAATAATACTCTGTAGCCACCCTGACAGAAACAGTATTGTAGGCGCCGACATCTCCCTCTACAGTATTGTAGGGGCCGCTAAAACTCCCATACGGTAAGGCCCCCCACGTGCATCTGGGCATCGATAGCGGTATGGGTGCCAGGATTTATCGTACTGGGTGAACATAGCGAGACTCGTCACATGCCTCTAGGCATCAAACAGTATTTGTAGGTACCGACTTCTACCATCCCTGAAAAAGGCAGCACGACCTCCCGCATGCATCTGACATTCTACAGTGACATCAACAGTATTGTAGGCGCCTACCATTATCTTGTACCCGTCGGCGTGGGCAACAAGGCTCGGTAGGCGTGGGCAACAAGGCTCGGTAGCATACGTACCCTCACCCTCTCACTTGTAAAGCCATCCCTTTATCTATAAAAGGGGACGCGCCCCTGCAACAAAAAAGGGAGCCCTTCTTGAGGATAACAAGCACCGATCAAATTCACTAGCCCTCGACCACATAACCACCGGGTTCGGACTCCAAGCACACACTTGAACACTTACTCATAGCGCAGCTCCTGTCGCTCCCGGCCCTTCCGACCGGACCTTCTGTACACCCCTTCTTCCTCCTTCTCGTTTGTAACTCCACAGCAAACTTTAAGCACCTGGGCTCAAGAATAAAGTCACTAACCGACCCAAACTAGACGTAGGGCACGTTGCCTGACCAGTATAAATCATGTGTCATTGAGTGCTAGGCCACCTCCGATCACAACGTTCGGTAAAACTATAAATATTCACTAGTTGGTCACTTTCTGCATCGACATATATATATATATATATATATAGGGTGCATTTTATATACTCCTGGGAGTAGTTACTCCCATAATCAATAAATCACGTTACGTATATGTACATACTCATTTATTAGTTTGAGTATGTTGACATACTAATATTAGGATACTCCAGATCTTTACTATGTGAATTTTTTTTAAAAGAGCATATATTTTTTAATATATTATATAATACTATGATAGTAGCATATAAAATAAGTATAACCATATACTCTAAGTATACATACATATTTGTCATATATAGTACCCTAGATGGTCTAGTACGATGATATACTCTATCTACATACACTTCGTCGGGCCATATACGCCATAAATCTAGAAATATACACATGGGAGTAACTACTTCCTGGGAGTAGGAAATAATTTCCATATATATATATATATATATATATATATATATATATATATATATATATATATATATATATATATATATATATAGAACTACTACCCTGTAGCTAGCTACAAAATAACTTATTCTGTAGCCACTTTGAGTTACGATAATTACTATGTTAATTTACGAGATTATAGTAACTCCTATACATAGCTGAGCACCAACACAGCTATCACCGACACAAACACGTTATCACCGACACAGCTGAGCACGTCTTCCTATGCATATAGACACACCAATAAAAAGATATATAGATGTATTGCGTGATTCTGTAACTTAATTAATGTAGTCTTTGTTTTTACAATGTTCATACTTCGCATATGGCGTCCTGGTGTGGAGGTATACATGCATGGTACTAGGATTTAACATTAATCTTCACGTTGCCTGTGTTTATTTATTTGCGCGCATTCCAGTTTGTTAAAAAAATTTACATACTGGATGCTGGTGAAGGACGAGATTACCAACGGTTAGCTAGCTGTTGTTGACTTCAGTTTGGACAAAAAATTCATATCTATATATAGCTGGCTAGCTGTCAATGACTTCTTTTGGAGGTTGCATTGTTGTAACGGACGATGATGTGCCTAGCTATAGGCTCAATCTGAAGATCTGGACATGCATGCGTGCTTCATATTAGCAGGCATTGACTTGGCTAGAGATGCAGGGATATATGACGGATAACATTGCACGTTGAGCACACACAACCGAAAGAAATCTGGTTTATTTGTTGGTCATAAAAGTATACCTGAGTCGGACATAATCATAATCATGTATGTACGCCGTCGGACATACGTACATTTGATATAGATCAATGATGATGTGTTTGATGATTAAGAAAAATGAATTCTTATTAAGAATTATCATATACTATTGCTAACTAGTATAGTGGCCGTGCTAACGCGGGATGAACACTACGCCAGATTTGCACATCACTGCCGGCCTCATCACTGCTGGATTTGTGAGAACCGACAGTGATGTACCTTCACTGCCGGTTATGAGCTTGAAAAATGAAAAAATGATTGGTGCTGGGCTAAAACCGGCAGTTAAGGACCACATCACTGCCGGTTTTTGGCTTGAACCGGCAGTGTTTTGGCGGGCACTCATCACTGCCGGTTTAAGCCACGAGCCGACAGTGATTGGGCATTATCACTGTCGGTTCTAGCCAAGAACCGATGGCTTTGATTTTGTTGCTTAATTAGCTTCGTTTTGATGACTACATTGCTTGATTCTCATTCTAGTTCTTTCTCCATTCTAGAGAGCACTTTTCCAATTGGACATTTGTGCAAGGCTCAAATTATGGTGAATTCATCATCCAAAAGGTTGGTGTGTATGAACACATTTAAATTCCTAGCTAATTATTTCATGGTGGTCAAGATCATCATTGTTAGTATGTGATGCTATAGTTAGTTCTTAGAAGTAGAGTAGAATAGTTGTTCTTCAATATTGTGCAATAATTGTTTTTTACTACGATTTTCAATTTACAGGGCCGGTGCTACCAATTTCAATTTTTCAATAACTAGTGTACAATAATGTTTTCCAAAAATGATACTTTTGAGCTATAATTGTTGTTCATGAAGCTCGATTTCTTATTAATTCTTTGTAATTACTGTCTCAGTATTTTTTTGTGTAGAGATGGATCGAGAGTGGATGTATCTGTCCCGAACGGACAAGCGGTACATGCATGGCGTCAGCCAGTTTATCACCGATGCCAAAGCCTATGCTGGGAATGGGAACCCTGTCTTCTACCCATCCAAAGATTGCAAGAATCATATGAACTTTCGTCAATTGAGTCTATACGATCGTACTTGATTACCAGGGGGTTCATGCCAAACTATATGATATGGACTATGCATGGCGAGGTTGGTGTGAATGTTCTGCAGGGAAACGATGATGATGTGGACATGCCTGACGTAGCCATCCACGATGCTGACGAGGAACCAGGTGTCAACACGGAACCTATGGCCACAATTAATAATGTGTTTAGGAACACGCTAGCTGACGACACCGAGGATAACGATGGCATTTCTCAGCTGCTACGTAATGTAGAGACCGGATGTCTTAGTGAAAGACAGCTGAGAAAGCTAGAGAAAATGAGATAAGATGGCAAAACACCATTGTATAGGAATTGTCCAATGAGCAAACTGAAAGCCGACATCATGCTGTTAGAGTTCAAATCGACAAACAGATTGAGCGATAAAGACTTCGATCAGTTGTTAGGTATAATAAGGAAAATGCTCCCAGAAAAAAACGAGTTGCCAGAAAAGACATACTTGGCCAAGCAAATGATCTGCCCCATCGGCCTCGAGGTTGAAAAAATCCACGCGTGTTCCAATGATTGCATATTGTACCATGGAGAAAAATACAAAGACTTGAACAAGTGCCCATAGTGTGAAGCTCCACAGTACAAGGAAGGGCCGTCATATGAGGGTACCAAGATCAGAGGAGGTCCGTAAAGGTCGTTTGGTATTTCCCTATAGCTCCCCGGATGCATAGGCTGTTTGCATGTGCAAAGTTAGCCAAGCTGTTGCGCTGGCATGGCGAAGAGCGTAAGAAAGATACAATGATGAGGCACCCCGCCAATGAGCATGACTGGAGGACTTTCAATACTATATTCTATAAGGATATCGGTGGAGAGGTAAGGCAACTTTGGTTTGCTTTGAGCATAGATGGGATGAATCCTTTCAACCAGGTTAGAAGCAATCATAGCACCTGGCTAGTGACGCTCTGTATATATAATCTTCCACCTTGGGTCTGTATGAAGCAGTCGTACATCTAGATGCCACTACTGATCCAAGGGCTAAGACAACCTGGGAATGACATCGATGTGTTTCTGGAACCAGTGATCGATGAACTAGTGGAGATGTTTGAAAAGGGTGTGCCGGATGTTTGAGACGAGTACAAAAAGGAACATGTCACGATCAAGAGAGTACTTATCGCTACAATCACCAACCTGCCAGGTCGAGGTTCGTTGTCCGGAGAAAAGACAAAAGGCTATACTGGATGTGTCGAGTGCTTGGACGACACCGATGTGGTAAATCTACCAAATAACTCAAAGATAGTTTATATGGGACACCATAGGTTCCTACCTAAGGATCACCCTTACTGCAGGAACAGAAAAGATTTCAATGGTACTATTGAGAAATGCTTAGCTCCAAAATATCGAGACGGGCCTGCGATACTTTGAGAACTCAACAAACTGGAGGTTGTCCTTGGGAAGGGGGACAATGCAGTAGCAGCGCCTGATGGGAGCGTTTGGAAGAAAAAATTAGTTTTCTGGAAACTACCTTACTAGCTATTTCTGAGTGTACGTCAGTGTCTTGATCCCATGCACATCACTAAAAACGTGTGCGCTAACACTCTTAACACCTTGATGGACACCGGGGGACATCGAAGGATTCACTAGCCACATGCCTGGACATGCAACACTTGGGAATCAGGAAGGAGCTGCATCCCGTGGAGCTAGAGAATGGCCAGTTCAAACTTTTGGTTGCGTCATGGACATTGAAGAAGGAAGAAAAGCGTGCGCTTATTTCTTTCTTCAATGAACTCAAAGTCCCGACGGGCTACTATGCGAACCCGAAGATGCTAGTGAATATGAGAGAACTCAAGTTCAACTATGGCCCTATGAAGGCCCATGACTGTCATGCCATTATGACTCAGCTACTCCCTATTGCCCTGCGTGGTATCCTCCCCCCAAAGGTCCGCGCCCCAATCATAAAGCTTTGCTTGTTCTTCAACGCGATCTCAAAAAAGGTCATTGATGTGTCCACGCTAGAGCAGCTGTAGCGGGACATAGCCAAAACTCTCATTTGGTTTGAGATGCATTTCCCACCGACTTACTTTGATATCTCATTGCATCTACTCATTCATCTTGTTGACCAAATTAGAGCCCTTGGCCCAATGTACCTGCATCAGATGTTCCCTTTCGAAAGATTGATGAAAGTTTTCAAGAGGTATGTTAGGAACAGATTTAGGCTAGAAGGGGGCATGGTTGAAGGATGGTCAACGGAGGAGGCCATTGAGTTCTGCACATATTATCTAGACATCAAAAGGGTCGGAGTTCCAGAATCTCGTCACGAGGGAAGACTACGTGGCAAAGGAACAACTGGGGAGAAATCTGTTATAGTAGATGATCCTGTTTCTTTTGGGCAGGCATAGTTCACTGTTCTCCAGCAAGCCGAGGGTGTGATGCCATACATTGATGAGCACAGACAATCGCTGCAAACTCTATATCCGAGCAGGTCACAGGCTTGGTTGGATAAAAAACATACAGTGGAATTTGTCAGCTGGTTGCGACGTCGCTTGCTTGGAATAAAGTTGGGTAATCAACTGGATGCCTTAGCCAAGGGACCTTCGAGTACATATCTTAAGTACCAAGGGTATGAGATCAATGGATTCATATTTTACACAAAAAAACAAGATGGAAAGAGCACATACCAAAATTGTGGTGTTCGTTTTGATGCTCATGACAAAAACGGCAACGTGCAGGCGACATACTATGGTTTCATAGAGGAGATATGGGAGCTAGCCTATGGTCCGTTGAAGGTAGCTCTTTTTCACAGCCAGTGGGTCTGGCTCAAGAAAATGAACACTGACAGCGAAGGGTTCACTGCTGTTGATCTCACTAAGACCGCATACAGAGACGACCCCTTCGTCCTTGCAAGAGATATTATACAAGTCTTTTATGCAAGGGACAACAAGACAAAAGGAATGCTAAAAGTAGTCCTAAAAGGGAAAAGGAAGATTGTTGGTGTCGATGGAGTGACATACGAAGAAGACTACAGGGGCTATCAGGAAATGCCTCCATTCGGGGTGAACGTACCCCTACCTATCCTTCAAGAGGGTGAAGAACTTGCTTACGTACGGATTGATCACAATGAGACCCTCATTGTTGGTGCACCTAAAGATAGTTAGATTATTGTTAACTATGTAATCATTATGTAGACGTTGTATCAGTAATTCGCACTGAATATTTAATTTATATTTTGTGGGCATCTCTATAATTTAATTATTGACTATGTAATCAAATATTAAGATGATATTCACAAACACTATTATTTGATAATTATAGACCATTAATTAATTATCATAGAATTAAATAATCAAGACACAAATTTTTGTGTTATTTTAGAATATAAACTAACTGCATTATTTCTATTAATAAATAAATAAAGAAAAGAAAACTAAGCGAACTCCCTATCCTAGCTCAGCGGTTAAGGCCGCACACTCTGTACTCTGAGACCCACGCTCGAATCCCAAGTGGGTCAAGCTTTTTTGATTTTGCATTTATTATTTAGTAGTGCATTACATTGGGATAAAAGAAAAAAATAAAACCATTCTAACCGAACTCCCTATCCTAACTCAGCGGTTAAGGCCGCGCACTCTCGACCCCGCGACCCACGCTCGAATCTCAGGAGGGCTGAACTTTTTTATATTTTTTACAAAAAGGCTGCGATGGCAGGCTCCAAACCGATAGTGTTTTTTATATTTTTTTACTAAAAGATGGCGGCAGGGCCCTTCACTGCCGATTTTGGTTTCAAAACCGACAGTGATAGCTTCTATCACAGTCGGTTGCTCAAACCGATATAGAAGGCCTAATTTACTGTCGGTTTTTAAACTAAAACCGATAGTGATGTGTAGATGCTCCTCACATGCCAACAGTGCTCCCATGACCACAACAGTTGGAACACTGCTCCCACCTACCCGGACAACTTTAGTTCAGAAATAAAAATGTACCACAACTGCTAGCCCCTATAAAATCATCCTCGGTCAGGAGCTAGCCTCTCCATGCATGTTGGTTTTAGCTAGGCCTTATCAGCCATAATACAATGTTTTCCTCTCGCAACAAACCACAGATATCGTTATGCATCGTAGTCCACAGAAACCGATAGTGATAGCCACCTTCACTGTCTGTTCTATTTAAAAACCGGCAGTGATGTCCATTCCCCCCTATATAAAACAAACTGCCAGCCACATTTGATCCCACCCACCCACGAACTCTCTTAGTCTTATTTCTCACGTTTCACTCTCACTTCTCAAGACATCCACTCTCTCTCTACGTGATTTGGTCATGGCTCCTGTATTTTTCAATGGTATTGATATGTTGTCTTCTCTAATATTCTATCTATATTCATTGGATCTATATTTATATTCATGTTTCTTTGCATTCTATATTTATATATATTCTTATTCCTTGCATTCGATCTATATTTAATTATGTTGCCACATTTTACTTGGAAGAATTTTTTTGTGCATATATTTTATGTTCATATTTTTTTTGTATTTTATCGATCAGGTGGTATGAACAACGGACCTCCCTCACCACAAGAAGCAGGTTTTCACCCTGGTGATAAGCCATTCGCTCCTAATGTGGCCATTCCACGGTTCCCTGTTCCAGCTATTGTATGAAATATTTTCCGACATCTTTTATTTTTTGATGCTAACAAATAAGTGTAATTAGTTTAATATCATTGTTGCATGCATATATGTCGCAGACTATATCCCTAATAGATTGGCTACGAACATCACTTAGCTGGTTTTTTTATCTCGGACATCATCGAGAACACGACATCTAATGCAAGTGGTCGGCTATGGACGTGCAAACTCAGTTTTTCATCCCTGTGAGGGGTTTAAATCATCAGAACCATATCCATGGGACGGGAATACAGAGCCCGGACGTGACAAGGGCCCAATTAAGTGCCGTGCGCATCTGTTTAGAGGCACTTCGATGTATTTGCTATGATGTGCTTGATTTTTCGCACTTCAAGGCACTTGCTTTGCATGCTGGTGATATCCCCACCCCGCAAGCAAGCGAATGGTTTGCGAGCTACAACCATGCAGATGTGGTAAAATGGTCACTTATACCTGAGTCGTGGTTATTTGTTGTTTATTATTGTAATAACATTCTCTAATTTTCTTCTTTTTCTCCGCATGCAGATTGCGCTACAGGACCTTACCTATGCTGCATGTGGCTTGTGGGCCATTCTAGACCAAGCTACGGAGCAACTCGGGTACGATTGGGACTTCTGTAATGGAAACCTCGGCCAGCTCACTATAGAAGGACGCTAGTACTGCATAAGGATTACTAACAGGGGCAGTGGTCATTCAGTAGGTTACATCTATAGCCGACCATTCTTTCGATATTGTGAGGCACGAGAGAGTGCACTCATACAGGCATTGAACTTCATCGATACAAGCGGATACATAATCCGTGACATCAATTACCATATATGGCTACAGAGGCATGTTAGTGTGCGTGGCCCGATCGATCTCGGCAGTGATTCCGATAGTAATTAATGTTTATTTAGCTAGGTTTTCAAGGTCGTAGTTTAATTGGATTCTAATTTTAATATGTACAGCTTTGTGTATTTAATTATTGTCATACATGTAATTCATGTAACATTTGTTGGACAATTAGAAATATACATTCCGGTGTCGTATTGGTGTCAAAATTATTCTCAGGCTAGAACGTGCCACGTGTGAAGGAAACACCAAGTTTGGGATTTTCCAGAGATGGTTTGCTACTTTACGAGGTTTAATTGAATTTCTACGCGACGAGACCGTTTAATTATAGGCTGAACTGAGTCTACCCACAAAAAGATCCGGAATGGTGCCAACCTTTTACACTGGCTCTAATGTGCCCTAGGGATAAGAATTTTGTGGAGGTAGATGAAAAAATCTATTGGGTCCAAGATGAAATTCACCATCTTCTGTCTCATTTGGCATAGAGAAAAATATAATAAATAAATAAACTATTCAGAAAAACCTAAGATCCTATGTGCGGTCTTAATTTGGGTGTAGAAGCTTGCCAAAAAAAATTTCAAGCCATTTCGACATAGGCGGAGTATACATGCTTCATAGAGGTACATGTGGCATTTCATCGAACCATGACTATACACATAGGTTATCGAGGTTTCTGTGGTTTATATGTATTCCGGTGCTGTATTGGTCTCAAACTTTTTCTTAGGCTTGCACGTGCCACGTGTGAAGAAAACACCAAGTTTTGGATTTTCCGGAGATGGTTTGCTACTTTTTGAGGTTTAATTGAATTTCCGCGCGACGAGACCGTTTAATTATAGGTTGAACTGAGTCTACCCACGAAAAGATCCAGAATGGTGTCAAACTTTTACACAGGATCTAATGTGCCCTAGGGATAAGAATTTTGTGGAGGTGGATGCAAGAATCTTTTGGGTCCAAGATGAAATTTACCCTCTTTTATCTCATTTAGCACATAGAAAAATATAATTAATAAAAAAATGATTAGAAAAACCTAAGATCATGTGTGGGATCTTAATTTGGGTGTACAAGCTTGCCAAAAAAATTTTAAGCCATTTCGACATAGACGGAGCATACATGCTTCACGGAGGTACATGTGCCCTTTCATCAAACTATGACTATACACATATGTTATTAAGGTTTCTGTGGTTTATATGCATTCCGGTATTGTATTGGTCTTAAACTTTTTCTTAGGCTTGCACGTACCATGTGTGAAAGAAACACCAAGTTTTGGATTTTTTGGAGATGGTTTGCTACTTTCTGAGGTTTAATTGAATTTTCGCGTGACGAGACCGTTTAATTATAGACTGAACTGAGTCTACCCACGAAAAGATCTGGAATGGTGCCAAACTTTTACACAAGATCTAATGTGCCCTAGGGATAAGAATTTTGTGGAGGTGGATGAAAAAATCTATTGGGTCCAAGATGAAATTCACCCTCTTTTCTCGACACAGAGAAAAATATAATAAATAAAAAAATGATCAGAAAAACCTCAGATCCTATGTAGGGTCTTAATTTGAGTGTACATGCTTGTCAAAAAAAAATTTAGGCCATTTCAAACTAGACGGAGTATACATGCTTCATAGAGGTACATGTGCCCTTTCATTGAACAGGTACTATACACATAGGTTATCAAGGTTTCTGTGGTTCATATGCATTCCGATGTCGTATTGGTCTCAAACTTTTTCTTAGGCTTGCACGTGCCACATGCAAAGGAAACACATAGTTTGGGATTTTTCGGAGATAGTTTGCTACTTTTTGAGGTTTAATTGAATTTCCGAGCGATGACATCGATTAATTATATGTTGAACTGAGTCTACCCACGAAAAGATCTAGAATGGTGCCAAACTTTTACATAGGCTCTAATGTGCCCTAGGGATAAGAATTTTGTGGAGGTGGATTAAAAAAATCTATTGGGTCCAAGATAAAATTCACCCTCTTTTGTCTCATTCAGCACACAAACAAATATAATAAATAAAAAAAATGATTAGAAAAACCTAAGATCCTGTGTGGGATCTTAATTTGGGTGTACAAGCTTGCCAAAAAAATTTCAAGCCATTTCGACATAGGAATACATATGCTTCTATTTATTCAGTATGTAAAAGAATTTTTTTAATATATATAAACATCACTGTCGGTTTCAAAAAACCGGCAGTGATGAGAAGAAACCGACAGTGATGCTGGTTATCACTGGCAGTTTATTTTGTAAACTGGTAGTGGTATATAAAAAATTTTAAAAAATTGTGCCCGTCCTCGGGTTTGAGCTTGGGTCTCGGCTGCAGAGTTCAAAGACTTAACCGCTGCGCTAGTATAGGATGAGTGCCAAGGTTTATTTATTTTTTCTTTTTGACCGTTAGACCGCTTAATAAATTATGAAATTAAACCAAAAAAATTAGGCCACCTAGGATTCGAACACCGGTATCGGGGGCCAAGTTGCGGGGTCTTAACCATTGAGCCAGTAGGAGGTATTCGAAAGAAGTGAAAAAGATAACTTACTTATGTTGTAACCGCTACACGGCAATCACTATCGGTTTAAAGAATGGTCTGGCAGTGATATTTCTACATCACTGTCGGTTTAGACTTACAACTGGCAGTGATGTACCCCCATCACTGTCAGTTTATAATTAGAACTGGCCGTGATGAGGTCAGGTATAAAAGCCCAGCACGGGTTGAAATTATCCAAATTTCAACTCCGCGCCAACCGTTCCCAGCCCTGCGTTCCTCTTCTTCGATGCCGACGCCTATGCATCGCCCCATGCCAGAGCACCCGTCCACCGCCCCTTGCGCCGCCATTCCCAGCCCCGCGCTCCTCTTCTTCGACGCCGATGCCCATGCACCGTCCCACGCCGGAGCACCCGTCCACCACCCCCGCACCACTGTTCCCAGCCCCATGCTTCTCTTCTTCGACACCGACGCCCGTGCACCGCCCTATGCCGGAGCACTCCCCAAGCCGTCCACCGCCCCACGCCAGAGCACCGCCGAGGCCTTTAGGAGCACGCGGACAGCTGCTTTCCCACCCCACGGTTAGTGCGTGGCTCACTGCCCGCTAAGTGTTTGATGAAATGCCCCACGGTTGTTGTCTTCCTAATAGCAGCCGATTCCTATTGGATTGAGTTACATGCTATTACTCCTTGGTTTAGCTATCCTTGTATGTACATGCTATTACATAAACCAGTTAGTTTTTCCCTGAAGAGATTATGCTACCTACTGATTTGTTGAGGACCTAGTAATCATGGCCCTAAACTGTTTAAGAACCATTGGTGTTATTTGCATGTTGTCGCAATAAGTTATTCCCTTGAGTCACAACTAAGTGACCTTTTACGCTGTGTGCAGTCTAAGTATTTAAACATTGATCATCAACACCTCTTGACATAGTTAGATTGAATATGTGACAATGATATTAGCATATCTATCGCAAATAGTAGTTGCATAATGTTATGATATCTCTGTACTATGTAATTATTGCAAGCAATGGAAACTATCAGTTAAAGGTACATGTTAATGACTGTGGATGTCTTATTTGTGACGGTAGGGAGTGTTCTGTTTGTGTAAGAGTTAGGTAAGACTTTTTGCTCTTGCTTAAGCAATGATGGATTCTTGTCAAATGTGTACAGGTATAATCGCTATAGGTAGAGTGTCAATTGATTTTGATGGAATGTATAGCATGCTTAAAAAAAGGCATCTATAGATGTTTGTTCCAGAAAAAAGTTAAAAACAACTTTTAAAATTGGCTCGACAGCAGCAGCAAGTATGATTACTAAACCACATTGATCTCCGAATAATAAACAGTCCAATTATTGAGGTAATTTTTTATCATGTCAAGGATAAAGAACATTAAATAGATTTAGTTTGGCCATATAACTTGAATAATAACTCTTATTCAGTGAGTTCCATTACCACTTACCACATGCCTAATTTACTTAAATGTATAGGCAACCATGGCATGGTATGTAGTGCATGTTGGTCACATGCCTGGGATTTATCGAACCTGGGAAGATTGCTATGCTCAAGTCAATCGTTACCCTGGTAATTTGCACAAAAAATACAACACAGAAGCTGAAGCTTTGAGGGCCTACTATAGTCATCCGGCCTACCTTGCAAACCATGGGCAACCAGCCTACTATGGTCCAATAAATGCAAACCATGGCCATCCGCTGGCACTGGAGATCGAAGAGAAGCCACCCGCCGGAGATGTGAAGATTAGGTGAATTGCTCCTTGGTCTTGGAAAGATGTCATGCTTTTATTTATGGCTATGGTCATCTCTTTTCTTATTTGGAAGTTGATGTAGGCTTAGTTTCGTAGAACAGTAGGTGGACTTTGTTGTATGCGGTCAATCAAATAATGAATTTGTTCTAGGTGAACATATGCTATTATTTGACTTTGTTGTATGTGGACTTATTATTAGACTTTGCATTAAACATATTATATATATATGAACATATGCTATTAGTAGCTGTCCGCGGCCAATGTCATAGCCATGACTCATCGTCGCCTATTACCCCATCGCCAGAGAATAGATCGGCAATAAGAAGCGGCTGATATCGCTGGGACAGGAGAGTCACATGATCCGACAAATGGTGATGGTGTCAATCAGGTCGGTGAGAATGAGCAGCCATGGACCCCGTCTGGCCTGCTCGACCTAGGTCAAAATGACCAAGATGGCCAGGTAACTTTGGTATCATGTGACTATGTAGCCACACACGCTAATCAATTGAGAGGGTCATAGCGTACTTGGTGTCTCTAGTAGGAGCCTCCATCGTCCGAGGAGCCAGAGGGTTCGGGTAGCAGGAAGGCCAGATCCACGCGAGGCGTGTCAAAGATTCTTGTTGGTAGGAATGCACACTGGCACATTACTGAGTTCGATGAATTCAGGGATCCACTCTCACCGCTTATAGTTTTGACCAAATACAAGACTATCCTCGGGTTACTTGTTAGGGACTTCATCCTGATTAAGTATAGGAAGTGGATTGGAAAAGATAATGACCGGTGGAGGGTTCCCAAAAGCGAGAAGGATTACATATGGGATGTCAAGATCCTAGAGTATTTTACTTTCCCAGCCGAGTATGACAGGGAGTTAGTCAAGAAAAAAGCAAAAGAAATCATGGGGACATGCTTCAAGAATTTCAAGGGGACATTGTACAAGAATTTTGTCCTCCAAAATAAAGATCCAGATTTTGATGGTGGATAGTTTAGCAAGCAGAAGGACTTCTGGTAGGATTTCAAGGAATACAGGTTATCCAAGGAGTACTTAGAACTGAGCAGGAAGAATCAGGAGAATTCGTAGAAAGCGATGAATCCTCATCATCTCGGCTCTCATGGCTACATCAAAAAGATGCCAGAATTTGAAGCAGAACTTTAAAA
Source organism: Miscanthus floridulus (assembly GCF_019320115.1). Lineage (NCBI taxonomy): Eukaryota > Viridiplantae > Streptophyta > Magnoliopsida > Poales > Poaceae > Miscanthus > Miscanthus floridulus. The sequence continues at coordinate 21,931,440 of NC_089595.1, forward strand.
GATGGATCGCCTTGCTGAAGAAGACATTCAGGTTGAGACCACCGATTAGGAGCCTAGATCGGTATTATACTATATGGGGAGAAATGTACGACACGCCGAGGATGGGAGCTTTAGCTCCTCAAATCAACCCATGAGCGACCTCATCTAGAGGATCTCCCAGGTAACTGAGGAGGTGAGGCAAGGGACTCGCACTTCTATTAGGGAGAAAGACGTGCTCACCCAAGCACTTGGAACTAAGGAGCACCCTGGTCACACTAGAGGAACCGGTGTTGTTCCTTGGAAACTAGCATTCCCCCAAGAATCTAACACATACCGGAGCCGCTCGAGGGGTAGAGCGGAACAGGAGGCAGAGTATTCAAGGAGACTAAAAGAGATAGAAGACAGAATGGAAGCATAGATTGAGGCAACCGTTGAAGCGTGAGTCGAGCAAATTTTGCTATCCAAGGGGTCAGCACTACCACAAAACCCTACTCCTACTACCTTTAGCCCATAGTTTAGGGGTCGCAGCAGCTGTGGATCGACCCCGCTCGACAAAGAAGAGGCGAATGTGCCTCATCCAGTGGACGACATCACTGAACCCATCAATGTCAGGTTGTACATCCGTCAGGAATGGACAAAGGACAAGGTGGCACTCGGCCAAGCCTGGCCTGCGGGAGACAGGACAATTAATGGCCACCCAATTCCACTAGGGTACGCTCGCATCACCATTGACAGAATACTTGATAAGAAGTATAACAAGATACCCATTGAGTACCCCATAGCGGAAGACAGGCCAAAACTTGGTCAAAACAAGGTCTCTCAAGTGGCCTGGCGCAAGCGCTTCATTAAGCTTGACCATCAATTATCCTCACATGATGAGGACGACTACGAGTCTTCACCCACCCACGATGATCACTCACCATCTCCCAACAGAGATCACTTCGCTCCTCATTTGGAGCCATCACCCCTGAGAAGACAGAGGTCTCCTTCTATTCCTCCTCGTCCGACTCCATCTTCATCAGCCCCGAGAAAAGAGACTCCTCCTCCTCCTCCTCCTCCATCTTCATCAACGCCGGGAAAACAGAATTCTTGTCGTCATCCTCCTCCTCCACCTTAGCCCAAAACAAGATCAAGGACATCCTCGCAGTCGCAGAAAAGGTCCTTAGATTCGGTCACTAATGCTCCCAAAGTGGACCAACAGAAAAGAAAAAGGTCGTTCAGTGGCAGCGTTACCACCTTGATGAAAGAAAAATTTACAGCACACATCTCGAAGGAAGATTGTGTTAGTTTCTTCAATCTCTGTGCCTCACTGCCTTCATTTTTGTTGAAGTCCGAATTCAAAAGGCAAGCATAGAATAAATACGCTACAACAAGAGATGAAGAAATACACAATAAAGATTTAATGAACATACAGAAGTACGTCGAAGAGAACCCAGGATTAACCATGGAAGAGGCCATGACCATCTATTATGATGTACAAGGGACGACAACACCGACAATGAAGTAAGAAAGGGGCAATCTTTTGGTTCCTGATCATGAGTATAAAAATCTGACAACATATATGCGCCAGTTACATGAATATTACATGGCTCAAGTAATAGAGACGGATGACTTTGGTTTTGAGGTTATTATCCGTTCGCCATATGTTTTCCATTATCCTGAAGAAGAGAAGTTCGATGTCGAGTGGGAGTGCTTGTTCCTGCTATACCAGAAACGCTCTCTCGATGTTCAAATATTGACGCTGTGGACTATGTAAGTACCCTATACGCACGATTTTACAATTAACTACTCTCTCGAGACACAAATTGTTAACTTTTAAGCACTTCCCATGATTTTATGTAGGTGTATAGCAAAATTTTGCATTCTAAAAAGCAAATGGGATTACATAGGCTTCTTGGACCCCATGCGAGTCAATGAGAGGACATGTCTAGGCCTTTATGGATGTGATGTGGAAGACCTGAAACAGAGATTGATTGCTGTTTTCGACGGATTCATGATGAAGAAGAAAATCCATATACTTCTAGCCTACAACTACGAGTATGTGTTCTCGGCTTTTAATTTTATGCTTCTTTTTTCATTAAGATTATTCGATAATTAGGATTCTGTGATTGCAGCAACCATTTCATCTTCATTTGTGTTAATCTTGCCAAAAATCTTCTCGAGGTGTGGGACTCAAAGAAAAAACCATTTCATCATCTGGATGCACAGGTGGCAGTGCTGAATTAGTAAACGATCCTAATAACATATTACTTTCTAATCACACATACCGCTTTCTAATGTTTTCTCCTTTTAATGTTGCTTAGTGTCCGAAGAAGACATATCGGTGGGACGCCGGTCCCATTCAAAGTTGTTGAAATGGAGGGGAAGTACCTATCACAACCGGCGGGAAACAATGAATGTGGGTTTTATGTAATGTGGGCAATGCTTCGCTACATTGGCGGGAAATCGGAAGAAGCCGATAAGTTGGTGTGTATAATCCTCATTTCATTTATGTCTGTTAATAATTCAACAAAATAATTTACTGTTCCTCTTTGATTATTATCTTTTTTGAACGACAGCGCAAGAAATATAACCACGAAAGGCTGTTCGACATGGAGATCATCGCATTGCAATCGGAGCTGGCAAAATTCATCTTAGCTGAGGTATTGGAAAAGGATGGAGTATTTTTCCATTGCACAATCCGTGAAGTAAGGACCAGTATGGCCTAGAGCAGCTCGCCAGATTATTGTAAGAAGTCCGAGGAGCATGTGTGAAGTCTAAGAACATTTCTTTTTTATTTTGAGGGATCGAGATGTGGATAAGAACATTTGAATTGTAACTGTAACATTTGTAATGTTTAATATTGATGTACCTTTCGTCTACGTAGCGTATATAAAGCGAAACCCGATTCCACGAAAAAATATAAATTAAAATCAATTATAAAACAATAAATTGCGAACGTGACATCACTGCCGGTTATCAGAAAATCGACAGTGTTGTCGTAAACATCACTATCGGTTAGCAACAAAACTGACAGTGATGGCACTGCCGGCTCGAGCCATAAACTGGCTTAGCCATCACTGCCGGTTCTTGTCACAAACCGGCAGTGATTCTTACTACAACACTGCCGGTTGAAACACAAACCGACAGTGTTGTTGGAACTGAGCTCTACCGGGTGGTCTTATGAACCGGCAGTGTTGGTGGAAATGAACACTGCCGGTTGTGTAAAGAACCGGCAGTGAAGTTGAAGAACACTGCCGGTTTTAGGAACCGATAGTGATAGCTTACCCTCATCACTGCCGGTATGGTTGTGCCGGTTCAAAATCCGGCAGTGATGGGGTATTTTGAACCGGCAGTGATGGGGTATTCTGACGTAGTGGAACATGTAAACAACCAAACAACGATATTTTTTCCATAGTTCAACTTTCACACAACTGTATGTATATGACCATGTATATGATACGAAATACACTATGAATAGCAAGGCATAATTAAAGTGATGTCTCGCCTTAACCATCTAATTTACAATCTACCTAAGACCTCAAGTAGGTCTTGGAGATCTTCAGGGAAGCTGTGAAAACATTCATTTGCACGGCTCTTCAAAACATCCACAAAGAATTCCGTCTTTAGTAAAGTTGATAGATGTGCATGGCAAATAATAAGTTAAGTTATTAATTTGCTATGTAGTGTACAAAATATGCATAGAGAAACTTATTAATTAATTCCCAAATATAAAGAAATAAGTTACAATTGAAGACTACTCACCTTGAGGCACGACCTTTGCATTGTTTGCCTTACTAGGTTTATTATATCGAGGCATCGCCATCACATCCTCGTCAGCACGCTTTCTGTCTTCCGTCTTTTTCTACATTAACTATTTGTCTGACACCGTCTTTGATCTGTCATTCTTCTACGTCCATAATATTGATCTGCATATGCAATATTATAATATCAGCGTCAAATGACATTTTTTTGTATATGTATGCAATGACCCATATAGATATACATGTGTGAGGATATGAGTTTCTTGTGAGATTGCGTACCACATCCTCATCAGCATGCTTCTTGTCCTCGTCTTGTTCTAGATCAACTATTTTTCGGCATCGTCTTTGATCGGCCCTTATTTTACATCCATATTGATATGCATATGCAATATTGTAATATCAGTGTTAAATGCCATTTTTGTATATGTATGTAATGAGCATATGTGAGTAGCGGGAGAGATCGCTGCGGAGTGGATCGTCACCCACCTGAAATATATCATTATTAGTTTATCTAATCTTCTGAAACAATATAAAGTTAAATAACAAAAAAATAATAATTCACATGCACTACTACAGAAAATCTTTTCCGAGGCGGGCATTTTGGATTAACCGAGGCCGGCAACAAAAATGCCTCGGATGAGAGGTCATAGTAAATAGAGGTATTTTCCGAGGTGTTTTGCTGCCCGCCTCGGTTAATCAAATAAAAAAAATCCATGGACAGGCCTGGCGAGCCCATCCATGGGTTGCCGCCGCTCGCTGGATAGCTGCCAGAGCGTGTCCGGATCCACGCCCAGATCTCACCCTCCCATGTTGGATCCACACCGCCTCGCACCAGATCCATGCCATGGGAAGGGAGGAGCGCCGCCGCCGCCCGGATCTCACCACCCCGCGCTGGATCCATGCCATGGGGAGGGAGGAGCGCCATGGGGAGTGAGGAGCACCGCCGCCCCACGCCCGGATCTCGCCCTCCCGCACCGGATCCATGCTGCCCCATGCCCGGAGTAGGAGGCCAGGGCCGACGTAGCAGGTGGTGCCCGGAGTAGGAGGCCAGGGCCACCACCGACGTGGCGCGTGGCCCCACGCCGCCGGGGCGTGTGGCCACCTCACCGCCGGCTTGCCGTGGGGGAGAGGGAGAGGGGCGCCAAGGGGGAGATGGTGTGGGAGAAGGAGAGGGGCTCGGCGTGGGAGAAGGAGAGGGGCTCGGCATGGGGAGAGTGGGAGAGGGGCGTGGCTGAGGGAAGAATGAGGAGAGGAGTGAAACCCGGAGTCGCTAATATATACTCGGAGCGATATATCAGGTTGGGACAGGTTGAGATGGACTGTTTGGGTTCTAGATGGGCCAGTATTATTCGAGGCGGGCCTTATAATATGCCCACCTCGGACCGTTGCATTTGCGTTAGAACAACCGTCTCAGTTAATCGATATTAGCTGAGGCGGGCATTTTAAGGTGTCCGCTTCGGTTAGTCGATTTTGCGAGGCGGTTTTTGTAACCGCCTTGGTTAATAAAAAATAACTACCTAATCGAGGTGGTTGAAAATACTGCCCGCCTTGGAGGCCTATTTCAAAAGGCCTCGCAAAATATTTTTTTAGTAGTGATGTATACATACTAATCTCTATGATATATTTATATAAAACAAACACAAGCATTTGGAGGAACTGATATCAAAAGAATCGGATTTGTTGATTGCTGAGTTATAACAGCCAGGGTACAAAAAGGATTAATTAAACAATTATAATCCTTTGAAGAAACAATACAGAGTTAAATATCAAAAAAAATTTAATCCACAGCTAGACATACTAATCTTTATGATTTATATAAAACAAACACAAGCATTGAAGGACTCTATATTTGGATTAAGTGTGTAGGCAGTTATTAACCGAGAAATGAGAGGTCACTTCCACTACGTAGAAAACGATTTTTAGCAACGGTTCGATTTTTTTGTAGGGGCGGCTAGTGATGGAGCCGCCCCTATAGTGGTGTGCTCGGGTGCCCAGACACCAGCCGCCTCTACAAATGGAATAGCAGGGGCGGCTAGTGTTACGAGCCGCCCCTACAAATGGGGTCTGATTTGTAGGGGCGGCTCAATCACCAGCCGCCCCTGGAAATGGTATTTGTAGGGGTGGCTGGTGATTGAGCCACCCCTAAAAATGGCCCTGTATTTATAGCTCCGATTTGTAGGGGCGGCTCAATCACCAGCCGCCCCTACAAATACCCCCCATATAAAACAGATGCAGCACCTTCTTCCTCCTCGGGTCACTCACTCCAACCCGTGAAAGAAAGGTGGGGAGGCCTTGGGCACCTCCCAAAAATTGCTCTACTAAGGGGAAAGGTTTTGGTCTTAAATCCTTTGGTGGAGAGGTTGTAGAAGGTAAGAAAATGCTATTCCATACTTTTTTTGAAGTTTTAATGGTTGGTTAGTGAGTAATTAGAGTTTTGTTTTTCTCTCTCTTCTATGGTGCTTGAGCTATTTATGAGCAAATTAGACCCAACTTTTAAATGTACTAGGGTCAATTAGGGAGGGGAACAAGATCATACCCTTATTTGGTCCATGTTTCTTGATTTTAGTGAATAATTAGTTAGTTTTATGGATGTTTCATGTGCATGTGATCTAGATCTAGGGTTTGGTTTTTTTATTAATTTTGTTTTTGTAAATTTATGTTTGATAAAATTGGACTAGGGTTTGTATGAAAGATATTGGGTAAAGTATAATTATTGCTAATTGTTGTCTTTGAAATTATTTATTGTAATAAATAAATATGTATTTTAATTATTTATGGATAAATGGGCCATTAATTAATTTTCCTCTACCATGGTGTGTTTGTATGCTTCATGTAATTATATTAGATTTATATTCATATATATCTGAAGTATATATAATTATTCTCAAATAATTGTTACTTTGATTTATTTTTATATATATCTGAATAAGTAGTCCTTTAATGTTTGTTTTGTTGTTGTTGTAAAAGATGGAGTACAGGAACTCTTGGATGTATGGTTCGTTAAGGTTCAAGGCAGGTTTCCGTGAAGAGGTGGATAAATTTATTGAAGCCGCAACGAAGCATGCAACGACATTGAAAGAGAATAAGGATACAATTATTTGCCCCTGTAAAGATTGCAAGAACCATATGGCATGGACAGATGTGACTATCATCAGATCACATTTGATTATGCGAGGATTTGTTGAGGACTACACAGTGTGGATTCATCATGGTGAAACGGTTATTGTTAACGACGAGGATGAGGAGGAATACGACGACGAAACCATAGAATCCCTGTCCCAATATTCAGCAGAGCTTGATGCACGAATGGATTTTGAGTTTGGTAATGAACAAGGTGGTGATGCTGTTGGTTGGGATGGTAACGATGAAGGTGGTGCCAATAATGATGGTGGAGCACGTGTCGGAGATGAAGATGATTTAGAGGACATGATTCAAACCCTTGGACCAGAGATTTTACTAAATAGCCCGAAAGGTCTAGAAAATTTGGAAATAGTGACAAAAGCATCGAAGGAGACTGTGTATGGTGTTGAAAAGGGCTATTCGACACATTGGACATTGCTACATTTCGTGCTTGAGCTGCTCATCCTGAAGGCTAAGTACGTCTGGTCAGACTGTAGTTTCAATGATCTATTGCATCTCCTATCATGGGTGCTGCCACAACCAAACTCAGTTCCCGCCAACACATACCAAGCGAAGAAGGTCATAAGTCCATTGACAATAGGGGTTGAAAAAAATACATGCATGCCTCAACCACTGTATATTTTTTCGTGGCGAAACGTTCAAGTCACTGGATAAATGTCCCCGGTGTGGGGCCAGCCGGTACAAGAACAATGACCTTTATGGTGGGGACGAACCCTCCACGGGGAAAAAGAGGAATAAGAAGGGTACAAAAAAGGTGGTACAAGAATCTCAGCCCCCAGAGGACACTCCATTAGGCAACGATGCAAAGCAGAGAAGAATTCCTGCCCTGGTAATGTGGTACCTGCCAGTGACCGACCGCTTGAGATGTATGTTCCTAAACCCTAAAGAAGCCGCACTCATGACATGGTGGGATGATGAGCGCAAGGTGGATGATGATAAGATTGCACACCCAGCTGATTGTAGTTAGTGGCAAAGGTTTGATGAGAAGCACAAAGAATTCAGCGATGACCCAAGGAATGTATGGTTTGGCCTGAGCACCGATGGAATGAATCCCTTCAATGAGAGGATGAGCAACCATAGCACATGGCCAGTGATCTTGACCATGTACAACATCCCAACATGGTTGTGTCAGAAGAGAAAGTACATTCTCCTCACTATTCTTATTTCTGGCCCTAAACAACCAGGCATTGATATAGACATGTTCCTCGAGCCCTTGATGCAAGAAATGGAGAGGCTATGGAGGCATGGGGAGCAGATGTATGATGCGTTCCGAAAGGAGGACTTCATATGTAGAGCAATAATATTTGTTACTACCAATGATTACCCTACACTGTTTGCTTTATCTGGACAGATCAAAGGGAAGATGGGATGCTTGGTTTGCTTGGATGGTACTACATGGGTGTACCTAGATGCATCTAAGAAGATAGTTTACCTAAGGAACTGGCGCTTCTTAAAGACAAGTTACAAGTACTACAGCAAATTGTTCTTTAGATTTTATGACAATGCCTCGGAGATTGAACCCCCTCCGGAGAGACGTCATAACGGAGAAGTTGGGATCAAGCATGAAGTCTCCGCAACTTATACTCCTCAACAAAATGGTGTAGTTGAGAGGAAGAACCGGACTTTGATCACTCTTGCAAGGACAATGCTAGATGAGTACAACACCCCCAAAGCTCTATGGGCGGAAGCAATCAACACCGCATGCTATGCATCAAACCGCCTATTCCTTCAAAAGTTCCTTGGCAAGACACCTTATGAGTTGCTCAATGGGAAGAAGCCGGACGTCTCCTTCTTTAGGGTGTTTGGTTGCAAATGCTACATCTACAAGAAGCGGCAACACCTAGGGAAGTTCCAAAGACGTTGTGATATTGGTTTTCTTGTTGGTTACTCATCAAAGTCCAAAGCATATAGAGTATTTAATCATGCCACCGGCTTGGTTGAAGAAACATATGATGTGGAATTTGATAAATCTAACAGCTCTCAAGGAGCACATGAGAATCTTGATGATGTAGGTGATGAACCATTGAGGGAGGCTATGAAGAATATTCCGGTGGGAGACATCAAGCCAAAAGATGATGAAGATGATGTACAAGTCATTGATCAACCTTCTTCATCAAGTGTGCCACAAGATGATGAAAAAGATGGGAGAGTAGAAAATGAAGATACTCATGTCTCCCATGAGGAAATGGTGGTACAAGCACAAGATGTTGATGCTTTACAACCTTCTCCTCAAGTGGTCAATAGAAGAAATACACCTCTCCTACAAGATCATCCACAAGATCTCATCATAGGGAGTCCATCAAAGGGTGTAATGACTCGATCTCAAAAACTTGCTTCATTTATTGCTCATCACTCTTTTGTCTCTTGCTATGAGCCTACCAAGGTAGAAGAAGCTCTAAAAGATCCGGATTGGATAAATGCCTTGCATGAAGAGTTGAACAACTTCACTCGCAATGAAGTTTGGACTCTTGAAGAGCGACCAAAAGGTGCAAGAGTCATTGGAACAAAGTGGGTGTTCCGTAATAAGCAAGATGATCAAGGTGTCGTTGTGAGGAACAAGGCAAGACTAGTTGCAAAGGGGTTCTCCCAAGTTGAAGGTTTGGATTTTGGAGAGACCTTTGCACCGGTTGCAAGATTAGAAGCCATCCGTATCCTACTTGCATATACATCACATCATGAAATGAAACTATATCAAATGGATGTGAAAAGTGCATTTTTAAATGGCTTTATTAATGAACTAGTCTATGTTGATCAACCTCCCGGGTTTGAAGACCCTAGATATCCTAATTATGTTTATAGGTTGTCCAAGGCACTATATGGGCTTAAGCAAGCCCCAAGAGCTTGGTATGAGCGCCTTTGGGACTTCCTCATTGAGAAGGGCTTCACCATTGGGAAGGTCGACACCACACTATTCACCAAGAAGCTTGATGGGCACATCTTCATTTGTCAAGTATATGTTGATGATATCATCTTTGGATCATCAAATGAAGACTCATGCAAAGAATTTGGTGAATTGATGTTGAAGGAGTTTGAGATGTCCATGATTGGTGAGCTTACATTCTTTCTTGGTTTTCAAGTCAAGCAAATGAAAGCAGGCATCTTCACCTCTCAAGAGAAATACACAAAAGATCTTCTCAAGAGATTCAAGATGGATGAATGTAAGCCAATCAAGACACTAATGCCTACCAATGGACATCTTGACCTAGATGAGGGAGGTAACCCGGTTGATCAAACTCTCTACCGTTCCATGATTGGTAGCTTGTTATATTTAATCGCATCTAGGCCTGACATCATGTTTAGTGTGTGTATGTGTGGTAGATTTCAAGCAATCCTAAGGAAACACATTTAATTGCCGTAAAAAGAATCCTTAGGTATCTTAAGCACACACCAAGCATTGGCCTTTGGTATCCCAAAGGAGCTATATTTGAATTAGTTGGCTACTCCGATTTGGATTATGCCGGTTGCAAAGTTGATAGAAAAAGCATATCTAGAGGGTGCCATTTGGTTAGTAGATCACTTGTGTCTTGGTCCTCCAAGAAACAAAATAGTGTGGCTTTGTCCACCGCTGAAGCGGAATACATTGCCGCGGGTGCTTGTTGTGCACAAATATTATACATGAAATAAACTTTGCTAGACTATGGTGTAGTTCTAGAAAAGGTACCTCTTTTGTGCGACAATGAAAGTGCGGTAAAACTTGCAAATAATCCGGTTCAACACTCTCGCACCAAGCACATAGCTATCCGCCATCACTTTCTAACAGATCATGTTGCTAAAAATGATATATCACTAGAAGGTGTGAGAACCAAAGATCAATTAGCGGATATCTTCACTAAACCGCTAGATAAGGCTACATTTTATAGATTGCAGAATGAGCTCAATGTACTTGATTTTAGTAACTTCGCTAAAAGATGAGCTTGTGTTGTCCCTTGCATTCATTGTAATATACAACATGTTTAATTTTTTGTAATGCATATAGGGCTTGTCTAACATGGTTAAGATAACCGCCGAAAAGCGTGTGAAGAAGCTTAACCTTGGATCAAACTTGACAAGCAACTAGATTTACTTACAAGTATTGCATGTGCATGAATGTTGTTTTGTTCCAGTTGCCCTTTTATTGCCTATTTTCATAAAAATAATTATAGCCTAAGGCAAAATACTTTGAAAAACTTGAGGGTTTGAGAGAGGTCACTCACATCAGTCCCAATTGGTGTTTATTTGGATCTTATTCAAGTTGGGACTTGATTGGAAACAGGCAACGCGGAGGAACATTGAAGATTTGCTAGAAAAGAGTGATCGGACGCTGCACCGGACTCTGCAGTCCAGTGTCCGGTCAGTTCATAGGAGGTGAACTCGCTGCGAAGGAGTGACCGGACTCTGTCTTTTAGCGTCCGGTCAGATGACGTCTCAGCATCCGGTCGTGTGAAGAAGACGAAGGCTAAGTTGACCAGACTCTGGCTGCGTCCGGTCGGTGTCCACCGGACGCGTCCGGTCGTGATTCCAGAGGAATTGGACCTCTCTGGAATCGATCGGACGCTGGGTGGTAGCGTCTGGTCGCTACCACTGGAGCGTCCGGTCATTAGATCTCGTGCGGTTTCAGAACTCCTTCTTCGATTCTTTTTTTCTGATCCGCTGGGGGCCACTATATAATGTCGCGTGCTCTTGACCTAACCTATCCGCCGTCATCACCGTATGCCTGTGCCCCAAGCCGAACGCCGTCGTGCTCGGCCCTGCCCTAGCCACCAGCCCGCGTGCACTCCGCCGCCTGCCCGCACGCACGCCGTCGCCAGCCCGCGCGTATGCTGCCGCCTGCTCCTACGCCGCCAGCACCTCCCAGTGCCGCGCCATGCCCTAGCCTCCACAAGCCTCATCAGTGCCACCCTCCACTGAGCCAAGCTCCACCATAGCAGCATTGCCATTGCATTTGCCCCAATCGCCGAGCTCGTGTCCTTCATCCTCTCGGCTGTCGATTCACCGCTTGCGTCGCCAATCTTTATCGAGTCAAGTCGGTGGTTTCCCGCGGATCGCTTTTCTTTTCTCCTCGGATCGTTGGTTCGTCAGGTAGCAAGCCAGTCGCTTCAAATTTCGTACCTACATTGCTTGCTCTCATAGGGTTTCGCATCTATTAGATATATCGTATTTACTTGTATATCCTTCTATTCCATCGTGTAGCGAGTCGATGCCTTTGAGGTGTCAGTGGACAGTTGGTCTTTTCAGCAGCAGTGTTTCTAGTCAGATCAGATGGCTCACACCAAGAATGTTGGTGGTGGTCCAGGAGATGAGGATCAGAGGCCCCCGCCTCACCAGCCTGTAGGACCTAAAGGCAAGGCGATGAAGAAGACTGCATCAAAGAAGCGCAAGTACCCTAATGCAGAGACAGTGAGAGCAACAATAGTTGCAGAGGCCATAGAGCGTGCCGAGAGAGGAGGTGCCCGCAGTGGAGTTGTCATTGTAGATCATCTGTCACCAGAGGCACAGGGCAGACTTAAGCAGATTGAGAGTCTTCATGGTAGTCCATCTAGGACGGTCATGATGGCAGGACAACGTCTTCCCATTGTGGATCCTCAGCCTAAGGGGGAGTCACAACAGGAGTCACAGCAGCAGCCCCCACCAGTAGAGCCTCAGCCAGCTCAGGAGACACAGGAGGGACAATAGTCATAGCAGCCTTAGGAGGGTGAGGAGGGTCAGCAGGCCGAGGAGGCCGAGGAGACCGAGCAGGCACCCCTGCCACAGCTACGCCGCTCTGGTCATTCCCGTGTTCCAGTCTCACCGAGGCCACCGACTCAGCGGAGGGGATCTCGTCCACCGCCTAGACCATAGGGTCCACCTCCAGTGACCCACCTTGACTTGAGGGCCGCCATGGCCAAGCAGGTTTAGCAGCTTCGCTTCGTGGAGTTTGATGTGTGGTTTCCACCCAGGAGGGATGAGAGAGCAGCAGAGGGATTCTACACGCCACTGTAGGAGGATTTCTATAATGTCTATCTGAATAGTGGAGCAGTCTTCAGATCTCAGAGAGTCTGCAGTATAGAGGCTATAGTCGCAGCAGCTGGAGAGCACATTCGCCCCTACCTTGCATATCTGTTGGGGCTGACAGATCTGATTGGCCGGACAGGATTGTATGTACCATCTTGGGTTCGGCAGTTCTATGCTTCGCTCTACATTGACCCGCATCATAACTTTATACACTTTGCATTTAGAGACAGAGACTACAGGATGATGAGTCATAGGGCCAGGGAGATACTAAGGCTATAGGAGTAGCCTGTTAGGTTACATGAGATATGTTATGGACAACAAGAGCCTCCCAGGCGTCCTCATGGTGGTTTGGTGCCCCCTACAGATCTTATATGCCATTGCTTCAAGGAGCCCTTTGGTGAGGGGTCGAGGAGGAACCCCAGTGACCTTACTCCTACAGCTAGAGTGCTAGAGGCTATCATAAGGAGGACACTACTTCCCAGGATGGGATACAGAGAGGGCTTGACTCGCCTCTAGCTTTGGCTCCTCAATGCCCTGATGCAGCAGACAATGTTTGATATTTGGGATCTTCTTCTATCTGAGATGGAGGACACGATAGCTGAGGGCTTCAAGGGTCACAGGCAGCTTCCATATGCACATTGGATCACATTCCTTATGCTCAAGGCTATGCATGTTAGGACACCAGAGATGGTTGCAGAGTACAGAGGTGCCACCACAGAGTTTCCAGCTTATAACATGGCACAGAGGATCAGGCATAGCACACCACGGGCACCCACTCAGCCTCGCCGTCGTCCAGATATACCAGAGTCTACAGCTCAGCAGGACGAGATTATCAGAGGCATAGCCGCTACTGAGGAGGAGCAACTTGAGGCCCAGGAGGAGAGGAGCGAGTCTAGTGACAGTTCAGATGATGACTACCTACCTATTCCTCATATGCCTCCACGCAGACATGATGCAGAGGCCAGCAGTTACAGCTCCGCTCCACCTGCACCGTAGACGGACCCCGCTTTGATTGCTATCCTTGAGCGGATGCAGCAGGATCAGGCTAGACAGGCTCAGGAGACCGCTGCCAACTTTGCACAGTTTCAGGCTCGTCAGGACAAGTTCCAGTGCCAGCAGTAGGTCCTCCGACAGAAGCATCAACAGATGCATCAGCAACAGTTACTCATACAGCAGCAGCTTTAGGGATTCATGCAGCATGTTGTGACAGCCATTGGGGCCCCACAGCCACAACCTTCGCCCTAGATTGGTCAGCCTACTACCACTATGATGACTCCAGCAGTACAGCCTAGTGGGCTTCAGAGTCAGGGACAGCCTCCAGCTCCGTTTGCTTCTCCCACAGTATAGGTGTCCCAGTAGTTATCCTCACTAGTGGTAGCCCCGCAGTTCACACCATATCAAACGGGCTTCACACCGGATCAGTCACCCTCGCTATTTGTACCTGACACGTCAGTCTCCAGGAGTCTTGGAGCATCTTTCAGCGAGTTGATAGGGATGCCTACACCGTCACATATGCATGCCCTAGGTCCTTCTACAGCAGCTCCCGTCGTCGTGACTACTCAGAGGCTACCTTCTTCTGTCGCATCTTCAGATCCTACGATAGACATACCAGCAGCACCTGCCCTAGCTCAGACCCAGACCGCTTCAGCGACACTTCCAGCCACAGAGGGTCAGTCAGTACAGAGCTCAGGGTCAGATGATGATGGCGCCTAGTTCTAGCTTGCTCCTCGTACCTCAGCGCCCAGCTCATCCGCTGCAGCCCCGCCGACCGACCCTTAGGTTTTGGTGTTTGATGCCAAAGGGGGAGAGGGTTTGAGTATGTAGACTCAGGGGGAGCGACTTTTAGGGGAGTCTAGTTAGCTATTAGTCTATTATATACATTTGGAGTTTTATTTGTGTGATACACTATTACTATTATGCATTCGTGTGTTTACTTTCATGCATACTATTATATCTATGTGATAGTGATATCTACATGATTGTGATATATGACATATGTGCTCTCTACTTTGTATTCATTGATATGTCATATCATTTGTGTTATGCTCATTTGCTTTTGCTTTCGTGTTTATACTCCGATGCAAATGAGATTTATTATTTGTACTCATGCTTATTTCATATCCTTTGAGTACATCGTGTTGGCTTGGGTCATATAAGCTTGCCTAACTATTTTGTTCTTATTGATAAAAGCTTATATGAACCAAGCAAGTCAAAAACCTCACTCTTTCACATACTCGAGGTGGTATTATCATCAATCACCAAAAAGGGGGAGATTGAAAGCATCTAGGCTCCTAGTTGGGTTTTGGTGATTAATGGCAATACAAGATTACTATGACTAACGTGTGTTTTGCAGAGGCAATTAAGTTAGGTCATGGTAATGGAGATCAATTGGGCAATTGAGGTGGTCATGCCCCTACGATGGAAATCGTTTTGGTTTTCAAAGGAAGGACGACAAGGTTAAGGATGACTAGTTCTAAGTGTCGATTAGAGTTAGAGTGACACTTAGAGTAGTTTAGGACTTTGTTTTTCCTTTGGCCGTACTATTAAGGGGGGTATGGATGGGTAGCTTGACCTAGATGAGTCTAGTGAGTTAGGTGTGGTGCACACTTATTAAAACTAGCACTAGGTAGCTCCTACATATGCCTAAGATCCAATGGAGCAAACTTCATTCACATATGATCGAGAGTTGGAAGTGAATGGAGGGTCAAATGCTGACCAGACGCTGGCTCCGGTGCGACCGGACGCTGGCTGCAGGGTCTGGTCAGTTCATTTGATCAAGGAGATTGCGTCTGGCACGACCGGACGCTGAGTGGTCAAGTGACCGGACACTGAGAGACAGCGTCCGGTCGACTCTAGTAAGGCTCCAGAAGAGAATATCTGCGACCGGACGTGTCCGGTCAGTACTGACAGGACCCTGGGGGTTCAGCGTCCGGTCGAGTACAGTAAGGTTCCAGTGAGGGTTTAATGCAACCGGACGCGTCCGGTCAGTGGTGATCGGACCCTGCCAGTGTCTGGTCAACACTTAAACACTGGTGTGCGGGTTGAACTGACCGGAGCGTCCGGTCAACATGACCGAAGCGTCCGGTCACCCCGCAGAGGCACATAACGGTTCGTTTTTCAGGCTGCCTTATAAATAGAAGCTTCACTCGTGTGTGGAGTCACTTTTGCTCATTCCAACAGCTGAGAAACACGTTTGTGAGTGCCAAGAAGAGCATGGTCCTAGTGAGGTGATTGAGATTTGAGAATCCAAGAGAGTAGCCTCATTAGTGAATCAAAGGAAGCAAAGTGTGCATCCACCGTTCTCATTAGGCTTTGCGTGGTCAAGTGAGAGTTCGTGCTTGTTACTCTTGGTGATCGTCATCACCTAGACGGCTTGGTGGTGATTGGGAGTTTGGTGATCACCCGGCGGAGCTTGTGGGTGACCCAACTCAAGTTGTGAGCGGTTGTGGGTGATTCACCGCGATGGAGTGTCGAAGAATCAACCCGTAGAGAGCACTTGATCCTTGCGCGGATCAAGGGGGAGCTACACCCTTGCGCGGGTGCTCCAACAAGGACTAGTCGGGAGTGGCGACTCTCCGATACCTCGGCAAAACATCGCCGCGTTCCTCTCTCTCTATTTACTTTGAGCATTTACTTTGAGCATTTACTTCGAGCAATTCAATACTTGTTTTTACATTCATAGAATTGCCATGCTAGAGTAAGTTTGGAACATAGGTTGCAAGTCCTTTGTGCGTTAGATTAATAGAAACACCTTTTTAGGCACAAGGGGTTAATTGGGCTAACCATAGGATTTAATTATTGCAAGAAAATTTAGAATTAGCCCAATTCACCCCCTCTTGGGCATCTTGATCCTTTCACACCTAACTCCAACTCCAGGAATGAGTTGTTTCCTTGCAAATGGTCTATTATGCCCTTGATTAATGTTTGTTGTATGTTTTGATGTCTGTGGGGCATATATATAAGTGAATATTTATTGCCAAATAAAATCTGATGTAAAATATATATAAGAAATTACACTTAATGGTATTAATCTCGAGAACACGGCCATCTTGGATGGATTAGTAATCCTCAAGATCAAATCAAATGCCTCTACTCCAACTCTAATCGAGTGATTCGTTGCCTCATTGTGAGTTGTGGCAGGTGACCGGGTTTGGGGACATGTTCTAGTGCTATGGGCTCCTGATATATTCCTGAGCCCAGCACCGCATTGGATGGTCATGCGTGTTCTTAGTGTGGTTGTAACAGGGCAACCGAGGGGGCGGTGGAAGAGGAAGACAACTAGAGCCTGGATCTGGAGGTGACTTCGTTTTTGCCTAGCGTGCATGTGGAGCGGCGGCGGAGAAAAGAAATCACACGTACTGGGAGGGGGAGTCGCACAGCTGAGAAAAAAGAACTGGTACAGATCATTAACGAGTGGCAAGGTGGGTAATTACCCCTTAACTCCATGTGGAAGTACAAAACTCAGAAAACTCTAGTCCCCTTTGAGGTGCTACAGAAAAAAAACGTGGAGTTGGCCTCCAACTCCACCTTTTTCTTGGAGCGGAGTTCTTGGAGCTTAAGGTGTTTGGCAACGCAGAGCTGGAGCGGAGCTACAAAAAAAACTGGAGTGGAGCAGCCCCAAACACCTTCTATATACCTGCATTCTGTCCTACAAGCTCTTTTAAGAGAAACCCTACCAGGCCGGCTTGTCTTCCAAGAAGATATTAATTTTTCTGTCATTTAGATAGAAAGAATCTAGGCTCAGCAAGTGAACTCAATTTAGCATCCCCCAAAAGTTTGGATTGCTAGTTTGCTTTCAACTTGTGCTATTTTCTTCTTTCAGATATATTTTTCATGTAAGATTGTACCACATCCCATATTCAATAGCTGGCTTAAAAATCCACTTACCTCATACTCCCTCTCGTCCCAAAAAGAAGGACGTTATGAGATGGGTGCAGGTAAAAAATTTTCAACTTTAACTAGGTTTGTAGAAAATGCGTGCAACATTTATATCTCTAAATAAGTTTATTATAAAAGTATATTCAACGATCTATCTAACGATAATAATTATGCATTATAAATATTAATATTTTTTATATATAATTAGTCAAAGTTAAAAATATTAATTTCTCAGGAAGCGAGAACGACTTCTATTTTGGCACACATGGAGTATTACCTTATATGAGTGCATTGAGTTATTTTCACATTAAATTCTTAATACCAAAACACTTGCTCTTTAGGTTGGCATAACATTGGCCCACTTATTAATTAGTCTCTGTCTGTGTTTTTTTCCCTATGCTCATCACTTTGCCGAAAGAATCTTGATCTACAGTACTCTTTTTTTATCCTACCTTCCATGGCAAGTGTACCAAGCAACAAGAGAGACGAAAGAGAAACCCAGGTCCACACAATAATTAATAATATGTATTACGTACGCGACGTGTGTGTGCGAACGACACTCTCTTCAGCCTGAGAGAATGACTAAAGAGTAGTTTACAGCCTGAGATCTACTTCCCCAAACAAATTTAAGTGATAGCTCGACTGGTTCTAGCAGCTTGTCCTGTTCAACCAGCCAAGCTGTGCTTTATGCCATTTGAAATTCTTGCGCAGTTCAAATATACCCATATATGCAGGCTATGCTATAGCCAAGAGCCATGTGTTAGCTAGTTCATCCTAAACAAAATGGCCTTGTGAGTATACATGCATACAGCAGGATAGCGTAACAAAGGGTGCTCGTTTTTGGCCCGAGAGTTCATAAATTCAAGTCAAAAACATCAGCTAACTCAATAAACTAGAATTAGACTTGTCCTCATTTGCTACTGGCCTAGTTATTTGTCATTTTTATAGACAGTACATGAAATTGTCAAATGCATTGAAAACTAAATAAACCTTCAAGCGGTAATGTCGAAGGAAAGCACGCTATATATGGTTGACTTTATTCCACCAAGTGGCAATACAATATGCTTGTCATCTGACTGCATTAATTATTATATGGTACGGTGGTATGTGTGTGGTACTAATCTCACAATTATCGTTTTAGTAAGTGTTTCAAAAAATAAATTAAAATGCAACAAGTACTCTCTGCATGTATGATTTTAAGGTTTGTGCTCATCCTCATCATGTCCTCATCCATAGATACAAATACCCTTATTTGGGAGGTCACCATCAAACATTCTCAGCACGTCTCTCTTTGTAATAGCCATCACATTCCCGTTCGGCTTACCCCATATTCGACTTGTTCGGCTTGTTTTTTCAGCTGAAACAGTGTTCTCTCTCACAACAATTCAGCCATAACAGTGTTTTTCAGCCAGTTTCAGCCAAGATTTAGCAAGCCGAACGGGGCCAATGGTTTGAATTGTCAAATAGCTTGAATTGTGAGTGGCGACTGGTGGCCCACCTGGCAGCCGCATCCGTATACACAGCTGTACAAAAAAATGCCACATGGCATTCCAAATAGGAATTTAATTTAGTTTCTGCCATTACGATAGAAAGATTAATATAATCTGTACCTACTATTTTTTGTGAAAGAAAGAAACTATTACTTACCAAGTGAACTTCAATTTTCATTAAGCATCCCCAAAAGTTTGGATTGCCCGTTTGTTTTCAACATGAGCTTGTTCTTTCATCTATGTTTTGTTTACAAAAGATTCTGCCACATCCATCTTGATCAGTAGGCTTAAAAATAATCTTGCGCTGATTAGGGGCGTTGAGTTTGCACATTTAAGTTCTTAATACCCAAACCCCTTGTCTTTATTAGCTTGGGATGACATGAGCCACTTTATTAATAAATTAAGTAATATGTATGACGTATGCTACTCTTCCGTTCAGTTGACATTCTTCGGATCACCTGAGCAAAGTAGTAGTTTATGGCTTGAGATCTACTTCCCGGCCAAACAAACCTAAAGTGATTACCAACTGGAATCTAGACTGTTATGTTCAACCTAGCTAGCCGTGTTTTATGCAATTTAAAATTCTTGCACACAGGTCATATTAGGGATGAAAACGGATCGGATACGGACGGATATCACCGATATTATATTTGTTTTCATATTTCTGTCCGGATTCGGATTCGAATACGGATAGTGTCAACTATGTCGGATAGGATACGATTGGATGTCGACATCATAAATATGCGATTTGAGTATTTGGATATGGATACGGTATCGGATGTTGGATATCTGGACTCGGATACGGACAGATCTCAACCCCTCTAAACGGATTCGGTTTCGAATACGGTCGGAAAATATCCGTACCGTTTTCGTCCCTAGGTCATATACACCCAAGCTAGCTCAGAACCATGTGTTAGCTAGTTCATCGTGAACCAAATGGGCCTTGTGAGTACATACTAGGACACCATAAGTCCATAACAAAAGGTGGCGTGAGAGTTCCTAAATTGAAGTCAAATTGCAGCTAACTCTAAACTAGAATTTCTCATGTCCTCATTTGTCAGTGGCCGCGTTGTGACATTTTCTTACACAGTCCATTCCTGGAGTCAAATGCACTAAAAACTAAAGAAATCATATCTGAAGTCATAACGGAGGAAGGCATGCATTCTACACAAGAAACTGGCAAAATAATGCTTTTTTGTACAAGAGATTGACGAAGTCACCACAGGCACTTAGCTGTCGACGGGCATGTCGCCTACCACTGAAAGAATAGCGTCGTTAAACCCTGGAATAAATCTAGGAAAATATGAGTACCCGTGTTAAGTCGGACACTTGAACCCGGGTGGGCTGGTTCCACCACAAGAAAGCCAACCACCTAAGCTACGCTCAGTTCGCGGCAAAATAATGATTGTTATCTGACAATAATCCAAACAGACAAGAGAAGTGGCAGATACATTGATCTAGTGGTTGATCTAGGGTCGGGCCAGGGCTGCAGCGTTTGGTGCAAGGCCAAACAAGCAACTTAACGTAGATCATTGTTTGGGCCACCAATTTGTTTTGTCCTCCACATCTCCAAACTACCAAACGGTTTCTCTCAAAACCTCTCCCCACAAGAGGCGAAAGAGGGCGACTCCTACTTCCTGTGCTCCCATCGGGCCGGAGCATCGACCCCCTCCGCCTCCGGCGGCCTCCTGGCCTCGGATGTGTTGGGGATCTACGTCTCCTTGCCTGGCAGTGTAGATTAGGTCCCTTTGGTTTGTATCCTGGCGAGTCTGCTTGGTGGAGGTGGTGCGACTTATGTGTAATAAGATTCTCCTCGCCCCGATCCACCTCGTCGTCTTCTCCTCCGAGGATGACGATGGGCTTCTGAGGTGGAGGTCGACCGGATCTGCAGAGATTCAGATTTCAGTGACTCCTGTGTAGGAGTGATGGTGTTGGCAGCACTACGAGGGGAGGCTTGCGGGGAAGTTATCAGGTTTGCGATGGACAGGTACGATGGACTGGCTCCCTCTCCTCCCAGTCTCCACTGGAATGGCCAGATCCAGCCTGGGTTTGCAAAGGGTGTGTCCCTGGCTGATGTTTGCTACGGTCTTTCTTCCCATTCGTTGTGGGATGCTACCACGGCTCTTCTCAAAGCCTCTGGACAATGGTGCTCTCCTGGGCGTATGGATAGGAGCCCTTCGTCTTGGCTTTCTCTGGAGACATGGTCGATGGCAGAAGTTGGCGAAAGGCGGCGACTTCAGTGGACACAAAGGCTCTCAAGGACTTCCTTATAATTTTCTTTTTCAATGAGGGCCTTTTGTGTAGTTTGGATGGGGCAGCTTCCTCCCATGTATCCTTTGCGTATGTGTTTGTATGTGTGCGCGCATCAGTATGTTTTCCTTACTTTGTAATATATGTTGTGCGTATTGTGATAAAAAAATTGTTTGGTCCTCCGATTGGATGAGGAAAAGTCCATTTCACGTTCCTCGACTATTGCGTGTCAGAATTGCCCTCGATCACGAAACCAATTTTTTATACTCTTCAACCCTTAAAATCGTCCTATTGATCTCCCCAAAGCGGTTTTGATTGACGTGGCGTCACGTTAACTGTCCTACGTGGCACCACGTGAACCACGAGAAAGATAAATCAGACTTTCATAATAGTTTATTAGAGAAGTCAATTAGATTTTATAAAAAAACTATAGAAATAACTTTTCAAAAAATTATCAAAATATTTTTGGAATAAATACACATTTAAAAATACTAAAATCTGATTTAATATTAGAAAATTCTTAAAAAACTTGTTTTGACTCAGAAAAAATGAAACCAATTTCATATCTTACATGAAATCTTTCTCTATGTTTTCTGAGCTAGGAACCATTATATGGAGCATGATTTTAGGAAATGCACGAGGTCCGGCGTCCCGAGCCCATCAAAATTGCTTTCCTACTTGCCCATGTGCTCCCGGTGCATGCGCAAAACTTACAGCGGCGATGACAAACGAGCAGTTGCATCCATCCGGATGTTGTCTACCAAGTCATAGAAATCAGATCGAGAGCCTGAGAAGTCACACACCAGCTGCCGCTGATGGTCCAATGAGCCGGCACACATCATGGTCAATGTCACGTAAAGAAGGTAGTGCTGCTACAAAGTTAAAATATATGATACATGTTGTTAATGTACAATCATAGCTAATTTTTTTTATTTTTTGAAACAAAAGGCAGGAGCTCTGCCGCTCAATTAAGATGAAAGAAAGTAATAATGTACAAGAAGGTTAGCCAACCGAGTAGCCAAAATGGCACCCAAGGGGCTAACCACCCCACGCGACGCGATTGAGCACAAACACGACACACTGCCATGGATCGTCGTTGCCAAGCATGGAAGCAAAGCTGCCAGCAGCTTGGACTTCCCATGGCAGGCCACCCACTGGTCACCTCCCGACGGGTCCAAAGGAACGACCGCCACCGGTCATCGTTGCCAAGCTCAACCCACGAAGAGCAGCTCCGACTTCCAGTCGCAAACCCATGCCTCGCATCGAGGCCGCGGCAATAATCCAGATGCGACACCTTCAGGAAGGGAGCGACGCCGATGGCGCCACCGTCGCACGTCCAAAGTGGACCGGGTTTTCACCCTTGGATGACATGCTAGAGGGGAACACGACGCCCCCAACAGGGAAACGACGCCCAATGGCGTCGCCGTCGCCAAGGCTTTCGCCCAAGAATCCTCTAGCACGAACGCCGGGTCGCGAAGCCGGACCCCCTGCCAGCCAACACCGCCATCGTCGCCATCCCGCCGCCCCACGGAAGCCCCTTCAGAGGGGCATCGACGCGCCGGCTGCACGCAGCAGCCGCACAGCTGCGTCGGCCGTCACCCCCTCTGTCCGGGCCGCGCATAGCCGGACCTGGCTCCGCCGCTCGAGTCCCAGTGCCGCACGACGAGGCCTCCACAGACCATCTTCGCCGGCCCAGGCACCACCGATGTCACAGCCGACCTCGCCGCCAGCCGCAACAGGGCGTGTGCCCCACCATCTCGGGCGCCGCCCCCTGCCTTGGGACCGCCCGCGGTGCCCCCCAGCAGATCTTGGGCCGCTCCGGGCGCCCTGGCCAAGAGCCACCACTATTGGCCGACCTGCCCGGCCGCCGCCGCCGGCGCTGGCAGGAGCCCCGCCTGCCGGACCTTGCCACGGGATGGCCAGATCCGGACGAGCAGAGCCAGATCCACCGCCGCTTCGCCGGAGAAGGCCACTGCCGCCCGTTGACTGCCGAGGTTCGCGCCTCCTCCCTAAAAACGGATCCAGGGAGAGGCCATCGCGCTGCGCTCCCAGCGCCCGCCGTCCAGCCCTGGCCTGGCACCGCACGAATCCTCGCCGGAGCAGCCAGGACGCGGTGCTCCCCAGCAGATCTTGGGCCGCTCCGGGCGCCCTGGCCTAGAGCCACCACCATTGGCCGACCTGGCCGGCCGCCGCCGCCGCCGGCGCTGGCAGGAGCCCCACCTGCCGGACCTTGACACGGGATGGCCAGATCCGGACGAGCAGAGCCAGATCCACCGCCGCATCGCCGGAGAAGGCCACTGCTGCCCGTCGACTGCCGAGCTTCGCGCCTCCTCCCTAAAAACGGATCCAGGGAGGGTGAGATCCCTGCCGCCGCCGTCCTTGGGAGCCGCTCGGGCTTCCAGTGGCCGCCTCCGACGGCGGCGAGGCGCTGGGACAGGTGAGGAGGGGCGGCGCTGGTGGCTGGAGGTGGTAGCCGCCCGTGTCGCTCGTACGGAGAGCGACGCGGGGGCAGGGAAGAAAGTACCTATACCTGAATCCTAATTTTTTTTATCACTAGTAGAGAACAGACTTTCGATTTTTAGCTTTAGTCCTGGCCGGAATTTGGCCCGGAAGTAATAGGAGATTTAGTCCCGGTTGAAACCACCAACCGAGACTAAAGGTTGCCTTTCAATCCCGGTTGGAACCACCAATCGGGACCAAAGGTCCCGTTAGCCTTTTATCCCGGGTTTTAGCTCCAACCGAGACTATAGGTTGATCCTTTAGTCCCGGTTGGCTCCACCAAGTGAGGCTAAAGGTCCTCACCTATATATACCCGCTTCCACTGTTCCCCAGCCCGAGACACAGGTCAAATATTCACTAGTACAGAAACGAGTTGAACTCCCAGTTGGGAAACCCCTTCAATCCCGGTTTCCCAACCGGGAGCACGAATGCGGGACTAAAGGGCCCCTCCTTTAGTCCTGGTTTCTCGCCCGGGGCTAAAGAGGCCTCCCGGCCTGGCCACGTGGGTTGGCCCTTTAGTCCCGGTTGGTATTACCAACTAGGACTAAAGGTTTTCTTTTTTTTCTATTTTCAATTGATGATTCGTTTTGGTTTTCGAATAGGTTTTTGAATACGCATTCTACGTTGCTAATAATATACGTATTCTACACGCTTATAATGTTCGAACATTTTGTACAAACTAAAGTATGAAACTAACGTATATATTACATGCATATACATATATTGTACGTTATTTTATGTACATATAATATATATATATATATATATATATATATATATATATATTACAAATAAAGTTTGCATTGTATATTCTATCATATCCTTGGGATAATAAATTCACTCCATCTGGTTTGGCTTCCATGTTTCGTTCACGTCGTTGTAGAACTCGCCGGCGGGGTTTAAGACCTGATCATTAAGAAATCCTGCTATGGCCTCTTGAATTGCTTTCAGTTGGTCACGTCATATGACTTTTTCCTTCGACCATAGAGTCTTCAATAAAAGTTAAAGAAAAAGTATTAATATATATATATATATATATATATATATATATATATATATATGTGTGTGTGTGTGTGTGTGTGTTGGTCACATGATTACTTATATATATGAGCAATAAAAGAAATTGTGAATATATGAATATATTATATAACGTACTTTGAGGATCTCTTCAGAGTTCTTTTTGCGTATGCCATGATGAACTCACAAACATAGTATCCGCAGTAGTTGGTCCCCTGTTCTTACCTCAGAACCCACTTTTACGAGAAAAAATATCTGGTGAATTAAAAGCATGCATGGTGTTAATTGAATTATATATATATAAATATAGCTAGTACTTACTTTGTGTGCGATTACATCCAGTGGTGCTTTGCAATGTTTCATGTGGTGTTCCTCAATGAAACTTTTCCAAACACTGCGCCTAATAAAATAAAAAATTAATTTGGCCTTTAATAATTGTTGCAGTTAAGAGATCGGGGTATATATAGTTGCTAGAGAGACCAAATTATCCTTGGATAATATCTATCATGTCTTGGTACTCTGTTTGCTCTTTTCTTAACGAGTCTAAGATGCTCAACCGACTATTGGCCATATCGATGACCATCAATATCCAGTGATTGCTGCATATGTTTTTATACACAAATATGATCGACATTAACCAGAGTCAACATATACATATATATATATATATATATATATATATATGAGAGATAGCTTAGCTAGTAAGCAAATAATTGAACAAATGTCCATATGATCGACATTAATTATTTAACACTCACTTGAAGTTGTAGGGGAAGAGTATGTCCTTGTTTTATTAGTTCACTAAGAACCTCATGAGATTTTTCTCGAGTTCAGCCTTCCATTGAGGCGGGGGATTAGGGTGTTTGAATACGACATTTGGATCAACGAAACCAACATCATTATCCTTTCTCTTTCTGAGTTCTGTCATCTCATATCTGCATATATAAAAATATAGTGTGAGGATATATAATTTATATATATACATGTAGCTTTATATATATACACTTTAATAGTAGAAAATAATAACACTTACAGACAATAGCAGCTAATGAGACTTTTGTCGAGAGAGTCCAGGTGGCATAGTTGGTGTAATTCTAAAAACTCGACATATATAACGTCATCGCCACGAAAGTAATGTTGGTTTCTAACTCTGACAGAAACAAAGGCCTCTCCCCGTTCACATGCCACCATGTAGCACTTGTTTAGCAGGTACATTTGCGTACCCAGTTCACCTAAGGCCTCAGGGTTGTATAAACTCTTTCCATGTTCAAATTTCTTCCAAGGATCCACTTTCGGAGCAGATGGTCCTTTAGCGAGCACTTGGGCAAGGTCCAAACCAGTATCCTCGTAAAACCAAACCAGGTCCTCAAAATCGACGTCCAGTAAGTCTAAGTTTGAACCATATTCATTACTAATGATAAGAGGGGGGACTGATTGTTGTGATTGTTGTCCGAGTTGTGCAACACCTTTCCCTGCTCTAGTCTTTTTCTACGCCGCCTCAAATGACTTGGTGAGAGAGCGGTCGTAGTCCGATTTTGGCAGGGTCTTTTGAGATTCCTGCTTTTTTTGGTCCACCTTCTTTCTTAGAAGATCTGGAGGTAGGTAGAAGTACGGTTTCTCTGGGTTCTCCCTCGCTTCTCGTTGCTTTCATACTTTTTTAAAGAAATTGTTCACATCTTTTTATACTACAACATTTAATTCCTTTTCACTTTTCTCGTAAGATAATTTTTGGGGAATAACTGGATTAGAGGAGGCTTTCTTCTTTAACGGCTGGTGGGCCAACGGCTTCGTTTGCGGGGCGGACCTCTTAGGAGCTGGTTGCTTCTTGGTCATCAAGGGAGGTGGGGAAGCCGTTGGAGACCTCCTTGGAGGCGTTGGAGACCTCCTTGGAGGTGGCGGCGGTGGAGACCTCCTTGGAGGTGTTGGAGACCTCCTTGGGGGTGGCGGCGTTGCATAATCATTGCCCGAAGCACTATGATGATCTAGAGATTGAATAATTGGACTTAGGTTGGCGGAGGCCCTACTGTGTGAGTACAAAAAAGAATAATTAGGTATAAGAAATTGTTATTATTTGTTGTAACATGGCCTCGGTGGGTGGCGAAGGCCTCCGACGGCGGAGTGTCGCCAAGGCGTCTTCGACCGTCTTAGGGTGGAGATCTGGCGCTGACTAAAGGAACTTTCCTGGCTATGCTCGTAGGACGCTGCACGAGGCTCAGCGAGCTTGTCGTGGATTGCACCCGGGCCAGGCACAGACATCTCCGACCGCTCAGGCGGACGCCGCCCCATTTCGGCTGACGGGCATCTCCGGCGATGAGGGCGGAGGCCGCCCTACCCCTGAACTAATTAAACAAACAGTCTTGCCTAAGTGTGTGTAGGTACCTAAGCGCAGGCGCCCGTGTCCACACCAGCGCGCCAGCATGGCCCCTGCGCGGCTGGGCGGAGACCTACGGATGATGTCTCCGACCGGACCGGCAGAGACCCATGAAGGCAACGGCGCGCCCCTAAAGACGGAGGCCAGCATCGGGAACCCAGGCCTCTGGGCTAAAGACCGGGGCACGACGGGCCGGTGTCTCCGACCTCTGGACCGGCGGAGACCCGCGAAGGCAACGGCACGCCCCTGAAGACGGAGGCCAGCGTCGGGAACCCAGGCCTCTGGGCCGAAGACCGAGGCACGATGGGCCGGCCGCTTATCGAGGCCCGTTACTTGAAGACGGTGTGACAAGATTGCCCCACAAACAAGAGACTAGTGGCAGAATATTCTGGGAATGTACTGTAGCAGTAGAGGGGCATTGTAATAAATTCTGTCAAGAGGTAGTTGAGCCCTATAAATAGGGAACACTTGTAACCGTGCAAGGGGGTGGTGGATGAATTAATGAAACTATAGCTTTCCATGCCAGCTTCCTACACGCCCACCTGACGTGCCTATCTCGAGCCTCCGCCCGAGGGTGATGCCTTGCGGGCGGAGGCCTCTGTCTTCCTCATGCTGTCTGAGACCGCTAGTCTCAACATTGGCGCCCACCGTGGTTTGGCCGAGACAAACCAACGATGGCAGGGAAAAGAAAAACCACCACCAGAGCAGCAACGACCACGGGTAAGAGAGGTAGGCCTAGGTGCACCACTCGCAGCACCTACGCAACCTCGCCAGCGGAGGAGGGTACCAGAGCAGATGCCCAGGGTCAACAACCGGAACCCCAACATCCATAGATCCAAGATCCGGAGGCCCAACCAAACTCAGGTACAACACTCGAGCAAGAGCTGCAATAGCTGCAAGCACAGTTGCAAAGAGCGCAACAAGAGAGGGATAGAATGGCAGCAGCATTCGCAGCTAACCAGCAAGCTACTCAAGCGTCAGCACAAGCAGCAGAAATAAGGCAGCAGTTGGCAGTCTTACATGCTGAGATGCTAAGTATGCAGCATGTAGGACCACCGTCAACCTCCATGATCCCAGCCTCTGTAGCAACACCAACTGCAACCATGCCTCCGCTAGTGATCAGCCCAACCACGACCCCATCTCAGGCGATGCGGAGGCCTATCGATCCCAAGTCCCCACTCTCTGAAGGCACACAACAATCGCCATGGCCAACAGCGTACAAGCCAATCACACTACCAAAGTTCAACGGAAAAATAGACCCCCATCAGTTCATTATGAGTTACGAGGCAGCAGTAGCCTCCGCCGGTGGAGACGACACCGTCCTAGCAAAGTCATTCGTTATTGCTGCCGAAGGGGACGCGTTGGCTTGGTATTCTATGCTCAAACCAAGCACGGTCTATTCTTGGGAAAATCTCTGGGACAAGATATTGGCAAACTTCAAGGGGCTAGCAGCACAGTCGCTGACATCCACAGATCTGTTCCAGTGCAAACAAATGCAGGGAGAGACACTGCACGACTACTTCTGGAAATTCGTACAACTAAAGGCGAAGGCACCAGACGTCCCAGAAGAGATCGCCATTGAAGCAGCGATCAAAGGCCTCCAAATCAGGCTGTTCGCAGCACACCTAGCAAGAAAGAAACCAACTTCCATACAGCAATTGTATGACGAGTTCGAGAAGTACTGCAGATTAGACAATGACCTACGGAAAAGGCTAGAGGAGCAGGGTCAAAATAGACAGCAAAACAGCAACAATAACTCCTAGAAGAGCTGTACGAACCAGAATGCATCAAATCAGAAATCAGGCTAGGGGCAGGTGCTCAGCATCGAGGGTCAACCTTACCCTGAACAAGGGCAACTGACAGCGCCAGTAGCGCCGGAGACCCAGACCAGGAACCAAGGTCAGCAAGGTTACCAAGGAAAAAACTGGAACAAAAACCAAAACCAGAAACAACGCAGGCCATATTGCATTTTTCACGGCGAAAGCGCAGGGCACAGCACCAAAGATTGTCCGGAGACAAAAGAGACACAGGAAAGAATGAAGAACAAGCAGACTGCCCAACCTACGGCACAGCAGAGCGCAAGAGAGGTCAACAACACCTACACAACTGGCCACCAACAATACTCCCCGATGTACCCAGCGCTAAACGCAAACCAAATACATCCCTCCACATTGGCCTCCGCCTACAACCCAGAATTCCTACCGGCATGGCGGTCAGCGCCCTCGCAGCAGCCTCCGGCGGGCAACTATAGGTCTGAGGCAAACCTGACCTACATAAACCCAAAACCTCCCCACATAACCTACCTCGAAACAAACCAACCGCCACAAAACCAAAATAGGTTCAAGCATCCGCCGCAACAGCAGCACATGCAGCAACTGCCTCCGTTGCCACCTCACAACCAACCCCCAACACCAAAAAATGAGCCAAACCCAGAAAACCAAGTCAACCCTCATGGAGCACTGCCAACAATAGGCATGATACTGCCAATCATCGGAGGATCATCAATGGAGTTTCAAACAAAAAAATAGAAAAAGGATCACCTCCACTAGGTAAACAATGTAGCAGTCCAAGGCCCAGCGAAATACACAGATTGGTCCAGAGTCCCAATCACCTTCACAGAAGAAGATCTCCAGCTAGAGAGCTACCCTCATGTAGACGCAATGGTAATCAAGACCAACATAGCAGCATGGGAGATAAGCTGAGTACTGATCGACACTGGCAGTTTAGCAGATATCATCTTCGCAAATATCTTCGACCAAATGAAGCTCAGCAGAAATCAATTACAACCCTCTGAATCTCCTTTAATAGGATTCGAAGGCAAGCAGATACAAGCACTAGGAAAAATCTCACTCCTAGTGTCATTTGGAACCCAAGCAAATGCTAGAACCGAGTACATAACCTTCGACGTCGTCGATTTGTATTACCCATACAATGCCATCTTGGGCAGAGGATTCACAACCAAATTCAACACAGCCTTGCATATGGCCTACCTGTGCATGAAAATACCAGCACTCCATGGTATTATCACAGTCCGAGGCAGCCAAAAAGAAGCAAGAAACATAGAAAAAGCTATCTACAGAGCCCAAAGAAACATCAATGCAGTCGAGTCGGCAGACAAAGAACAAGAGCCTCTGGACATGCCCAGAGGAAAAACAGATATGGTAGGTCAAGAAGAGACAAAGCTGATCCCTCTAGAAAAGGAGTTACCAGACAGAAAAGTAACAATTAGCTCAGAATTGAGCAAGGCAGAGGAGGAAGAGCTCATGGAAACTCTAGTAAAAAACAAGGATATCTTCGCCTGGTCAGCCTTCGACCTCCAAGGAGTCAGCAGGGACATCATACAACATGAACTGGATATCAATGAAAACATGAGACCAAGAAAGCAGAAATAGAGAAAAATGTCGGAGGATAGAATCCTGGCAGCAAAGGCGGAGGTGCAAAGATTGCTAGATGCAAAAGTGATCAGGGAAGTCAAGTATTCAGAATGGCTTGCAAACGTAGTACTAGTACCAAAGAAGAATGGCAAAATGAGAATGTGCATAGATTTCATAGATCTGAATAAAGCTTGCAAAAAAGACCTTTTCCCATTGCCAAGAATAGATGCCTCCATCAACAAGGAAGCCAGATGCCAGAGATTCTCTCTCCTCGACTGTTTCTCTGGGTATCACCAAATCTAGATGAAAAAAGAAGATGAAGACAAGACAAGTTTCACAACTCCATTCTGAACATATTGCTACACCAGAATGCGAGAAGGCCTCAAAAATGCCAGCGCAACCTTTGCCAGAATGACAAAGGAAGTTTTGGGCTCACAACTAGATAGAAACATCATAGCCTACGTCGATGACATAGTGGTCATGAGCAAGAGCAAGGATGATCATGTCTCCGACTTACAGGAGACCTTCGCCAACCTCAGAATAGCCGGCCTCCGTCTCAACCCAAAAAATGCATATTTGGAGTCACAAAAGGAAAGATGCTCGGATATGTCATAAGCAGCGAAGGCATCAAAGTGAACCCAGACAAAACCAAAGCAATAATGACAATGGCAGACCCAAAAACAAGAAAGAAGTGCAAAAGCTGATGGGAAGAATAGCAGCGCTCAACAGATTCATCTCAAAATCAGCAGAATGCAGCCTACCCTTCTTCCAAGCCCTGAGGGGCGAAGACAACTTTGAGTGGGGGTCCAAGCAGTCGGAAGCATTTCATAACTTAAAAGAGTATCTGGCAAGCTCACTGGTGGTCTCTGTCCCAGAATCAGAAAGCCACCTATTGCTGTATGTGGCGGCCTTCGACCATGCAGTCAGCGCAGTCTTAGTTCACGAGCTAGAAAAAGAATCAGGCAAAACTCAAAAGCCAGTTTATTTTATCTCAGAAGCACTGTCCAGAGCCAAGCTAAACTACACGGAGGTGGAAAAAGTTGAATACGCAGTGCTGATGGCATTAAGAAAACTAAAGCATTATTTCCAAGCCCACGAAATCTCAGTTCCAACATCGCTGCCATTGCAAGACCTGCTCAGAAATAAAGAAGCCTCCGACAGAATAGGCAAATGGGCTACGGAGCTATCACAATTTGGTATCTCATATGTCCCTAGAACAGCAATCAAATCACAAGCACTAGCCGATTTTGTAGCAGATTGGACACCTCCGACAGAGACCAAGGTACAACCAACCACTCAAGGCTGGATAGCATTCACGGATGGAGCCTGGGGCCAAGCCAGAGCAGGAGCCTCCATCGTCCTAACGGCACCCTCCGGTGTCAGACTGAAATACGTAGCAAGGCTAGAGTTCAAATCAACAAACAACATTGCAAAATATGAAGGCCTGATCTTAGCGCTGAGCAAAGCAAAGGCCCTAGGGGTAAAAACATTGACAGTCAAAACATATTCTCAAGTGGTCACTGGCCAAGTAGAGAAAGAATACACAGCAAGAGAGCCAAAACTCATCAAATACCTATCCGTTGTCAAAAATTTGGAGCGGAGATTCGAGGGCTTCACCCTAAAGCACATACCAAGATCAGAAAATGCAGAGGCAGATGAATTGGCAAAGGCTACGGCAAACAACCTGCCACTGCCACCAAACACTTTTTACCAGATCTTGAAGTCTCCAGCAACTGCGGAGACATCTAAGGCACCAAAGCCCATACTAGACCTGCAAAATGAAGATTGGAGAAAGGCGATAACAGAATTCCTAGAAGGCAAAACCAGCGAAGAAGATGAAGCAAAACCAGCAAGAATACAGGCCAGAGCAAGAAATTATACAATCTTAGATGGTGTACTGTACAAGAAAGGAGTAGTCCAGCCTCTCCTCAAGTGTATATCGCATAGCGAAGGCATAGAGTTGCTTCAAGAAATACACTCAGGAATTTACGGGTCACACATTGGCTCTAGAGCATTGTCAGCAAAGGCAATAAGGCAAGGCTTTTATTAGCCAACACACATACAAGACGCAGAGCAGACAGTCAGAACATGCAAAGCATGCCAAACATTCTCTCCAGGGCAGTCAAAACCATCATCGGAGACCCAGCTTATACCTCCGACATGGCCGCTGCAAAGATGGGGTATGGACCTGGTCGGCCCACTACCGCCATCCCAAGGAGGAAACAGATTCGCAGTAGTAGCAGTGGAATATTTTACAAGATGGATAGAGGCAAAGCCACTGGCGAAGATAACCTCAGAAACTATCAGAAAATTCTTCTGGCAAAACAACATTTGCAGATTCGGTGTATCGAGGATTTTAACAGTAGACAATGGAAAACAATTCGATTCAGAGAACTTCAAAGAATTATGCAAAAGCATAAGGACAAAACTAGCCTTCGCCTCTGTATACCACCCAGAGTCCAATGGTGCTGTGGAAAGAGCGAATAGAATAGTGTTTTCAGCAATATCAAAAACATTGCTGGGCCTATGCAAAGGAAAATGGGTAGATGAATTACCCAGAGTTATTTGGTCACACAATACATCTATCTCAAGAACAATAGGATTCACACCATTCAAATTGCTTTATGGAGAAGAGGCCATGATGCTAGAAGAAATCAAGCACGAAAGCCTCCACGCAACGAGACAGCTAATGGTGCAAGATGAAGAGTATGCAAAAGAAACAATAGAAGCCATAAGACTGAAAGCAGTCGAAAACATTGCAAAATATCAGTCCCAAACCAAGAAGTGGAGAGACTCTCAGGTGGTAAGGAAAGACATAAAACACGGAGACCTCGTGCTCAGAAGAAAACCCAACGCACAACTTGTTGGCAAACTACAACCGAAATGGAAAGGCCCATACACAGCAATGGCAACAGGCCGCCCTGGCTCTTTCCACTTGACCGACAGCGAAGGTGTCATGATAACCCACACCTAGAATATCGACAGCCTCCACAGATATTACATCTAGGCAGTGTAACAAAGGGCAACCTCCGCAAATAATAAGCGGAGGCCCCTACATTCATTTACCTTTTAGTTTATTTTTCTTCAACCCAAAAAATGTAAAAGAGCATGTACTCTTTTCCTCACAGGGGAACTCCAAGCGAAGGTGAGGTTTTTAACGAGGCAGGCTCAATGTAAAAATCCTCTACAAGTATAAAGAGGTAATCCCCAAAAAAGAACGCTTGAAAAGTCCAAAACCGAAAGCAGCCAGCTCTGGCGCTGTAATATTCGGTGAACAATAATAAGCACAGGTCCCTTCAAAGCCCCCGCCCACAGGCATCGGCAATTTGAAACGACCTCTGTGGCCAAACAGGCCTCCAACACTTGAAAAAGACCTGACCAAATTCAGGCATCAAGGCAGAAATCAACTTGGCCAAACAGGCCTCCGACCCTTGAAAAAGACCTGACCAAATTCAGGCATCAAGGCAGAAATCAACTTGGCCAAACAGGCCTCCGACCCTTGAAAAAGACCTGACCAAATTCAGGCATCAAGGCAGAAATCAACTTGGCCAAACAGGCCTCCAACCTTTGAAAAAGACCTGTCCAAATTCAGGCATCAAGGCAGAAATCAACTCGGCCAAACAGGCCTCCGACCCTTGAAAAAGACCTATCCAAATTTAGGCATCAAGGCAGAAATCAACTTGGCCAAACAGTCCTCCGACCCTTGAAAAAGACCTGACCAAATTCAGGCATCAAGGCAGAAATCAACTTGGCCAAACAGGCCTCCGACATTTGAAAAAGACCTAACCAAATTCAGGCATCAAAACAAAAATAACCTTGGCCAAACAGACCTCCGACCTTGACGAAGACCTGAACAAATTCAGGCAGCAAGGCAAAAACAAAATCGGCCAAAACAGGCATCCGAAATCAAGAAAAAACCAACCCAAGCATCAGGAGCAACAACATTATGGCGCAAGAACAAAAAAAGGTCTCTGCCATAAAAAACAGCAAAACGAGGACAACGTCCGACAAAACCCTGTCGCTTAGGTACTAGGCCTATTTACTTCAAAAGATCTCAAAAGACACGAACAATACAACCAAGATATAGGCCATTAAAGCCAAGATACATTCCAACAAACGACGTACCACAAATTTAATAACCGAAAGCCACCACACCACTATAAAACAGGTTCCCCCAACGCCCTTAAAACCTCAGTCAGCATAAGGCGCAAGGGGGGAAGAAGGCAGAGCACAAGCACAAGCCACAGCAACGACCATGGAGGCAGGGGTCTCCTTAGATATCTAAAGTCGGCCATAGATATTGTACGAAAACTCGTAAAGTCAGAGGCACTAGTAGATGGTCGGAGATAGTGGGAAAAGATACAGGAACTACGGCACGGTGATGAACAGCGAAGGCCTATGGAAGAAGGGGGATATCGCATGAAATCTCGTAACATCCCCCTGACGCCGGAGACCTAACCTGCCATCTCCACAAATAAAACAAGTCCCACGGGGGTGCAGCGTCGGAGGCTCATGCCACCAGAAAGCTAAAACACCTAGCTAAAGAAACACCAAAAGTCTCCGCCGTCTGCACAAGCTGCGCCAAACCTCCAGTCGGATCAAACACCGATTCAGCAAGCCTCGCCAGGCGGACTTCAAGTACGCCTCCGCCAGTCAAAAAACTGCCAACACTTCTACCCCGGCCATCAAGCAAGAACAGAGAAGGAGAAAACATGGGGCAAAGGTCCTGGCCACCACCTCTGTATCGCGTACGTTCGCCCAAGCAAAGGAGAATGGTGTGCAAACTCGGGACTAGACGAGATATGTAAACTAGCACAGCAGGCTCAAGCCCCCGCACAAACAATCAAGAAAGTAAACCTGTCTTATATTCCATAAAATGGCAAGAAGCATTCTTACAGACAACCAACTTGCAATAAAATCCTAACTATTGTGGCGGAGGTCCGCGCCAAGCAAGCGCGCGAGTAAACCCAGCGCGCTCGTCGTCTATGTCAAACTTAACTGACTCAAACACGTCGCGCGCAATGCTACGGGGAAAAGCCAAACGCCAATACTCCCAAAGCTCTCCGCTCACATAAATACCGTCGTTGTAGAGAGTCAAAGGCGCAACATCTTGCGCAGGCTCCCGATTCGGAACCTGCGCAAGGTTAAAATTTCCCACAAAACCATTCAGAACAAAATAAACTTTATTCACAAGAGTCCAACTGGACTACAATATACACGCCAAAACAACTAAGTGCTACAAAGACCCTAGACCTTCGGCGCATCGGCCGTAGCAGAAGTCCCTGGAACGGAGCCCACATCAACCGCGAACGGGCATGGTGCCGGCGGCCTCCAACCACTACCACCGCCGATCGTAGATCCCACCACAGCACCAGCGGCGGCAGAGATACCGCCCACGGTCGCCGAGCGCGGAACTGACGGAGGCCTGCCCGCAAGACCCTTCTGCGCATCCTGCAGCACAGGCTAAAGTATCAGGGACACAAGCAATGAAAGCCTTCGCAGCTTCGTAGAAAGCAAGGAGACAAAAATAGCGGCTACAAAGACTAGAAATACCTTCGCCCTCTTTTCCTCCGCCAGTTTCCGGGCAGTAGATCTACCAAATGGAGCCCAAAAGTGCCCAATGAAATTTCTCAAGGTTTTTCACAAACCAGGAGAAGTCTCTCTGAGCTCCTCTGGACCTGGCAGTGCTCCCTCCGGAACACTTTCTATATGCGTACACCCGCCGCCCACCAAAAGCTTGATGTAATTCGCTACTCCCGCCAGCGCCCCGTAGTCCATGCAGCCATTAATCAGACCGGGGAGCTTCGCAAGGTGACGCTTTAGCTAGGAGGCGAGGGCGTACACGTTGTCTTCCTTCGGAGGAGCGGAGGTTTCACCTCCGAACTCGGCGATGGTGGCCCGGTAGTGGCCAACGGTTGTAGCAAGGACCCCCTTGACCGAGTCCAAACGCCTTATCGTCAAAGACAGCCGCTCCCCCACCACAGCCGCGGATTCCTTCTCAGAGGCAAGCTCTCGCCGGAGACCCTCAGCCAGCTTGTTCGCCCTATGGGCCTGCTCGGCGGACAAAACCTCTGCATCCCAGGCCTTGGCGAGATCGGCCCTCAAACCATCCCTTTCTCATTCCTTCTCTGCCAAAGACAGGCGGAGAGCTGCAAGGGAGTCAGACAGACCCCCTTTTTCACCTTCTAGGCGCTCGATTTCTGCCTTGAGCGCTTCAATCGCAGTATCTCTGTCGGAGACCTCACAAGTGTAGCGCTCTTCCATAACAACGGCCGTGTGATACCCCTACGACCAGAAAGAGGAAGACCAAAGCGATTAGCAACAGAATCAAAAACAGGTCTAAAAGCGAACGTAAACAAAAAAAAGAAAGGGGCAAACCGCCGAAGACGCACCAGGCTCTGGTGTTCTAGATGAACACGGAGAAGTTGGAAGAAATCCATGTCCCTCAGATGTTGTTTGAAGCGATCTGTTCAAACAAGAACAAACAAACATGAAACAATAAGGTGAGAAGCAAATCTCACGATAAACACACCAACAGCCAAAGACCACCTCCGATGTCTCCAAGAACACCAAGATAACACTCTTCCCAACCTGAGATAGAGGTGTCGGAGGAGCCTACATAAAAAAAACAACAACAACAACAGCTCAGGTTAGAGGGCAGATCAGAAATAGGCAATAACAACAGGCCAAATGATGATCAAAATAAAAACATTCTATACTCACTCGGACCCGGCGCCATCAGCCCCAGCTGCCCCGGACCAAACCTGACGTCGGCAGCGGCCGCTCGCTCCTCTGGGGTGAGGAGTCCAGCCATGACATCGCCTACAAAGCAACAAGTACACAGTATTAGCACTTGGCACGATATGCAAACAAATAAACGGGGCAAAGACAATAAACACAAAAATGTGCACCAAACAAACAAACTCATAAAAAGCCCAGGCTAGGCCGCTTACCGCGCCCCCTGGGCAGAGGTCTCCGCCATATCATGTGGCGAAGGCCTAAAGGGCTGGATCTCCTCAGCCAGCGGCCTGACGGGCGGAGGACTCGAAGAAGATTGAGCCGCCGGGGCCTGCTCAGCAAGCACGGCCTCCAACTGCCCGACGTCGGCCACCGGCATGGGCGAAGGCGCAACAACGGCGAGAGAAGGAGCGTGCCGCAAGACGGCCTCCGCGCCCTCTTCAAAACTTGAACACAGCCCGCCAAGAATGTCGGGCATAGGCTCGGCGGCGCTACCTTCCGGCTGTTCGCCGACACTCACAACACCATGCGAGGAGTGCGCTGGAGCAGCGCTGGCTCCCGGACGCCCAGCACCGCTCACAACGCCGCTCACAGGGCACACTGGAGCTATAGGAGAGCAGCGATCCTCTCTGCTCGCAACCCGCACGTCCACTGACGGGACGGAGGAGCTCTGAACGTCTTCACTACCAGCGGAGGCAACGCCCACACTACCGGCAGAAGACACGGCCGGCGCGATCAATAGAGCACCACTCTTCTTCTTTTTTGTAGGCGCTCGAGCAACGATGGCGCCCTTCCTCTTCTTAGACTCAGCCTCCGCCGTAACATTCTTTGCGAAGGCCTTCTTCTTCTTCTTCTCAATCGAAGCTAGGACCTCGGCGGGAACCTCGCGCTCCCGATAGACGATCTCGACCTCCTCAAAAACTCGATTGAGCCGCGGCATGGTGCCCACCACGGCCCTCCGAGATGTGTACTCACATTCAGAAATCTTGCCAACCAACCCTACGGTGGCTTCCTCAACCTCGGAGATGAAACTGTCTTCCATCACCCCCTCCCCTAAAGACTGGCCGAAGCGGGGGAACGGAATCCCGGCCTCCGGCCCAAAAATGGGAACCTTCACCTGTTCCAGCCGAAAGGCTGGGTTGTTTTTGCCCAGGGGCCAGTAGTTGGAGGCCATAATCTCCTCCACTAAGTCGTGGCCACCGGAGTAGCGGCACGCTGCCGCAAAAGCCTGGTCGCAAGCCTCCCTCGCCGGAGACGCCTCCTCCGGTAGATCCACGCGCATGTGCGGCGCCATCTCCTCCATCCTTAAAGTCAACGGATACTCCGAGACCTCCATGCCATCCTCGGTAGTGCTATGGACCCCGTAGGTCTTCACGTAGAACCATTGCTCAAGCCAGCTACGGTCCCACTTGCCCTTCTGGCAAAAAGAGATCTCTAGGCGGTCTACGCCTTGGTTCCTCTTAGACATAAAGGTGCAACTACCGTACTGGTAGGTCACCTCCACCTCCTTGCCCTCTCGCACCTCCTTCTTCTTTGGCTGCTTCTGCAGCTTGTAGTACGCGCAGAAGGTGTCCACATCCGGCTCGGCACCATAAGAAACACATGCCCAATAGAATTTGCTAAGCGTGAGGAAGGCAGTAGGAGTCAGATGTTGGAGCTGGACATTGAAGGTCTCCAACACCCAGCGAAGGAAGGGAATGTAAGGAAGGCGGAGGCCATTGGTGAAGAAGTCCCGAAAGACCACCGCATATCCCTCCTTCGGTTCCGGAACGGTCTGGCCAGGCAGGGGGATTTTTACCCTCGAAGAAGGAAAACATGATTCCTTCAACATCTCCGTGATTGCCTCTTTAGTAATGGGGGAGGGGCCAAAATCTCAAGACTTTATCACCATATCTCTGGAATCCATGGCAATCAGGTCTCCAACGGAAGCAGAGATACTCCCCAAATCCTCCTCCACTAGCTTTTCAAACTCCAACACAGAGGCAGAGGCAAGCATGCACTCCTCAAAACGCGCACCCCAGCCGGCAGCCCTAACACCGAGAGGGTGGCGATAGGGTCCGAAAAAGGCGGGCCGGCGAGATTGTGCGGAGGCGGAAAGGAAAGCCACCGCGACAGCAGCCTAAGCGCAAGACGCAAGCAGAAAGACGGAATGCGTGAGGGCAGCAAAAGGCGAAAGCGAAGAGAGCAGAGAGCGATTTCTTAGAGGCAAGGAAAGCGAATGAGCAATGCAGGGGGGGACCCCACCACCAATAACGCCCTTATATAGGCCGCGGGCAGGCGGTCCGGCTCCCGCCATACAACAGTCATCTCCGGAGAATTCGCCTACCGCACAATGGTCATCTCCGAAAAAGTCGCGAGGTATAAACAGAAACTGATACGGCAAAAATGGCCACACCGTAGGACAACGGCTAGATTTGCTGCCCAACGGCTACTTTCAACGAGACCAGCGGCCGCGCCAGAGCGGGCTAGGGGGGAAGTAGCGGGCCTTGCTCGGAGATGCCAATGCATGTGGCCTCCACCCCTACGGGCGCCTTTGGTCAAGATGTTTTGAGCTCACGGCACGCTCAGGCGAACCATGGTCTCAAAAGGGGGGAACTGTTGTAACATGGCCTCGGCGGGTGGCGAAGGCCTCCGATGGCGAAGTGTCGCCAAGGCGTCTTCGACCGTCTTAGGGTGGAGATCTGGCGCTGACTAAAGGAACTTTCCTAGCTATGCTCATAGGGCGCTGCACGAGGCTCAGCGAGCTTGTCACGGATTGCACCCGGGCCAGGCACAGACATCACCGACCGCTCAGGCGGACGCCGCCCCATTTCGACTGACGGGCATCTCCGGCGATGAGGGCGGAGGCCGCCCTACCCCTGAACTAATTAAACAAATAGTCTTGCCTAAGTGTGTGCAGGTACCTAAGCGTAGGCGCCCGTGGTCCACACCAGCGCGCCAGCATGGCCCCCGCGCGGCCTGGCGGAGACCTACGGATGATGTCTCCGACCGGACCGGTGGAGACCCGCGAAGGCAACGGCGCGCCCCTAAAGATGGAGGCCAGCGTCGGGAACACAGGCCTCTGGGCCGAAGACCGAGGCACGGCGGGCCGGTGTCTCCGACCTCCGGACCGGTGGAGACCCGCGAAGGCAATGACGCGCCCCTAACGACAGAGGCCAGCGTCGGGAACCTAGGCCTCTGGGCCGAAGACTGAGGCACGGTGGGCCAGCCGCTTATTGAGGCCCGTTACTTGAAGACGGTGTGACAGGATTGCCCCGCAAACAAGAGACTAGTGGCAGAATATTCCAGGAATGTACTGTAGCAGTAGAGGGGCATTGTAATAAATTCTGTCAAGAGGTAGTTGAGCCCTATAAATAGGGAACACTTGTAACCGTGCAAGGGGGTGGTGGATGAATTAATGAAACTATAGCTTTCCATGCCAGCTTCCTACACACCCACCTGACGTGCCTATCTCGAGCCTTCACCCGAGGGTGACGCCTGGCGGGCGGAGGCCTCTGTCTTCCTCTCGCTGTCTGAGACCGCTAGTCTCAACATTATTAATCATGCATGTCAATAGAAAATTAAAGAAAAAATTATTTTGTTCACTTTTGTCGGCACCTATTGTCTGGTAGTTGAGGAAGCAGCGGTGGACTAGGGACCCCGGGAATAATGATATAGCGCTTGCACCATAGTATGAATGTCTTCTCTGCTTCTCCTAGAGTCTTCGCCCCATCACCTCCTGGAATGTCAAGAGCCAGATCACTAAAACCTTTGTTAACTCTATCCACTGAGACGCTAACATATCCAGGTGGTATTATTGCCCCATGGATTCTTGGTGTCTTGGTAGGATCTGGAGGAAAAAAACACTGAGAGCCACCATGATTGTGGCATTCTCTTTTGGAATATGTGGCTCACATGATGTAAACGGTGCAGTGATGTCATCCACGGGGAAACATAGCATTGCGTCATGTTGATTTGGCAACTCCGTGGAAGCGCAGCTGCTTTTCAACTAATCAGTGGGGCTAATATTAATGTTGATTCCTAGATCTGATGCATGCCTTTGGGCACTCATTGCTATTTGCACTTGCTTTATGATTTCGTCCTACATTCTAGCTTGCATGTCTTTTTTGTGCTCCTGTGCTTGAAGCAATGCCTCCCGTGACTCACGAACATATTCCTCCAACCTGCTGATCCACGCTGCTTCCTCATCCTTCCTTCTCTGCCAGCTTCTGTAGGTATCGCTGTCGTTAGGGAAACCATGCTTCCAAGAAATGTTCCATCCTAAACCTCTCGTTCGGCCACTGTGTTCAGCGGTCCCGATGGCATATGTTAGTTTATCCTTCTCTCTATTGGGCCTGAACGCACCAATAGCTTTAGCTTGTAGAGCATAAGAAAATCTTTGTGTTGCTCTTTCGAGTTTTGGGCCATGAACCAGCTTCCCGGTCTCTAGGTCCAGTCTTCCCCCATGAGCGAAAAACCCATTCTTCGCGTGTTTGGACCAATTGAGTGATTCTGGTGTGGTACCCTTGGCAACAAAGTCCGCTTCTATTTTTCCCACTTGGGAATGGCCGTCGCGTAGCCACCTGATCCCATGCCATGGTGGTATACCTTCTATCGGGCATTCTCTTGGTTCCTTTTCACCCGTTCCTCACCCTCTTCCGATGTCTTGTACTGTACAAAATTATTCCAGTAGGGCCTCAACTTCGCGAGCGGGCCCCTAGTATTGAAATTGGGCGTTAGGTTTTTCTTGACGTATTTCATGTATAGGGATTTCTTCCAAGTCTGGAATTGTGTGGCCATCTTCTTCATAGCCCACTTTCGAACTAGCTCCTTCAATTCATCATCGTTGATATCATCATAATCATTCGCTTGCAACGTGAAATGTTGAAGGATATCATCCCAAATTAAATTCTTATCAAGATCAGAGACAAAACTAACATGAGGCTCGTTGATCTTTTGCTTCCATTCATGGGCACTGATCGGAAGTCTGTCCCTTACAAGGTACCCACAGTGTTTCACGAATTTCCTTGCATGTGGACCAAGTGGTTCGCCTGTCTCGATATTGAATTCTGATATTATGTAGCGCCCCTCCAATGGCTTTTTCGGGCCTCGAATATTTTTGCTTTTCGCCGTTGTGGTCGTCGATCCAGAGGGCTACGTATAAAAAAAGAATAAATAAATATGATGTGTACACATAATAGATGATAGATATTCAAATATATATATAATATTCAAATATTACCTCGCCAGTATTTTCTTGCACGATATTTTCTTGATTATTTTCAAGAGCGAGGTATTGACTCCCGTCATCTATATCCTGCTGGTCACCAACGGCAAATTGAGTGCTGGTGTTGATAATATCCATCATTTCTTCATCCATGTTGTCTCTCGAGGCAGCCATCTAGCTTTTACACCACTAGATATATCTATAAAAATAAAAACCATATATCTATAAAATGGATCGAGTCATGTGCTTAAAATTAATTAAATAACTACACTCGAAATTCAAGTCTCCAAAGCATAACTTTGATTTCTTATTTTCTAGAAATATTTATTGGCAAGTGATATATATAACAAATTTATATATATAACAATATAAATTTAAAACTCTCTAATATGTATAACAAATATATATATAACAATACAAATTTATAACTCTCTAATATGTATGTATAACAAATTTATATATATAACAATATAAATTTATAACTCTAATATATATGTATAACAAATTTAGATGTATGTATAACAATTTGGTGAAGTAGCATAAAAATTGACCCATGATTCGGTGTACAAACAGTATAAATTTGCCTTTTTGGATTAAATATTAGTTTAATGTCTCACAGTATTGTTATCTTAACGTGTGATCCGTGTGT
This sequence comes from Miscanthus floridulus, assembly GCF_019320115.1. Classification (NCBI taxonomy): domain Eukaryota; kingdom Viridiplantae; phylum Streptophyta; class Magnoliopsida; order Poales; family Poaceae; genus Miscanthus; species Miscanthus floridulus. The sequence goes on from NC_089595.1 coordinate 21,974,745, forward strand.
TTTTAGAAAATAGGCGAGGTAGGAGGACGTCGTGTCAAGCCCATGGGATCAAGAGGGAGTCACACGAAGCTACTATTTTTAGCTCCTCTCTCTCTCTCCTGGCTCCTCTTAGAGCGACTCAGAAACTTCTTTGGCGAAGTGGAGCGGTGGGGGGCTAACATGAAGCTGCTCACGGAGTTTACCAAAGGCACCCTAACAAGTTGCATTTGAAGAAAATGGTGACATTTTTATTTTGCACACAATAATAATTAATCTTTGTGAACCCGTTCCCAATCAACAAAAAGTAGAAGGCTCAACTCAAATTCTTGGATGACACGGATAGTGTTGGTTGGTAGCTAAAGAAAAGTAATAGGTCCTGCTGTTAATAAATCTGTATATTTGTAATGGTCTCACGGTGAATGGTGATGGTGGTCCTTCCTACAAACAATGGAACGGAAAAGTCCCGACAAGATTAAAATATTTTTGTCACTGATGATGGCTAAGAAATGCCGTGTTGAACGAAGATGATATATTCTTCTCAAAAGTAAGTGGGAGGGCAACCCCACGTGCTACTTTTGTGATTAGGATGAAAATATCCCTCACTTTGTTCTTTTCATGCCCAGTTGCCAAAGGTGTATGGTCCATCGTTGCATTATTGCATACAACCTTGGCCCTACTGATAGAGACGACCATGCAGTTTGACTCAGGTTTAGAAATGTGCCAATGAACTGCCTCAAACTCTAACAAAGTTCATGTTTTTGGGACTACAACAGTATGTCGGGAAATTTTGAGAGGAAGTGGTGAAGCGGCCTACTGAAATCACCAGCCTCGCCGCGCTCACACACATACGGCCGGCCGGCACACATCTTGAACGCACTTCGGCCCTGGGGTGCCAGCAGGTACCCGCGCCGCGCCGGACATCGCCACAGCCATGCGCGCGGCCAGCGCAGATATGGAGATCACGCCGAACCATCGCAGCACGCACCCACACAAGCCCCGCGGCCGTGAGACGCGCGCCAAGCACGTACGCCGCCGATGCCGGCATTTTGCCGAATGGCTGGTATGACCCCTAACGCTCATTTTCATGGCCTGGACCGCACCACAAGCCGGAGCTAGAGCTACCAGTGAGCGGCCTGCAAACCTACCAATGGGTATCCGGGGTAGGCTAGCCCAACTCGAGGTCCGGATCAACGCAGACGTGCTCTGCTCCTCAGCGGCGGCGCTGGACTCGGGTCCGCCGGTCTCAGGGAAGATGAGACCCGCGGGACGGGACAGGGTCTCGTCGCCAGCTCTGGGGCTCCTCATCCTCGGCGGTGCGTCGGCTCGGGCGGCTCCTCCGCTGCGGCGTCGGGCTCGGGCGCGGGGAAGGTGCGGCGTCGGGCTCGAGGAACGCGCGGGGAAGGTGCGGGGTAGGCGCGGGGAAGGTGCGGCGTCGGGCTCGGGTGCGGGGAAGGTGACGAGGGCGGCGGCGGCGATAGTGGCAGTGGCTGTGGGGGATATACCCCTGGGTACCACAAGATGGTACATGGGCCGCACCATCCGAGGTGGCCCGGCCTATAAGATCAAGGCGTGCACATCAAGATTATAAGTTGTACTAGATATTGTAATAGTACCAAATTGGATATTTTACTTGTAACCTTGTCTCTTCGGAGTATATAAGGAGAGACAAGGGTCCCCTAGAGGACATGTTAATCCATATACATCTCAATACAATACACCAAAGACACAGGACGTAGGGTATTACGTCGACCAGACGGCCCGAACCTGTCTAAATCGCTGTCTCTGCGCCTTGTGTCACCATCTGGTTTCTGATTACACGCACCGTCTACCGATAATCTACCACCACGGGCACCCCCTCGGTGGACTGCCGACCATATTTCGTCGACAGTGGCGCGCCAGGTAGGGGACCCCTTTAGGGGATCGTGCGCGCTGATCTACGGCGAACCAGATGGGATCTAAAGATCGACGCCGCTCGTGGCAACCTGACTTCCTACGGCGACGTGCTTCAGAAGCCTGACAGGCTTGATATCACTCGGCGACGGAATCGATCTACTTCGGTGGCAACCCGTGCTTCACGACGGCAACCCTCTAGCTTGTGTCGGGACTTCACCCAGCACCATGCATACGAGGTACAACTGTCGCGCCAGCTGAGTCCGATTTCGACTTGCAGTAGACCAGCCTGCGCCCAAGTACTGGCTTCCGAGTCAGGCGGCGGCACCAAGTCTCGGCTGGGTTCTCGACGATTCAAGACCCAGATGCGTCCATGAAACTAGAGCTCCGACCCGACGTATCCACCTACTTCAACGAGTCAGCCGAACGAACAACAAGCCAATAAGGAAGGAGCAAGATAGAAGGCATGCAAGCTAATCATGCATATACTTGTATATGCATCACGTACAGTCTAATCTTGCTTGCTGTTTTCATCCAATGACTACTCGATCCAGAGGCTACCAGGATGTGCACAAGTTTCTACATGTGCATGAGGCACTGCTGCTGCTCAGCCCCAACTCCCTAAACTCCGTCAAGACCAGAACCGACAAAGCCACAAGCAAACAAGGACTACGTGATCAACAACATGGCTACGTACGCAAGCTAATTAAGCCTGCATGTACGTGCGTGAGCCGCATACACGCGTACGGCGGCATGCAAGCTAGTTAAGTCTTGAGGCTTGTATACATGTGCACATGCACGGATGCATCTAACATGCATGCAACGCGTATGTCTCCCCACGCGATGGACTTCGTCAGGCTATGTCTCGGCTACGCATGTCCGTAGGGCTCCGGCCCTCGGTCCGACTACGACTACAACTCCGCGCACCCGTTCGACCACGTCCCAAATGGCTACACCGAGCTCCGACCATCAGACCACGTCGACCACGTCCCGAGCGGCTCCGCCGAGCTCCGACCACCAGACCACCAGACCACATCCCGAGCAGCTCCGCCGAGCTCCGACCACATCGACCACCAGACCACGTCGCAATGATAATCGCCACGAAGAACGGCGCTATGACAACCGCGACCACCGTCACAACAGGCCGAAAAGTACGAGGATCGGACAACTTTATCGCCATCGACCAGATTTCTATCCAAAGATAAGTACACTTCTAATATTTATATTTAACATAATTTTCATTACGACGTTTCTCCACAACGTCCTTGTCATGATTATTCTTCAAATAACGTTTGTCCATGTATACCATCTTAAATATAACATACAGTTATACTTAATGCAAATCCTCGACCAGTCATGTTGACGCTCGATGCCTCCAGAGACGGTCCTATCTCCGGCTCCTCCCAACACGTGCACGAGCGTCTGCCCTCTGTGGTATGGGTGGTCGGCAGCGGCTCCTTAGCGACGCTTTGTTCTTTCTACACGTGCACGGGCTCCGCGCCCCATGTTATGGTTCACGGGCTAGCTAGGGCTGGAGGCTCAGCTACATACTAACTGGTCGGGCAGTTTATATTAAGTATAAACACAAACTTCACATTAACACTGATGTTTATAAAGCATCGACTGCTTTATCACATCATGCTCATTTGCAAATGACTGCTGAGCGTATTTTCTTCACCGCTGATTTTTTCTCCATAATTTATTATTTTGTACATCATGTACTACCATTCTACATATTTATCTACAGGATTTTCGAGCTATGCTCGAGGACTTCGTCGCTCGCTCCTCGACCCTCGACCTGTGCTCGGGGACTGCCCCGACCATTCTCCGACCATGGCTCGGGGACTTTGCGTCTCGCTCCTCGACCTGTGCTCGGGGACTGCCTCGACCACTTTCCGACCACGGCTCGGGGACTTTGCGTCTCGACTACATGTGACTGGCAACTCGCATACAGTTGGGATATTTTTTTCTCACTTAGACCTTGCTACAAGGCTCATACCTTGCCTTCCAGCAAGCTCGGGGACTACATCGGTATGATGCACCTGCCAGTGCATCTCGTATCGCCTGTACGACGATTGGGTTCTCAACTTAACTAGGAATTCTTTTTAGACCCTGGCACCACGTGCCTACGTCACCTACTACCAGGCTCGGAGACTAAGTGGGCACACTTCACCTTGTGGTGAATGTGTTTGTTTTTCGACCCCTACGCCTCTGATGATCAAGGACGCTACGCTTCAAGACGCACTTACATTTCTTTTCAGAAATACAAGTGGACACACTTCCCAGGACGGAAATCTTTTTCTTTCTTCTTAAGAGCACCATACATTCTTCGGACAACCTACTTCTCCGGTGACAACGGTGGTCAGAGATGTCAAGAACTCAAGCCTCACTGTTCGGAGAAGGTTAAAATGGCGTGTCGCATCAGAATACATGGCGCTCGGGGACTAGCTGTGGGGGATATACCCCCGGGTACCATAAGATGGTACATGGGCCGCACCATCCGAGGTGGCCCGACCCGTAAGATCAAGGCGTGCACATCAAGATTATAAGTTGTACTAGATATTGTAATAGTACCAAATTGGATACTTTACTTGTAACCTTGTCTCTTCGGAGTATATAAGGAGAGACAAGGGTCCCCTAGAGGACAGGTTAATCCATATACATCTCAATACAATACACCAAAGACACAGGACGTAGGGTATTACATCGACCAGACGGCCCGAACCTGTCTAAATCGCTGTCTCTGCGCCTTGTGTCACCATCTGGTTTCTGATTACACGCACCGTCTACCGATAATCTACCACCACGGGCAACCCCCTCGGTGGACTGCCGACCATATTTCGTCGACAGTGGCGATGGGCGATGAAGACGAAGAATGAGGAGGAAGAAGAAACAGCCACCTTATATAGGGGAGGGACCTTTAGTCCCGGCTCCTGTAAACGCCCAGGACTAATAGACCTTTAGTCCCGGCTCATAATACCAGCCGGGACTAAAGGTTACCTTTAGTCCCGGCTGGTATTACGAGCCGGGACTAAAGGTGTATTTTGGCGGACCGCAAAAAATGCAGCCCACCTTTAGTCCCGGGTGGTAGATCTACCCGGGACTAAAGTTGGGCTGCAGTTTCACTTCCCGCCCGTTTCAAGCTCCATTTGTTTTTTTATATATTTCTTTCTATAAAATGTTAAAGTCTTGTTAATTGCACAGTAAATTAAATACAAGGCATAAAATTGTTTTAAAAGAATATGGATTTACTTTTGCTTTATTGCACACAGGAAAATTGTGTGACCTAAAGTTTTTTGTTTTTTCTTATAAATATTGAAACATAATGTCATTAATAATTACTATTTCATTAATGCAAAAATGTAGTGTTTAATTTAAATCGTTAAAACTTTTGTTTTCGATTGGAAATTTGTTTTCACACCATTTTAACGTAAATCTTTTCATTTTTCATCACTCATTGTCCAAAAGCGACATGGAAATCCCACCATCAAACACAAATTTAATCTGAACATAGAAAAAAGGAAACACCTAATAAACATCTCTGAATTCACAATTATTACATAATACCTCTAATACACACTATTAAACATCACTATATATATCAAGTGGGCATAGTAGTGAACTTCTTAACGTATATCCCTTGGTTATGATCACGCCGTAACCATGGAGTGTCCTCATCATTTAGCTGGATGCTTGGGTCTTTGTTCACTGTGAAGGGTGGAATTCGGTCATCCTTTTCATAATCTTCTGATATGTCTGACTTGTCTTCAATTCCGACGATGTTTCTTTTCCCTGAAAGAACTATGTGGCGCTTTGGCTCATTGATTGGGTCGTTGTTGTTTTTCCCCCTCTTTGGTTTTGTAGACATGTCCTTGACATAGAACACCTGATTCACATCCTTGGCAAGGACGAAAGGTTCATCTTTGTACCCAATATTGTTGAGGTCTACGGTTGTCATTCTATACTGGTTGTCGACTGCTACCCTGCCTCCAGTCGCCTTTACCCATTGGCACTTGAACAAAGGCACCTTAAAAGTAGGTGCATAGTTTAGTTCCCATATCTCCTCTATGCGGCCATAATATGTTTGCTTATTTCCATTAGGGTCGGTGGCATCTATGCGGACACCACTATTTTGGTTGGTGCTCCTTTTATCTTGGGCTACTATGTAAAATGTATTCCCATTTATCTCGTACCCTTTGTATGTGAGGATATGCCACGATGGCTGCCTAGCCAACAAATACAGTTGCTCATCAATACTCTCATCACACTGACATTATTTTCGCAACCAGTCGTTGAAAGTTTCCATGTGCTGACACGTAATCCAAGCTTCAAACTTCCCTAGAAACTCGGATCGGAGCAACTCTTTATGTGTCTCGGTATACGGATCCACCAAGGAGGAGTTTTGTAGAACTATGTAGTGTGCTTTATTAAAATAATTTACCTGCATACCAATATATGGTTTCTTCCCTAGTGTCCCCTTTCCACTTAGTCTCCCCTCATATCGCGATTTAGGAACACCAATCGGGTCAAGGTCGAGAATAAAGTCAACACAAAACTCAATGACCTCCTCTGTTCCATAGCCCTTGGCAATGCTTCCTTCTGGCCAAGCACGGTTGTGAACATATTTCTTTAGGACTCCCATGAACCTCTCAAAGGGGAACATGTTGTGCAGGAACATAGGACCGAGAATGCTAATCTCCTTGACCAGGTGAACTAGGAGGTGTGTCATGATATTAAAGAAGGAAGGAGGGAACACCAACTCAAAGCTGACAAGACATTGAACCACATCATTCTGTAGTTTAACTAGATCCATTGTATCGATTGCCTTCTGAGAAATTGCATTGAGGAATGCACATAGCTTCACGGTGGCTAGACGTACATTTGGAGGTAGAATTCCTCTTAATGCAACTAGAAGCAATTGCGTCAAGCATGTGGCTGTCATGGGACTTTAAGTTTAGAAATTTCTTCTCTAGCACATTTATTATACCCTTTATATTCGAGGAGAATCTAGATGATACCTTGATGCTTGCTAGGCATTCAAACATGCTTTCCTTCTCTTCTTTGCTAAGAGTGTAGCTGGCAGGACTTAAGTAATGGCATCCATCATCTGTCTTCTCTGGATGCAGGTTGTCTCGTTCTTTCAAACACCGCAGGTCCTGTCGTGCTTCAAGTGTGTCCTTAGGCTTTCGATACACACCCATGAAGCCTAGTAGGTTCACACAAAGATTCTTTGTCAGGTGCATCACGTTGATTGCGCTATGGTCCTCTAGGACTTGCCAATAGGGTAGCTCCCAAAATATGGACTTCTTCTTCCACATGGGTGTGTGACCATTGGTGTCGTTCGGAACAGGTTCGCTGCCATGTGCCTTTCCAAATACTACTTTCACATCCTTGACCATATTGAGTACATCCACACCAGTTCGGTTGCCCAACTTGGTCTGGTGGTCTGCCTTACCTTTAAAATGCTTGCCTTTCTTTCTTATGGGGTGATTCGTTGGAAGAAATCGATGGTGGCCAAGGTACACGACCTTTCAACATTTTTTCAAGAATATACCTTTAATGTCATTGAAACAGTGCATGCTTGCATTATATCCCTTGTTTGATTGTCCTGAAAGATTACTTAGAGTAGGCCAATCATTGATTGTTACGAACAACAATGTTCGTAGGTCAAAGTGCTCCTGTTTGTGCTCATCCCACACACGTCACCTGGTCTATTCCACAAAAGTAGAGGTTCTTCAACTAGTGGCCTCAGGTACACATCAATGTCGTTGCCAGGTTGCCTTGGGCCTTGGATGAGCACTAGCATCATAATAAACTTACACTTCATGCATAACCAGGGAGGAAGGTTGTAGATACATAGAGTAACAGGCCAAGTGCTATGACTACTGCTCTGCTCCCCGAAAGGATTCATACCATCCGTACTTAAAGCAAACCTTAAGTTTCTTGCGTCATTTGCAAACTCCGGGAATTCTCTGTCGATTGCTCTCCACTGGGACCTATCAGCAGGGTATCTCAACATATTATCTACCTTACGGTCTTCTTTGTGCCATCGCAACAACTTTGCATGGTCTTTGTTTTTGAACAGACATTTCAAGCGTGGTATTATAGGAGCATACCACATAATCTTGGCAGTGATTTTTTTCGTGGGACGTTCGCCCTCAACATCACCAGGGTCATCTCGCCTAATCTTATACCGCGATGCATGACATACCGGGCATGCATCTAACTTCTCGTACTCCTCGCCACGGTAGAGGATGCAGTCCTTAGGACATGCATGTATCTTCTAGATTTCTAATCCCAAAGGGCAGACTACCTATTTTGCTTCATACGTAGTGGCAGGCAATTCGTTATCCTTCGGAAGCATCTTCTTTTGGATTTTCAGTAACTCCCCAAATCCCTTGTCAGATACACCATTCTTTGCCTTCCATTGCAACAATTCCGGTGTGGTACCCAACTTTTTCTGCCCCGCATCACAAGTTGGGTATAGCAATTTCTTGTGATCCTCTAGCATGAGCTCGAACTTGATCTTCTCCTTTTCACTTTCGCATTCTCTTTGTGCGTCACAAATGGCCTGACCAAGATCATCAGCAGGCTCATCTTCTACCCCTACCTCTTCTTCAGCTTCCCCCATTGTAGTATCATTGAAGGCACCATATTCAGCAATTATGTCATCATCGTCCCATTGTTCTTCTTCACCTTCTTCTTTTACAACCCCGGTTTCTCCGTGCTTCGTCCAGCAAATATAGTTTGGCATGAAACCTGACTTCAACAAGTGTGAATGAAGACTCCTTGAGCTAGCATATTCCTTCAAATTCTTACATATGGCACATGGGCAGCACATGAAACCATCACGTTTGTTTGCCTCGGCCACACATAAGAAAGAATGCACGCCCTCAATGAACTCTTGGGAGCGGCGATCAGCATTGTACATCCAATGACGGCTCATCTGCATTACATGACATACATACCATATTAAAACCTAGAACATAATTAGTTAATTATACGACATGCATGCCACCACACAAGGTATTAATTTATGAAAGTCTCGCTATAATGTAGACAATCCCAACTACCACTAAAAAAACTAAAGCTAAAATGCACTTCAGCAGCATAAGGATTTCACGACCAATTCCAACTAAAACAGATAGATCATGCGTTTGTTCAACATCTATGGGCTTCTTCCATAGGATCACTGCCTCATCAGCCACTGTAGCCGCCTGTGCAAGAGAGTTTGGCACGTGTTCAACATACTCTTCCTCCCAGTACCAGCCTGAACATCCAGTGCCATCCCACTGAAATTAAAACAAAAAATTAGAACTTTAATCACAATCATCATGAAAATAAGTATAAATTAACCATAATCATCAAATACGACAAAATAACTCACATTGCGATCCGAACACTTGTAGAAGATACGGCCCTTGTTGGGACACTTCTTCCTCACCCGGTACTCCATCACAATCTTCTTCTCACACTTGACGCATGCAATGAGAGGGAGGTCCGGCCTCAGTCGCTTTGGAACCTGATGAGAGGTCGAGGACCCGGAAGCAGTTGTCATGTACTCTCTATACTCATTTTTAATATAATATAAATTTCTTATTTTATAAACAAATAAAATTAAAAAAACTCTAAAATTCTCTGTATCTCTAAACCATGAAGTGTGCTATGCATGCTAGAAATGAAAGCTGAATACTAGTTTCGAATAACTACTTTAACCTTCCTTCATCCAAATATGCAAACTTTAAAGTAATTTTGAGCTTAAATGGCTTACAAATAAAAAAATCCACCATGAAAAACTACATATATCTAGTCCACAAAATGAGATATGCTACTGATGAAACATGAGAGTATAAAGTTGGTAAGAAGGGGTATATAGGAGGGGATCTTTAGTCCCGGTTGGAGACAGCAACCGGGACTAAAGGTCCCTTTCTAGTCCCGGACGGAGCCTCCAGCCAGGAGTAAACTTTTACTCCCGATTGGAGGGACCAACCGGGAGTAACAGTTAACCTTTAGTCCCGGTTGGTAGATCCAACTGGGACTAAAGGTCCCCTGCAGCAAAAGCCTGCCGTAGTAGCCGTTGGGTAGGGACCTTTAGTCCTGGTTGGAGCTACAAACCGGGACTAAATGTCTCTCTAGTCCCGGGCGTGAAAAATACCGGGACTAAAGCCAAATTTCGAAGTGGATCAGAAGTCGTTTCTCTACTAGTGATTTGGTCTTTGCTTGTTCATCCGTGTTCATTTGTGTTCTTGCTTTGGGAAGCAAGTTCTTGCTCTAGGCCGCCGGCTTCATCTTCAATCTTCTAAAGATTAACAACTTCATTTTCTAATCTTTCGTTGCTAATAATATAGATCGTTTCATGCTTTAGTAATAAGCATAGAAATATTCAAATATGTGGTTTTTTAGATTAGGAATAATAATGGTGGATTTTATTTTTAATTATACATAATTTCTACATAATCTTAAACATTTATTGTTTTCTAGATCTTTGTTAGCAACATTATTTCTTGACCAGAGTTAATAATCATTAAAAAATTTGTGAGCAAAATGTTTAAGTTTACTTGACATGTATATATATATATATTAATGATTTATTTTTTATATGTTTCTCTAATATATATTGTTTCATGGTATATTTATATGGGGGTTCTATATTTATTGGGATGTTTTTTAGTTTTTTTAGTTACGATGAATGGCGGTGGACTTCCCAAGCCATAGGAACCAGGTTTCCACCCTAGCGATCTTTCATTCATGCCATCGCCAGATAGGGCCGTTTCGTGTCACCTAGACCCATCAATAGTATAGAATATTTTAAGTTTTGCGTGCTAATATAATTTTTGCATATATACATTCATTCATAACATGATTGTTGCATGTCATAGACTATAAAACCGGTCAAGTGGCTCGAAGCAGCACTATGGCTACTCGGGGTGTGGGATATCTTTGAGACGATGACAAGTGAGTTATGGACGTGCAGTCTCGCCTTTGACATCCCCAGTAGGTACAATAATGAGGTGCATCAGGACATCGTGCAGACTGAACGATAGTCGCCGACCAAGAAAGGCGCCTAGATCGATGTCGTACTGCTTTCTTTGTAGGCAATTGAGCGAATTGGCTACCGTATGCCTGATTTCTCGTCCTTGAAGATAGAAGCTTTATGTGAGCATAGTCTGGATGTGCCGTGAGTAAGCGAGAGGCATGCGACATTCAACCATATGGATGTGGTACGTCGTGTATGATATGAGAGTAATGTTTATTTATTCTTATTATTATATGAGCGCTTCCTGATATTTTTTGTTTGTTCGCTTGTAGGTTTTGCTCTATGATTTCACGTATGCTACATGTGGCTTGTAGCCCATTCTCACGCAAACTCTTAAGTGACTGGGTACGCCCGGGACTTTAGGAAAGCGATAGGCCAGAGGACGACAGCTGGCATCTAGTATTGCGTGCCATTTAGGCAGAACTAGGTCATCGATAGTCCGTCAGTAGGCTACATCTATGGAATACTAGAGGCAATGGAGAGTGTTGTAGTGCGGGCCTTGCATTACATAGACAAAGACCGTAGTTACACAATCCGAGACATACGCTACTAGTAGTGGAGACAAGCTAGGGTTATAGCGGGTTTGTAGGATCCATGTGTTAGTTAGGTTTATTCGTACTGTTATGTTAAATTAGGTTTATTTGAATGGTTATATTTAATTTGGTTTATTTGTATTCAACTTAATTATGTTCATTAGGTTTATTTGTATGGATATTATAATTATGTTTGTATGATTGAAATTTAACTCGTATGATTGAAATGCATATACAAATAAAAAAATCAGAGAAACAACCAATACGAAAGTTGTAGATCTAAAAAATTTATGCAACTTTGTTGTTCACAACTTTTTCATTTGGAATCATCTACTATTTCGAAATTCTATTTGAAATTAAAATTTTAAAGAAGTTTGATTTCTCTTTTTAACCTGTGGCCAAAACTTGTAACTAGTCTTTCTCCGTGATACTAACTTCAAATTTGATGATTTTTTCCCTAAAATTTTCTAAATTCATGCTCTATCAATTTATTGTGTTCTTATAGCTTTCATTTTGGCCATCTTTTCATGTGAATTTGTTTTATCAATTCAAAATTTTATTCTAAAAAATTAGCAACTTCAAACAACATTTTGTAGAAGTAAATGAATTCATTTGGGAAATTCATAAACATAAAATTGTAGAAATGATCAAGATCTACAACTTTTATTTTGGTCATATCTTTGTCCGACAAAGTGGTAGTATACATTGTTCACAAATTTACATCTCTCTCTTATAGTTATAGTATAGTTATAGTAACTACAGGAGAGAGATGTAAATTTATGAACAATGTACACTACAACTTTGCTAATGAAGAAATGACCAAAATAAAAGTTGTCGATCTCAAAAAGTTACATAACTTTGTAGTTGATAACTTTTTGATTTGAAATCATTTTGTCAAGAAAAACTATTTTTGAATTTCTAAAATTTGAAATTTGAATTTTTAAAATATCCTCAAATGGAGAAATGACCAAAACAAAAGTTGTAGATCTCGAAAAGTTATATAACTTTGTAGTTGACAACTTTTTCATCTGAAATCATCTTGTCAAGGCAAACTATGTTTGAATTTCTTAGATTTGAAATTTGAATTTTTAAAATCTAATTATAATTTATAGTATATGTTATTAAACATTTAAAGGATATGAAAGCAATTTTGTATATGTAAGAAAATTTGTATTGCAATTTTTTGAGCTATATTTTTTTACTGTGCAATTTCAAATTTTTAGCCTATTTATGTTAAAGGATATGTTATAAACAGTTGCATGGGCGGAAAACAAAACTGTCGGGTAGGCAGCAGTTTCGCCGCGTGCCAAAATTTGACTTTAGTCCCAGGTTGGGCCATCAACGGGGACTAAAGGCCTTTTAGTCTTGGTTGGTGGCCCAACCCGGGACTAAAGGTACCAACCCAATATATACTCGTGTCTTCTCTTCTTCTCTCCTTTCAAGCGTTGCCGGATCTGTGCTGCCACCCCCGCCATGCGCCGCCCGTCTGACATCGCCCCCTTCTCTGGCTCCCACGGTGGCTCCTCATCCTCGGCCTCGGCTCCAGCGTGCACGGCTCATGCCCTCCTCTCTGGCGCGCCCGGCTGGCCCTCGTCCTCGTCTCCCCGGTTTATGCATTTTGGTATAGGATAAATATTGACCGCAGTGATTTGAATTTTGATATATACGGTTTAGTGTTGTGAATTTTGATATTTGTAGACTTATGAAAAAAATGACTTTAGTGATATGCATTTTCGTGTATGAAAAAATTGTCTCCAGTGATATAATTTTTGATATATTGACTTTAGTGAGAAGAGATGGCTAGACGTCGACGTTGTGGTCTCCCTTCGCCGAAAGTCATAGGTTTTAGCGGCTATGTAACGTGGATAGGATTTGATCTAGTGTTGCCGAATGTACCATTTAATCATCCAAGCATAGTAAGCAACTCTATATGTTTTCGATAAATTAATGTATCAAATACGCTTGTATAAATATATTTTCTGATATGTATATATATGTGATTCTTAAATGTACCGTAGGTAATTGACCCAATCATTTGGCTTGTAGCACCCGGTTTTAAGAACAAAACCAGATACACACCATATATGAGCCCATAAAGTCAAATCTCACATATAGCTACAAATAAGGGTAATATTGATAGACAATGCTCAATATATAATGTACATAGTACAGAGAATATAACCTTAGATAGCAAACGGCGGAAAGACAACTCCGATCTTTGAGTGAAGATTCCAATTCCACAGGGACACTGACTAGTTGATCACAAGCCTAATTCCTCCAAACTCAAGCAATATGGTACCCATCCGGGATTTTCATCCAAATATTTGAAAAGTAAAGCAAGCGTCAGTACATGTCGTACTCAACAAATATAACATGGGGTTCATGAGGCTCAAAAGGCTGACACTGGTTTAACTGCGATTACCTTTTAATTATCACAATTTTAGCAATTGAGTAGCAACAAGTTTATCACAAGCCCATATAAACACATGATCAGGTAAACATGAATAATAAATAGCATAGATAGTAATCATTAGTGAGCATCTTCATCATCAGTATCATCAGCATTCATCATCATTAACCATTAGTGATCATCTATTCCGTAAGGGTTCCAAGGCCGCTCGTGACCGTGAGCACAGCTGATATACCAGTTTTACACTCTACAGAGGTTGTACACTTTCACTATGAGTCATGATTTACCCTTTCACCCGAGGTAGCTAATCTCTTGACCCACTTCCAAGGAAGGTCGGTAGGGTTCACTATGAAGCCTTTCAAAGGTTCGTCTAACAAGTTATGGCCATTAGATTCATTCGGCAAACAGATGTAGGAACCCCCCCTTCCCGATGACATAATGACACGCAGCCTATACACAAGGGGATAGAGGCTATTCTATACCCGATTCGACAAGCCATTCTTACGCCAATAAAGGTAACCACTAACAAGCTAGAAAAATTCCTCATACTGAGCTAAAGCTAGAGCCATGTAGCTCTCACAGCTGTATAATAAGTCCTGGATGATCACTTACAGATAAGTCCTTAGGGAGAGGAATCTCGAGCACCATAAAACAGCCCAATGCTCTAGCCCCCTTATTTCATATTGCTAAAAAGTATCTTTTAATGTTTATTACATATTCCATTAGTCAAGTTACAAGATCATAGTTGTAGTTGAGCACTGGCATCATACTACCCAATGCAATACCCCATAGGTATCAAGGCACAAGGTACAAAGTACTAGAAAATCCTTAGTGGTAGTCAAGGTAGACACATGCAATATGAATTAAGTGATTAAAGGGGTATAGGACAACAAAAAAGATCCCATGCTATACTAAACACTGATCCTTCGGTAAGCTTTAATCTTCAACGTTCTTCTTCTTCTTGATCACCACGTATATCTCACCGACTGGATATAATCATAAAGCACTACACAAACATCCATACAATCATACACGAAGCAAACAATAGAACTAAATCAAAACAGTACACCAATTATAGAAAAATAAGTAAAAGAGTTTGAAATATGATTCTACGCATCGCTACGAACACACAGTTGCGAGAAGCACACTAATCGGAGCTACGGTTGAAAAGATACAACTACCGAGAGATCTACTTATAAAACTATTAGCTTCATGTGTTTTAATTATATAAAAACATATATAAGATATTTTATAGATAATATAATTTAAGTCAAATTTAGGTTTAAAATATAATACTAAAGTAAAACAAATCATATTTTATTTATAAAACCCAGTTGCATAATTATTATTCAAATTAGAATTTAAACCATGAAATTCTAGAAGTAGTGACATGGTAAACACTGTTACTAACGCGTAGATCTCGTCGCTATGAATCTAGCACAACTTGAACGGGCTAAAACGGAGTTAAAACGCAGAAGATATGAATTAAACAAGATTTCCTTTATTAAAATAATAGATTAAATCTAACCTTGAATTTTAAAAGTTGAAAACATATTTAACAGTAATATAAACATGTAGATTATGAAATTACGAACCTAACGCAAGTTGAACGGGTCAAATTAGAGTTAAAACGGAGAAGTTATGGCTAAAACAAAATCAGTGGCAAATCTGTAAATAAGTGAAAACATATTTTGGATCTAAACCGATGAAACTACGCTTTCCAAAGAAGAAGACCTAATCTATTAAATATGCAATGGAGCGCGGGTTCTATTAACAAAAATCCGAGGGTCTCTTTTGAAAGAAAGATAGGGACTGCGGGTTAATACTTAAATAGTTGTAAGGGGTTTTTTTTGCAATACTCGCAGCGAAGGGGTAAGTTCTATTCCTAGCCCTTGATTCTAGATTTGGACGGCCAGGATCAAAACAGGAAGAGGAAGTGGCCGGAACAGGGCCGACGGCAAGGTGTCCGCGGCGGCTCCATGGCCTGGCACGACGACGTTCTTGGGGAGGAGCCTACGGGACATGAGAGAACTAACTAGGGACACGGGGAGAAGGAGAAGGAGATGGCGAACACGACTAGGGCACTGGTGCGGGCCTCCAAGCACCGGAGATGGCACTCCTCGAACGACAGCGACTCGGCAACCTCGACGAGTTCGTGAAGGCGATTCGGAGCGAGAGATGGGGAAAACAAGTTATGGCAGACTTCTTACCACCACTCGAAGCTTCGGTAGGGGATCAGGGCGGCGGGCGGCAGTGAAGCTGCGGAGGCGTCTCGGTGGCGTCGAGCTCCACCCGGCGGGATCCAGGCGGCGGCGCTGGCTAGCTCAGGGCAAGGGAGATGCGAGATAGGGCGCGGGGATAGGCGGCACGGCGCGGGCTCGCTATTTAAGGAGCGAAGGGACTTACGGCGCAAGGCAATGGCGTGGGGTGGCCTCAGACTCTCGGCGGCGGCAACAGAGTTCGGCGGTACACGGCCAGAGGTGGAAGACGTGACTGATCGGTGGGCCAGACACGTCTGCGGGAGAGGGCGGGGCTTGGCTGCACGGCCTTGCTGGGCCGCTAAACGGGCCGTTGCGAAAAAATAAGAGGCCCCGTGAGTAAGCCGCCACGCGGGTAGGCCGGCCGATCTGGGCCTGCGGTGGAAGCGGGCCTGTGGAGGGGAAAGAGCGGGCCGGCGCTGGGCCAGAAACCAAGAAGGAGGGAGAAGTAAAAGAATTTTTTTCATTTTCAAACCGTCTTCGAATATGAATTAAATCAAATTGGAATCGAGTTTAAAATACATTTTCTAGTTCAAATAAAAATGAACAATTTTAGGTAAGTTCCCAAAAATAAATTTTACAACTTTTGAAATGCTTTGATTTCCTAATTTTCTTTTCTTTTACTTCAAAGCAACTAATTTTAGCATATTTTCAATTTGAATCAAACCCACTCAACCAAATAAATCAAATGCAAGGGCATGTATGCACAAACATGTTGCTAAACCTTATGATGAATTTTAATTTAATGAAAAAAATTTATTTTCCTATATTTCATGAGCACATAAATTTCCAAATTAAATCATTTTAGCTCTATTTCCAAAAATCCAAATTTTAGGGTGTTACATGGCTTAAAGAGACACTCTCAAATTTTGAGTTTTAGGAAGTGGTTGTTCATACCTTTCATGTAGATAATGGTCCATTAATCCAATGTTGAATTGGCTTTTCCATCGCCGCTAGGAGGGGTAGAGGTGTTGTACAAATCTCAGAGATGGGAATAATGGCACCCCAGTAGACTATTGCATAAAAATATGTTGTCACTGCATGTGTAACTAAGCTTGCGAATATTGGATACATCCTGCCTACACTATCATCCGTGCTGATACAAGCTATAAATGCGGACATGTGTCATGATGTTGAGGGCTTTTGTGCCAGCATTGCTCGGAACAACCAAAATGACGTGGTAAAGTTGAAGTCGAACTCATAGCTTATATCTGGATTTGTTGTTATATGTTGTAAAGCCTGGTTCTCATAACCTTTTTTCTGCCAACACTTACAGGTTGAGTACTATGACTTAACCTACAAAGGGTGCAGTTTTGAAGCCATTCTAAACCAGACAATGTATCAATTGGGTTATGATTGAAAATATGCTCATAAATGACCAACACTCACTACGGAAGGATTTCAGGCAAAGCTTCTTGCGACTAAGAGGGGAGACCCACCGACTTCTCGAGCACCGTTAAATGTCGTTAGTAGACCCTATGCTCGTAGTTATGAAGTAAGGGAGAGTGCACTGGTTAATGCGTTGGTCTTCGTCAATGATGTTTTTGGATACCACATCGGTGACCTACACTTCACCGAATTGAAAATACAAGAAAGTCAACTTCATTAGGTAGTAGTGGTGACATACTATGTTTGCATGAACTTTGGGGACTACTTGGATATGTAGTGTGTAATGACTTGGTTTAAATTTATTATGGTTTGTATGAAATTCGATTGTGGGATGGATGATCATTGTAATATATATACAACATCTTACTTAATTTGTTTCACTCTTAATATGTGCGTACAATATTCAATAAAAAGAAACTATAAAATAAAAGAAAAAAAAAGAAAAGAAAAAAAAAGAGACATTCAGTCCCGATTGGTATGGAGGTGTAATACCAGGCAGCGCCTGGGGCTCGAGCTGGAGCCGCCTTTACTCCCGGTTGGTATTACCAACCGGAACTAGAAGTCCCAAATCAATTCCGGTTGAGGGGACCGGGACTAAAGTCAGGCCTTTAGTCTCGGATTGGCAGTCCCGGTTGAAAACCGGGACTAGAGGGAGTTTCTCAACCGGGACCGAAACCCACTCCTGCACTAGTGTATTTGAAATTTCTGGTGCATATCTCCATGGTTAAGCAAGACATTGCTGTTGAGGAACGTTTTTTTTTTCAGTTTGGACACGTGGTTGCATGGTGATTCAGGATATAGTTTGCATTCTCCGTTTCATATTTGGCCCAATTTGATACTTTAGGAGACCATAGAAAAATCAATGATGGGAATGCTTTCAAGGTTAATGTGCGCTTGAAAATATTCCTTGAGCTCAAAATCTAAAACTCATAGAAGTGGACGTCTTTGAGTTGTTTGATGCAACACAAGCAATGGTTAGAGCTAGTTACTGGCCCTAAGCCAACTTATCCAATAGTGCTAACATTTAGCATATACTTCCTTCGTTCCATTTTATCTGGCGCAAGTTAGAATGACACGTTCTTCTAGATTACACTTTGACCATTCATTTGCTTTATATTATATTATTAATGCTTATAACTTATAATCATTGGATAGTATAATTCCTTACAAATCTTATCATATAAAGTTTGTATTATAATAATTAAAAATTGTTAGCCTAATTATTGGTCTAAGTTTTTAAAGTTTGAATCTTAATATGTGTGTGCGTCAGATAAAATAGAACGGAGGTAGTAGCTTTTAACATGGATAGCCCCACATGACATTCTCATGTCACCTTGAAATATATGCAAGAGCTTAGCTCTTTATTAAGAGCTAGTTTTTCTCTCTATTCAATTAAAATATAAAAAAATACTTAGAGCTAGCTTAAAAACCAATTGTTGGAGCTACGCTAATAGCAACCACTGTCCATTGTCTAGCCCCGACCTTAACCTAGTTATGTACACTACTAGTAGCCCTTTATTTTGTTTTGCTTTCCTTTTTACACTACTAGTAGACCCTAACCTAGTTGTGTACACTACTAGTGTGCGCGGTAACATGGAGCAAGGCTTGGTTCCTCAATTAATTAATCTTCTATCTTTTATCCTAACCCTACCCTACTAATGCACCATCCTATTCATCGCTTGGTCTATCCCATCTAACCTCTCCGCTGAGATAGCCCCCTTCACGCACCTCAAAAATGTACCGAGAAAGTCAACGGCATAAGAATCAACCATCCATATTGCTTCTAAGTCTTCTCTCTTCTTACCCATTTAAATCTAACGATCAAAATCGCGTGTATGGTATTCCTCAGCCCCCTGCCATCACCCGTAGGCAAGGAAACCCATCCGCACGCGAGATCCACCCGACGTCCGCGTCCGACACGTCCGGCGTCACTGTCTCCGTCGGCCGGAGCTTCCCTCCTCCAGGCCCCGCCCCTGATCCCCGCTCGCGCTCGCGCTCGCGATCTCCAGGATCCGCCGCCACACGACTGCGCCTCCGTCCCGAAGGTCTTCGCGCTCGGCTCCTCCTTCCTCCAGCTCGCGCGCGCCAGCCACGTACAGCGCCATGCATGCCGGCCGAAACGCGCGAGATCACAGTTGGATGACGACACGTTGCCCACGGATGAGGGCGCATGCGTGCGCTTTGTTTCCGGAAAAAAGGCGTCCAGAAATCAGATTCAATCAA
Organism: Miscanthus floridulus; assembly: GCF_019320115.1. Taxonomy (NCBI): domain Eukaryota; kingdom Viridiplantae; phylum Streptophyta; class Magnoliopsida; order Poales; family Poaceae; genus Miscanthus; species Miscanthus floridulus. The sequence continues at coordinate 21,994,464 of NC_089595.1, forward strand.
GTACTTACTTAGATAGAAACCAAAATCAATCGGGCTCAATCACACGCAATCCAAAACAATAGCCCCAACAAATCAAATAAAAAAGGAATTGCCGCGGGCCTTCTATTGACGCCATCACGTGCCTTCCATTGACACCATCACATATATAGCGCAAGGACGCCCATCCTGATGATCAGGCACACGTAAGCACTCGCGCTAGCTCTAGCGCTCGCAGGAGAAGCAACACACGTCATCACATACCAGATATATGCCCGTGTGTTGTACCGAGTCAAAAAATTTGCCCACGCCTAGAGCAATGCACATGTCTTGTGGTTAAGCGAACAAATTAATGGCACGTTCAGTTCTCACGGAATGGAGTCTTGGAACCGATCCGGCTAAGAACGTTGTTGTATTTTATACAGCCAAGCATCACCAAGAACCATTCGGACTAGGAATGAGCTTAACCGAATGGGCCCTAAGAATTTTTTAAATCTAATTATCTAGAAAATATAAAGCTCATCACCTATATCGTGTAGATCTAGTTTATTTATAGAATCCTAACAAAATTGGTTTTACTTTTTTAATACTTTTGTGATCTATCTATACACGTAAAAATATGAAAGGGAATTGATACATTTAAATTAGAATGAGATTTTTTTTGAAACTAAATTAGAATAAGATTTAATGTAAATTACTTAGTAAAAACCAACAAGTGGTCGACCAAGTGCAGCACATAAGAACAGTTGCCTGATAAATGTAACGTAAACAAAAATTGTAATATGAACACTATCAAGGCTCAAGTGCTGACCGCAAGATTTGGAGACATACCTTTATAAAAAGACGAGAACGGTCGAACTGCAGAAGTGCAGAGGATAGTGAACTTGATTGTATAGCTGGCTTTGAGCCGCCGCCGGCGGGAGGGTCTAGTGGCCGAATTTCTCTTTTTCAATATGTGCCTGATCTGTTTCAGCAAAGGTTTTGCCGAATTCCTCGGTTTGACTATGTGCGTGATCTATTTTGTCGATGTCAGCAAAGATTTCCAGTGTACGAATATGTGCGTCCTCTGTTTGAATATGTGTCTGATCTATTTCCTCGGGCCTGTAATCAGTCATTTATATGATTTTTAATGTGGAATAGTTTGTTTAGGAAACGGGTTTGTTTCAGAAACGGATTGGGTTTGTTTCGGAAACGGTTATTTTTTCGTATATGATTTTCGATGTGGAACAGTTTGTTTCAGAAACAGTTTTTTTTTGCCGTTTATTTTTTCGGAAACGTTTTTTTTTGCCGTATTTGATTTTATGTTTTTTTTTAAACATTTTTTTGTCGTATTTGTTTTTTTCGGAAACGGGGATGGTGGGTTTTTTATGGTGTTTTTTTTTGTGCTGTATATGTTTTTATTTCGGAATTTTTTTGTGAACGGTCAGGTTTTTTTGGAAACGTTTTTTTTTTTGCCGTATTTGATTTAATGTTTTTTTTGCCGTACTTGATTTTTTTTCGGAAACGGGCGATGTGTTTCTTTACGGTGTTTTTTTTTTTGCCGTTTCGGGGTTTTTTTTGCGCCATATGGGGGGGGGGGGGGGGGGGCGCAGACGATAACTATAGTGATTTTTTAGGTGAAGAGATATAGCGTTAACCCCGTCGGCCCGCCGACGCTGCCAACGAGCACAACTCCTGCCGGCCCCCGCCCAGAACCCTGCCGACGCCTCCAACGAGCAGTCAACCGTGAATTCCGCGCCGGACGCCCGGAACTCCTACCGGCGCTCCCGCCCAGAACCCCGCCAATGCCGCCAACGAGGAGGCCGCCGTGGATCCCACGCTGCCACGGAGTTCGGCGACGACGACGTGTTCGATCGCATCCCCTCGCCCCTGTCATATTCCCAGGCATGCAAACAGCCTTCTACTCTCTAGGCGAACACTGGGTTAAGGGTTTTTGATAGCTTTCCGGTGTTTAGGTGGTGCTCGCGCTGCTTGCGCAGTGCGGTGGTGACGCCGCGGCTAGCGTGCTGAACGCGCAGGACGAGGAGGGGTGGGCGCCGAAACACTCCGCGGCAATCTCGTCAACTCTCATCAGATCCTCGACATCCTGCTTGAGCGAGGTACGAGACCAAACCGATAAGTGTCGTCGGTCTCTACTATTTTTGCTACAGATTTTTAAGATTAGTTAGCGCAAAACTGGTAGCACATGACGGAATTGATGTCTTGGTTTTTTCTGAAACATTGTTTTCTTCCACTTTCTGACTGTTGCATGTTGAGTATTCTGAGTTTCTAGATTCTTTTTCTTAAACTTTAGTTTCTAGATTCTGTTTTTGCGTGTGGTGAACACTAATAAAAAAAGCATTTGTGGGGACGGCTGGTAACCCTTTGTAGGGGCGGTTTGCCCAGCCGCCCCTATGCAAGGGTCTCTACAAATCATGCATTTGTAGGGGCGATTCCCAGGCCGCCCCTACAAATCGATTTGTAGGGGCGGCTCGTATTACCAGCCGCCCCTACAAATCGATTTGTAGGGGCGGCTGTAGTACCAGCCGCCCCTACAAACAGGTATTTGTAGGGGCGGTTCAATCTAGAACCGCCCCTATAGTACGTTTTCCCGCAAAAAAATTCAAATTTACAATTCAAAATCGCGTTGCCGAACGTCCCACGACCAATGTTCCGAACCGCGTTCGCGTTGCCGAACGCCCCGCGACCAACATTCCGAACCGCGTTCGCGTTGCCGAACGCCCCGCGACCAACGTTCCGAACCGCGTTCGCATTGCCGAACACCCCGCGACCGCGACTACAAGCATAAGAGTATTCTATAAACTACAATTACAAGTCCAATTCACAAGAATATATACAATCCATCATTAAATATACAAATTCCATACACATTGTTATCAACGTCCTAGAGCTAGCCTTTCAGTTTCACGAAGGTGTTCGTACTGAGGATTTATACCTAACTCAGACTCTCGGTCATGGTAGGCGCCTCTGACATGTACAATCTGGTCCAATATGAAGTTGCAAAGGTCGCCGACGAGCTCTAAGAGTTGGTCATCCTTGTATGGGTCTCTTTTCATTCCTTTCTCTTCTCTCCACTACAAGAAAACAAGTTTCGGTTTAGTATTTCATACCATTTACGAAGTTTTTATACTACGAGTGAAGAGGTTCAAACTTACCCTTAAGGGGTGTCTCCTGTAGGCACCGGTGTTACCCATTATAGAACATATATAGTATCCACAATGTACACTACCAGACTTCTGCTTGGGGCACTGTGTGTTTTACATATGAAAATATTAAGTAATGCTTTTGACAGCCATGTAACGGAGTACTAAAGAAGTAAGTTACACTTACCGCACATAGTGTTTTTATAGCCAGCTTTTCCTTTCTTGCTGGATCATGTCTTCCATGATGATTAGTGACATAGAACCTAAATGGCCTGTTCGAATTATTTTAGCAAATACAACTTGTTAGTATCCAAAAGTGAACGTTACAAGTATGTATACAAACATATAAGCTAATGAGGATTGTCGATATGTATACGTCTTGAGAATCGATATGAAGTCTTTGTATGTCACCGTGTCCTTATCTAATGAATCAAAGACCCATGCCATGCTCCTCCCGACATCGACGGCTATACAAATCCAGTGGTTGCTGCATGGATTTAATCATAGAACTAGATAAGCCCTTTTGCATCAAATAAAATATATCGAACAAAGCTTTAAGTATAGAGTTGAGCTTACTCAAAGTTGTATGGTAGCCATATAGTAGAGTGGTGTTGGAGATTTTTGAAAGCCAAGGCAATGTATGCCGCAACCTTAAGGGACTCTTCCCTTAGCTTCGCACTACGGATGCGCTCTTTCTCCCGAAGAGTCTTTGCAGTTGCTAGCTCTTTGGCATCCAGTGTCCATCGTTTAGGGTAATTAAAATTTGTTTGGGCTATAGCTTGAGGGTCTACATACCCGGCATTCACACTTGGCATTTGTTTGACAATGTGCACTTGCATTCTACAAATCACGGCGTGGGTTAGTTACAACAAAATTCAAAGATTACATTCATATCATATCAGGAGGACAAGGACTTACAGGCACCATGTGCGAATTAGATTCATCTCCATTTCTCCCAGGTGAAAGCATGTGTGCATGTCATTGAAGTCAAAGACAATTTTCTCGGCTGGGCTTCCAAATGTGCCGGTGGGAAAGCATGCTTGTATGATATCTATGCTCGTTGGGAGAACACGCAAGTACCAATCATGGAACCTTCTCATTCCAAGTGGTAGGCGCTGGATGTTCCGGTTTGGTAGGAAGGGCTTGCCTCTTTCATATGTTTTCGGGCAATCCTTTGACCATTCGATGGCATCAACATTTGGATACTGCTTTGCAATTTGGTGGAGTTTGCTACTGACGGCCTCCTCAGAACCCCGTGATGGGACTTTTTTAACTTGGTTCTCAGGCTTGGACTAGTCATGGGAATATCACTTGGACACCGACGAGACGTCTTTGATCGAAACATAAACTGGCCTTATGTTGATTGGAATCTTCTTTTGGAGTTCCCATTCAGGCACATCCTCATCTTCTTGTGCATCACCTTCTTCAGGAGGCACTCGTTGTTCATGTATCGGTTGTGCTTGTTTAGAAGACTGTGGCATCTCATGATGCAATTGCTCGGTACGAGCTGGAGAAGGTTGTGGCATCTCATCAGGCACATGCTCAATAGGAGGCGGGGAAGAATGTGGCATCTCAGGAATGTGGGGGTCATGAGATGGTGAAAATATCTCCCCGGCCTCAACAACTCGCTCCAAATTTTTGAGAGGGGGAGGCGGTGAAGAAGCAGTCAAAATAATGTCCTATTTGTGCCAGAGGATGAACTGCCCCATAACGTCTCCGAGTAACACCAGCCCCTCGGGAGTTGCGTAGTCTATCCTCCACTGCATGAACTCGGGCTTCACTGTATGCACCTCGACCCTAGTATAGTCCGGTGGTATCTTATTATTGTGGTGTAAGCCACCGGGAGGATGTGCCACACCCGTTGCCACCTCCATCATAGTGTTCTGCCGGCCGCTGAGAAACACCAAGGTGCAACTAGTTGGTTCTCGTATGCGATTGACTAGGGTTGTGGCTGTAGTGGAACCTTGGCTGCTAGGAACTTTCGGAGGGCTGCCAACTAATGCCAGTTCTCCCGGCGGCGTCACTAATATCCGTGGCTCCGTAGACAGTCCTTGCTCCTCCAGCGCCTTCGCAACTAGAGCCTTCACTTGGAGCTCAAGACTAGTCTCCCGGACTCGGCCATGTTTCTTGTACATGTGCCTGCCCTCTTCGAATCCTTGCTTCTAGGTCATCCTTTTCCCTAGCCTCCTGGTGCGGCCTGTGTGCTCCTTGTTTCCCAAGCCAAGGCTAAGCTCGTCCATCTCTCTGAAGGATTGAATGAGCCCGTCTCTTTGTCTTCAGCATATTTCAGTATCCTTGATACCGCCTCTTGGGTCTTCGGCTTATCAAACTTAAGATTACTGCCGGATGGTTCTGTACTCCTCGCATATATCCAGTTCCTTGAGCGTACCTTCAAGTTCGTCACATCAATATTCCCAGCAGCTGCGCCGTCTTCATCCATCTTCCTAAACTGCTCTTCCTTGGCATAGTAGCCACCGGGGCCTAGATGATGGTGGTGTTTGTTCCTCTTCGCCAGCTCGGTGTTACGGGCACTGAGCTCCAATGCCTCTGGTGAAGTCTTCTGAGCCACAAGCTCCTCCCATTGACTAGGAGTTATTTTGCCAAACTCGTTGAAGGGAGTTAACCCCTTTTGGATATACTTCGTGTTGAGCTCCGACCTTCAACGTCGGAATGACTCTCCCATCATCCTAATAGCATTTTTTTTACCAATTCGTGCTTACCCTCCGGAAATCTAAAATTGACCTTCAGCTGCCTATCCCATAGTGCATTCTTTATATTCTCTGGTACCTCTTTCCAGTTAGGGATTGCTGGGTTCAATTTATCTCTTACTAGGGCCCCGATCGCCTTACAGAATCGTCCTCTTAATTCCTTTGGCTCAAGGATCTCCCCTGCTGGCCCGACCTCCGTTATCACATAGCAAGCCTTATCTGGATATAGATTTCCTTTTCTATCCCCTCATTTTCTCTTAGGCTTGGTAGTCGTGGTTGTGTCTTGAGTTTGTGGAGCAGAGGCATCATGATCCGTCTCTGTGGCTGTTGCCTCTGCTCTCCTTTCCTCTACTCCGTCTTGTCCAGCGAGATGTCGCGGACATCGATGTCGTCTTTTCTGAGTTTTAGGAGGGACCTGTATATAGGACAGGTCAAAGTGTTAGCAGAGGTAACATAGCTAAAGCTTTAGACAAATTTACAAGCTAAGGTTTCTTCCCTACCTCCTCGTTCGGGTCAAAATCCTTGTCCAAATCTTCCTCCGTTGGCCTCCTTCTTGCTTCAGGTGGGAAAGGATCCTCGGGACTTTCATATCCCTCTTCTGACTCATCATCCTCTTCTTCGCCTTCAGCAGCCTCTCCTTCGGGGCCTTCCTCCTCGTCACACTCCTCCTAAGTAAGCATCACTTCTAGATCCTTTTCTACCTCGTTATCGAACTATTCCTGAGTATGCTGGTCCTCTAGTGCTTGCTCCTCAAGGGTTGGCTGCTCATCATGCTCGGGGCATCAAGCTGCACTGTCTGTTGTCCGTGACATTATTTCGCACTTTGTTCTAAAAGATGCAAGAAAGTGTGCTTTAGGTACGCGAGAAGGTATAAGAAATAAAAAAGGGCTATAAACCAAAGTAGTCCTATAAAACAACAATATATCAAAAAAACTAGTAGTAGCAGTAGTAGAGGCCTTAGAAACATGTCAATCATCATCTGATCTTGAACTTGGAGCATCAAAGCATCATAACAGAGAAGAGAGGAGAAGGTAATATAGGGGCGGCTGCTAATGATGCCAAGTTCCTCACAAGTTCTTGATCATTAGCTCATATTCCATATAATGTATGGACTTGGACAATTTCATCATCGGCAAAACAAAGAAGAAGAGAGGAGAGGAGAGGGGAGATTTGGCAAAAAAAAAACCAACAGCTGCTTAGCAAACATAGTGCAATAGCTGATGGCAAAAGATAGGACAACAAGTCCTGGGCGAGTCCTGGGAGATTTGGCAAAAAAAAGCAACAGCAGCCACTTAGAAGTAGCAAGTAGTAAGACGAGTAGTAGGAGTAGTAAGAGGAGGAGTAGTAGGGGTAGTAAGAGAAGTGGAGTAGTAGTATGTAAGAGTAGTGAAGTAGTAGTAAGAGTAAGAGTATAAAGTAGTAGCAAGGACAACTTAAGTATTAGTTAAGTAGTAGTATAGAGTAGTAGCAGCAGTTAAGTAGTACAGAGTAGTAGTAGTATAGAGCAGTGGCAGTAATTATGTAGTAGTAATAGTATAGAAAAGTAGAGAGTAGTAGAGATAGTAGAGTAGAGTAGAGGAGTAGTAGTAAAAGTAGTAGAGTAGAGCAGTAGTAGTAGTAGTAAAAAAGCAGGAGCAGTTAGTATAGGAGTAGGAGTAGAGCAGTAGTAGTAGTATAGAGAGTAGTAGTAGTATAGAGTAGCAGCAGCAGTTAGTATAGGAGTAGGAGTAGAGTAGTAGTAGTAGTATAGAGAGTAGTAGTAGTATAGAGTAGCAGCAGCAGTTAGTATAGGAGTAGGAGTAGAGCAGTAGTAGTAGTATAGAGAGTAGTACGAGTAAGAGTAGTGAAGTAGTAGTATAGAGTAGCAGCAGCAGTTAAGTAGTATAGAGTAGCAGCAGCAGTTAGTATAGGAGTAGGAGTAGAGTAGTAGTAGTAGTATAGAGAGTAGTAGTAGTATAGAGTAGCAGCAGTAGTTAGTATAGGAGTAGGAGTAGAGCAGTAGTAGTATATAGAGTAGTAGTAGTATAGAGTAGCAGCAGCAGTTAGTATAGGAGTAGCAGTAGAGCAGTAATAGTAGTATAGAGAGTAGTACGAGTAAGAGTAGTGAAGTAGTAGTAAGAGTAAGAGTAAGAGTAAGAGTATAGACTAGTAGGAAGGACAGCTTAAGTAGTAGTTAAGTATTAGTAGCAGTAGTACTAAGGATTTGATATTGACGACCACTGCTAGTAAGCATCAAGACAGTGACAACCACTGCTAGTAAGCATCAAGACAGTGACAACCACTGGCATGTGCTAAAAGTAGTAAGCATCAAGACAGTTATAGAGTGGCACGTGCTAAAAGTAGTAAGCATCAAGACAGTTGAAAGTATGCAGTGTAAGTGCCATGGAGCCCAATCAAAACCAAACACAAAACATAGAACAAAACGCAAATAAGAAATAACATGTGTACTTGCTGCTAGAAATTTCATGTTCATCACCAGCACCATGTAAAAAAAATCCTGCAAACTGCATTCTTAATTTCTAATCCGTTGACAAATTGATATCCCAATACCTAAATTTTTGAAACTGCCACTCTAAAAAAAACTTATATCATGTTAAGTATAAATAATAATCATTCTATTTTTCTCTCTGTTCAGCAAGAATAATCAAGCATGAGACAGAATATATAAATAATAATCATTCTATTTTTCTCTCTGTTCCACATCAGCTGCCTACGTCGTCAACATCACTGGGGATGCCCTTAGGGCACCTATGTAAAGTGTTCAGACAAACAGACACAGATGTATAAAAGCAAGTACGATAGGTTAATCTAAAAAAGCTATATAAAAGATGCCATCTCAGATGTTTAGTGAGATGAAGAATGATTAGAAAAGAGGAAAAACAAAACAGACGGTAAACTTACAAACTAGCTACTCCCTTCCGGTATACTAGTATTTTCTAAGGCGTGCAACAGTTTCAAGGAAAAAATATATACTCTGCCTATTGAACCACATATATGCTAAAAACCACATATAATTTCTCTGTCTATAAATTTATAATAGTTTTTACAGAATAAATTTTTTTAGCTAATCACATGTCTTCTCTATATCATCTATCTATCTCATCTCCTCATATCTTGGTTTTTATCTAAGAAACTATTTCCTCATCTATCTTCTTTAATTGCAGTGACACATCATCTTTTCCTTAGTTTAGATCCTGATTATTGAACATATAACTAGTTTCATCTTTCATGGTTGGGAGTTCCCTTAGAAATTGGACTGGAGGTAATTCATCATAGGCTCCAAAATATAAAGGAATCTCTATGACAGAATGATGTGGTCAGATATTTCAATTGAAAAGTATTATATGAATGAGCTATTAGATTGGTTATTATAGACAGCGGTATCTTCTATCCACTAGTTAGCTTTATTACTAACCATTTCTCTAATTACTAAGAGAGAAATTTTATTATGTTATTATAAAGTATTGGTTTAAAGTTTATACCAATAATGAAAACATTTGTTTAGATGTAGTCGAATATTTTGTTAGCAAATGTTTCTACTAAATATCAGTACAAAGAATATCCCTATTATCATGACGCAAGCGAAGACGTCACGAGCCGCTCGTGCTCACCCAACACAATCCTGCAAACTCTTAATTTCTAATCCTGCAAACACAAGCATACTAATTTTTGAAACTGCCACTCTTAATTTCTAATCCTACAAACACAAGCATACTAATTTTTTAAACTGCTTATATCATGTTCAATTTCATTCCCTTCAGTTCTGGACTTACGACAAATCTCATACTAATTGAAGCAAACACAAGCATACTAATCTTACGACAAGTCTGAAGGCGAAGGCATAGAATTGCATAAGCAATATAATTAAGAAGAGCAAATAGAATTGCGAGGATTCTTCAGCCTCTGTTCAAGATGGGGATGGACAGCAGAGAAAGGGAGAGGAGGAACATACATGTGTCGTCGGTGCGCGGGGGCAGGGGGCCGGGCGTGGGGCGCCGGGAGCGTGCGTCGTCGGCGTGCGGGGGCGGGACGCCGGGGGCCGGGCGCCTGGGGCCGGGTGCGGGACCGGCGGTGTGGCCGGCGGCGGAAACCCTAGGCGCGCAGGGGCGGGCGCCAGGGGCCGGGTGCGGGACGCCGGGGGCCAGGCGCCTGGGGCCGGTTACGGGCGTGGGACCGGCGGCGTGGTCGGCGGCGGAAACCCTAGGCGCGTAGGGGCGGGCGCCAGGGGCCAGGTGCGGGATGCGGGGGGCCGGGCGCCTGGGGCCGGGTGCGGGTGCGGGACCGGCGGCGTGGCCGGCGGCGGAAACCCTAGGTGCGCAGGTGCGGGCGCCGGGGGCCGGGTGTGGGCGGGCGCGGGCGCGGGACTGGCGGCGGGGGCGGCGGCGGAAACCCTAGGCACACGGGCGGCTTGACGGCGTTGTCGGTGGAAGAAGACAGCGCCCAGACGACATCACTCCCGTGCACCGTCCTATTAATACTCCCTCCTATTTCTAGGGGCGGTTCCTGATCCAGCCGCCCCTACAAATACATTTGTAGGGGCGGTTCCTGATCCAGCCGCCCCTACAAATACATTTGTAGGGGCGGTTACAAATAGTTTCTATTTTTTAAATTATAAATTCTATATTTTTTATATCATAAAAACACAGAGTAATATAAAAAATTGTGTATATGCACAAATATAATATTTTGTATTATTCTATATATGAATAAATATATATATAAACAATTGTAGTCAAAACAATATAGAAAACAAAAATTAAAAATTTGAATTTTAAAACTTCGACTACAATTTTATGACATTAAATGAAATAAAATGAAAATGTTGTAATAAATGAAAATAGAGTGGATGTTCAAATAGAGTCATCTGGATGTTGCAAAGGGTAGTCTCACACACATGCATAAAATGTAGTCTCACACACATACAAAAACACTCCACGTTCAACAACTAGCTAGCCCGCTGTAACGACTTTCCCCTTGACACCTTTTCGTTCCCATGGCATTGTGTCTTTGGGGAGGTTCTTTTCAACAACACTAATCTTCTTAGGAAAGTCTATGAATAGCGGCATCTCATCGTAGTTATTGTAAGCTTGAACATCGTCCACGCCATCAACTCCAATAATGTGTTGTTTCCCAGAGGCAACCACGTGCTTTGTCTTCTTCTTCGGGGGGAGGTTACTTTGTGGGTCAGACATATAAAAAACTTGTGCGACACATGAAGCGAGCACCCAAGGGTTATCTTGGTAGCCTAGATTCTCGAGGTCTAGGACTCTCAATCCGATCTCGTTCAGTTGGTGTTGTTTGATCCAGCGGCATCGAAATAGGGCCACCGTTTTATCCCTTCCATAGTCAAGTTCCCATATCTCTTCAATGATGCCAAAGTATTGGATCTTTCACCCTAATCCACCGAGAGCCTCTATTCGAACGCTGTTGTTTTGGTTCACATATTTACTATCCTTTGCGTGGGTATAGTACGTGTACCCATTGATGTCATAAGCATTTCAAGATGTCACTTGTCTCGATGGCCCCTCTGCCAACCTACTGATGGCAATAGAGTCTATGGTTTCTCCAGGTGGTATGTTTTGGTCCTTCAACCATGTAGTTAGTCATTGCTTGTGCTGTTTCATGACCCAATCATCCGAACGGCCATTTCTCTTCGCCATAATGATAGCCAAGTGTTCATCAATATGCGGTTGCATCAGTTGTGAACTCTGCAAGACACTGTAATGCGCCCGACTCACCTCTTTGTAATCATGGTCGATGAACACTTTTCTACCACTGGTGCCCTTCCCAGCCAGCCTACCCTTGTGACGAGAATCGGGTTTACCAATCCCTTTCTATACTTTTAGGTACTCTTGACAGCACTCGACGCCTTCTTCAGTACTGTAACCCTCTATCATGGAGCCCTCTGGGTATGCTCGATTATGCACGTATCGACTTAAAACCTACATGAACCGCTCATAGGACCACATTTCATGCAAGTAGCAAGGGCCAAGCGCCTGTATCTGATGAACCATGTGAATCATGAGATGTGGCATTATATCAAAAAAAGCAAGAGGTAAACACATCTCCAGTTGGTTTTGTGTCTCCACCACAAATTCATGTAGGTCACTCAGCTCTTCCTTGCCAATCATCTTCTGTGAGATCTTCGAAAAGAAGTAGCACATGCGGGTGATGGCCATTTTCAAGAACTTTGGCTTTATAGCCCTGATTGCAATAGGTAGAAACACTATCAGCATCACATGGCAATCGTGAGCCTTGCAGTGTGTTATTGACAAGTCCTTCATCGACACTAGCTTCTTCACATTTGCTGAAAACCCAGTCGGGACTTTGATCCCCCTTAGGAAAGTGCATATAGCTCTCTTCTTGTCTGGTGTTAGGTTGAAGCACGCCGCGGGCAGAGTGTATTTTCCATTAGCCTCAGGTACCGGGTGAAGCTGTGGCATCACGTTTAGCTGCACCATGTCTTTCCATGCTTTCAGACCATCCTTTGACTTGTCTGTGTCCATCAAGGTAGCAATGAGACTCTCAAAGACATTCTTCTACATGTGCATAGCATCAATGGCATGGGGGACCTCCAAGTCTAGCCAATAAGGCAGATACTGAAAGAAGATCGATTGTTTCTTGAAAGGTATGCCTTCGACAGGAGGTGTGCTTCTATCTCTGTTCGTCCCATCCGGATTCTTCTTTCCATAGACGACGCGTATGTTTTTCACCATTCTGTACATATGTTTGTGTTATCAAATTCTTTTCCATTGTCACTTCTTATCTTCTTGAGCTTCACTTCAAATTCATTTTGAGCTCTCTTGGCAAACTTCTTGAAGCAAGATGCAACTTCGGATTTGTCATGAAGGAAGAATACCCATGTATACCTTGAATAGTCATCAACAATCACAAGACAATAGAGATTCCCTCCCAAACTCTTGTATGTTGTTGGTCCAAATAAATCCATGTGTAGAAGTTCTAGCACTCTTGTGGTTGACATGAAAGCTTTGGTTGGATGAGTATTTGCAACTTGCTTGCTGGCTTGACATGCACTACAATGCTTGTCCTTTTCAAACTTCACATCCTTCAACCCTCTCACCAAGTCATTCTTCATAAGCTTCTTGAGTGAGCTCATCCCAACATGAGCAAGTCTTCTGTGCCATAGCCACCCAAGTGTTGTTTTGGTGAATAGGCAAGTTTTCAAATTTGCATCTTTGGAGGTGAAGTCCACTAGATATAAGTTGTTGTATCTAAATCCATTGAATATCACTTGATTATCATCCACCTTGGATACAACAACCTCCTTCTCGGTGAACAAGCATTGGAAGCCAAGATCACACAATTGTCGAACGGATAGCAAGTTGAAACTCAATGAAGCAACATATAGCACATTGGAGATGGAATGATCATTTGATATTGCCACTTTGCCCAATCCTTTAACCTTACCCTTTGAGTTATCTCCAAATGTTATTTTCTCTTGTCCATCTACCTCTTCATCTAGTGAGGTGAACATACGAGGATCACCGGTCATATGTTGAGTGCAACCACTGTCAATAACCCAATGACTTTCACCGGTCTTGTAGTTCACCTACACACAAGAGATTCAAGCTTTAGGAACCCAAACTTGTTGAGGGCCCTTCACCTTCTCAACAAGTGACTTAGCCACCCAAATCTTCTTAGGCCTATTCTTGTTAGGGGTCCTAAGAACATGACTTTCATCTTTCCATTAGAATCCTTTCTAAGCATGTAGTGAGCATTGAAGGCAAAGGGTCTAGCATGCTTGGGCAAGGGTTGTGGCGGTGGAGTTTGGCACTCATGAGCAAAGTGGCCTTCTTGTCAACACTCAAAACATCTCTTTGGCTTTGTCTTTGGCTTTAATTGTTGTTGTTGAACTTGAGCCTTCTTCTTCTCTACACTTGCCACATATCCAATGCCACTTCTATCCATCTTCATGACGGTGTTCATGAGTAGCTCACTTTGGAGGTGCTTGCCTCTAGCAAACTTGCTCAACCCAATCTTGAGATGCTCTTTCTCCAACTTGAGCTTCTTATTTTCTTCCTTTAGAGCATCATCTTTCTTCTCTTCCTTGAGCTTCTTGTTTTCTTCTTTGAGCTTCTCATTCTCAAGGATCAACTCTTCATGATGATCAAGAGTTTCTAGCACAATGGCGTTGTGGCTTTTGATCTCTTCAAGATCTTTCTTGAGCTTCTCATTATCACTCTTGAGCTTGACATACTCATCATAGTCATTGCACTCGACCACTTGCTTGCCTTTGCCACTAGATCCTTGCTCAATGCTCTCATCAATTAAATCATCACATGATGTAGCTATATCAATCTTAACAACATGGTTAGTAGCATCATGTGGCTCATTTGGTAAAAATTCTTAAGCAATAACAAGAGTATCATGATTGATCTTAAGAGTAGTGTATTCATCTTTTAGCTTGTTGTGGCTAGTGATGAGCTCATTATGCACCCACTCAAGTTTATCATGTTTATCTTTAAGCTCTTTCTTAGAAGATTTGAGCTCCTTGAGTTTGGATAATATAGCATCATTTGTTTCTTTAAGCTCAACATTAGCCTTTTCAAATGTATCGCATTTAGCTAAGAGTGAATCATTTTTAGCATCAAGCTTTTCATTTTTAGCTCTACTCTTTCTAATGATCTTAGTGTATTTTCTTAGTATTTTGACAAGATCATCATATGAAGGTGAATCATCATCATCGCTATCGCTATCATCATCACTAGCTTGCTCATCATCACTACTATCATCATTATTAGTTACCTTGTGTTCACCCTTGGCCATAAGGCATAGGTGTGTAGAGGATGATGGCGATGGTGGTGGTGAAGATGAAAGATCAATAGCAATGGCGGCCACCTTCTCATTGTCACTATCATCATCGGATGATCCACTAGATGAATCAATGTCCGTGAGCCAATCACCGACAATGTAGGCCTTTCCACTCTTCTTCTTGTGGAAGTCTCTCTTCTTGCCATCTCTCTTCTTGTATGGCTTGTTATTCTTCTTTTCATCATCTTCTTCATTGCTTGAGTCATCTTTCTTGCCCTTGAACTTGTTCTTGAACTTGTCTTTCTTGGGCTTGGTGCATTTGTGTGCTAGATGACCAAGTTCACCACAATTGAAGCAATCCATTTTGGAGATTGGCTTTCTCCTAGAGCTTGTGAAGAACTTCTTCTTCTTGCCGTCGAACTTGATGCCACTCTTGTTGAGCTTCTTTAGCATTTTGGCGGCTTTCTTTACCATGAGAGCAAGATCTTCATCTTCATCTTCTTCATCACTTGAGCTCTCGTACTCAAGTCTTGCTTTGACCTTATCTTGGCTAGCTTTGAATGCTATGTCCTTCTCTTTCTTCTTGGTAGACGATGAGCTATCTTGTGGCTTGATGTGCATGTACATCTCATGAGCATTGATCTTTCCCAAGATTTGTGTCGGTGTAGCAGTGGAAAGATCACCTTGGTGTAGCACGGTCACAATATGCCCATATTTGTCAATGGGGAGGACACTCAAGATCTTTCTCACAACGTCGGATGGTGACATTTGAGTAAGTCCAAGCCTATTGACTTCCTCTACAAGAACATTCAAACGTGAATACATCTCATTAGCACATTCTTTGGGAAGCATCTCAAATGAATTTAGCTTTTTAATCACAAGATGATAGCGTTCCTCACGCTCACTCTTGGTTCCCTCATGGAGCGCACAAACTTCCAACCATAGTGCATGGGTGTCTTTGTGGTTCCTTACGCGGTTGAACACATCTTTATAAAGGCCTCTAAAGATGGTGTTTCGAGCCTTTGCATTTCACTTTTCATAATTAACCTCATCGCCTTGTAAGTGTGTAGCATCCCGAGGTTTTGGGAAGCCTTGTGAGGCGGCTCTAAGAATACCAACGTCTAGAGCTTCTAAGTACGTCTCCATGCGGATTTTCCAATATGGAAAGTCATCTCCCTCAAAGATAGGAGGAGTTCCATCCCCGTGAGACATCTTGCTCTAAGCGATTAAGCTTAAAAACATGAGCACGAGGCTCCGATACTAATTGAAAGGATCAAGATGCCCAAGAGGGGGGGGGGGTGAATTGGGCTAATTCTAAATTTTCTTGCAATAATTAAATCCTATGGTTAGCCCAATTAACCCCTTGTGCCTAGAAAGATGTTTCTAATGTTCTATCGCACAAATAGACTTGCAACTTAAGTTCCAATCCTACTCTAGCATGGCAATTCTATGAATGTAAAAACAAGTATTGAATTGCTCGAAGTAAATGCTCAAAGTAAATAGAGAGAGAGGAACGCGGCGATGTTTTGCCGAGGTATCGGAGAGTCGCCACTCCCCACTAGTCCTCGTTGGAGCACCCGCGCAAGGGTGTAGCTCCCCCCTGATCCGCGCAAGGATCAAGTGCTCTCTACGGGTTGATTCTTCGACACTCCGTCGCGGTGAATCACTCACAACCGCTCACAACTTGAGTTGGGTCACCCACAAGCTCCGCCGGGTGATCACCAAGCTCCCAATCACCACCAAGCCATCTAGGTGATGGCGATCACCAAGAGTAACAAGCACGAACTCTCACTTGACCACGCGAAGCCTAATGAGAACGGTGGATGCACACTTTGCTACTCTTGATTCACTAATGAGGCTACTCTCTTGGATTCTTAAATCTCAATCACCTCACTAGGACCTTGCTCTTCTTGGTACTCACAAACGTGTTTTTCAGCTGTTGGAATGAGCAAAAGTGACTCCACACACGAGTGGAGCTTCTATTTATAAGGCAGCCTGAAAAACGAACCGTTATGTGCCTCTGCGGGGTGACCGGACGCTCTGGTCACGTTGACCGGACTCTCCGGTCATGTTGACCGGATGCTCCGGTCAGTTCAACCTGCACACCAGTGTTTAAGTGTTGACCGGACGCTGGCAGGGTCCGATCACCACTGACCGGACGCGTCCGGTCGTATTAAACCCTCACTGAACCTTACTGTACTCGACCGGACGCTGAACCCCCACGGTCCGATTAGTACTGACCGGACGCGTCCGGTCGCAGATATTCTCTTCTGGAGCCTTACTGGAGTCGACCGGACGCTGTCTCTCAGCGTCCGGTCACTTGACCACTCAGCGTCCGGTCGCGCCAGACGCAATCACCTTGATCAAATGAACTGACCGGACCCTACGGCCAGCGTCCGGTCGCACCGGAGCCAGCGTCTGGTCAGCATTTGACCCTCCATTCACTTCCAACTCTCGATCATATGTGAATGAAGTTTGCTCCATTGGATCTTAGGCATATGTAGAAGCTACCTAGTGCTAGTTTTAACAAGTGTGCACCACACCTAACTCACTAGACTCATCTAGGTCAAGCTACCCGTCCATACCCCCCTTAATAGTACGGCCAAAGGAAAAACAAAGTCCTAAACTACTCTAAGTGTCACTCCAACTCCAATCGACACTTAGAACTAGTCATCCTTAACCTTGTCGTCCTTCCTTTGAAAATTGAAACGATTTCCATCGTAGGGGCATGACCACCTCAATTGCCCAATTGATCCCCATTACCATGACCTAACTTAATTGCCTCTGCAAAACACACGTTAGTCATAGTAATCTTGTATTGTCAGTAGTCACCGAAACCCAACTAGGGGCCTAGATGCTTTCAAGGTGGTGTGCCAAACAGTACCACCTACTCCACAAACTCTACGGTGGAGCTGCTCCACGGTAGAGTTGGTGGAGCGGAGCTACAAAAACTGGAGGAGAATAGTCCCAAACACCCCCATAGTTTAACTAGCTAAGGTACTTGTGGCCTCAATGTTGACCCTCGCAACATGTGATTGAGATAAGAAATAAAGACTAGAAATTCCCATAAAAACAATATCATCTGGCTATCAATTTAGGACACTTTAGTCATCAAAGAAAACAATTGGCATTGATTAATTCATTTTTAAAATTCCCCATACCCCATTACAAAAAAGTAGTCTAAAGTAACTCCTAATATATATATATATATATATATATATATATATATATATATATATATATATATATTACCCACATCATATTATGAAAAATTACACAAATTAAGCCCCAAATCTTCATCTAAATTTCCAACTCTACCATTATTAAAAATGATCATAATTAACCCATAAATCTGCGTACATACATATATGAATAGCTCATGTTAAGTTATGGACCAAATACATGTCAAACACATA
Organism: Miscanthus floridulus; assembly: GCF_019320115.1. Taxonomy (NCBI): domain Eukaryota; kingdom Viridiplantae; phylum Streptophyta; class Magnoliopsida; order Poales; family Poaceae; genus Miscanthus; species Miscanthus floridulus. The sequence goes on from NC_089595.1 coordinate 22,012,479, forward strand.
TAAGGGTGCCATAGATGCAATGTGTGTGTGGGTGGGGGGACTATGAACGCGATTAGAAAAGTAGAGCTACAAATTTGGATCAAATCTACTATCAGTGATGGTCCATAGGCTAGAATCCATTGTACATATAAGTGGTTATCAAAGTCAGTTGGTTCGTGGAACTAATTGTGATAATGCCATTTACACAAATGGTTCATGTGTATTGGACCGAGAGTGAAGATACCTCCATCTATATAATCTATTTATAGTTTGGAAGCTGACTCTAGGCAATTGCATACATTATGCAAAAGTTTCCTTATATGTTTGGTTAGGTATTGAGGGACTCATTTGTGACACTATGCAACTTTGAGGGGCCCTTTGTAATGTGCAAAACCCATCCCAAACACAGAGCTTCTCTTGTATGGCTTGTTCTTCCCTTTTGAGGATTAGCGAGAGGGAGGGAGAGATGAGATCTGAAGGGTGAGGCTTTGACCTGCCAATTCCACCATTAGAGAGTGAGTTTGGTGGGGTTTTGGAGCCCCCCCATCCTTTTTGGCTCCCATCTCATATACCTTCATCTTCATAGTGGATTACTTGCTTGTTGCCGCTTGTGGTTTTCCCCGCAAGGAGTTTACGCGTAAACCTTTGTGTCTGTTTGTGGTTCGATATTCCTCTTACCATATGAATTGATTGGTTGTTGTCTTGCTTGCTATCGGTGTCATTTGTTGGAGTTATTTGAGTTAAATGTCATATTGATTAAGTTCGCATTGAGGCATATGTGTTATTTCGTATGTTGATGATTTGGTGAAAGGGAATGATATATTGGTGAGCTAGTTTTTGCAAGTACCTTGTGTTGAAGTCACACACAAAATTTGATAGTGCATCTGATCTATTTGAAAGTTATGAAAAGTATCTCAGGCAAGCTTGAACTTTTGCTATCTCAATAATTTAATGGAAATAAGACTTATCCCGATTAGTCAACTCAATGGTTGGTGCTTCCTTTGTTCTCGAGGTTGCTTCAGAAGATTTCCATAAGAGTTGCGATGTGGGTTGTAGTCTTATTGTGGCCATATTTGTAACCGGGTGAGTATGGCTCTTGATATTCTTCTTTGACAGTGTTGGCAGTTTGAGGTACAAGGCACATTTGTACCATCTACCGTTGTCTCTTCTACATTTGGTTAAGGCTAGGCAGTGCTACAGTATTCAGCTGTTGTGGCTATTTGTATATATCTTGAGTCGTACAACTGGTTCAAATTAAAGTTCTGATTCTATTTGTTCATATCGGCTGTCTGTATTGATAATGGTTGGCACCTTTGAGCCTACTTCCGGGTTCAGTTTGCAAGCCAGTTACTTGACATGCAGAATTATCGGGTATGTCATCTGTTAAGAATCATCATGTTTGTCGGTTGTTGTGCAAAAAAGATTCAATCGGTGTGTCTGATAGTTCATTGCAAAAAAACTCGACCCGTAGGGGGACGACGTCCCACCGGTGTTTCATTAAGAAGAAGATCTTCTCACGCAGATCGAGAAAATCTCCGAACCACGGCCCCACCCATATATAGCGGCACCGCATCTCCGTGAGACGGAACGACCATAGACTTGTACTTTGGTGTGGAACAGACGAGGAGATTTCTTTTTTCCCTCAGGCCTGAAATTCGCCCCCGAGGGGGGATCGAACTCAGAACCTGAGGGGTGCCACAGGAAGCGTCGACCAACCGGTCTAGCTTCCGTTGGCAGTTCATTGCATTTGTTTCATTTGGGTAACCATAATGGCTTCTACTTTGTATCAGATTTGATATCACTACTGTCATATGTATTTGTAGCTTAGGCCCTCTTTGGCAGGGCTTTCTCTGGCTCCGGCTCCATGCTACAGTGACAGAGGAGCCGGAGCTAGAGGAGCTAGAAAACGTGGCTTCTTTAGGCTCCTAGTTCATTTCGCGAGGACAGAGAAAAACATCTCCCTGCTACAATAGCTGGTTCAGGAGGAGCCAGAGCCCCTACAAACCTTGCCAACTAGGCTCTTAGTAAAGTAACTTCCGCACATGTGCGGAACTTTCTAGAAATTAAATGTGTGGAAGTTCTGGACTCGACTGAGAAATTAAAGTGCGTTCCGGTACCATATTTCTGGGCACCATTTGCCGCTTCCAACCTCTCCGTTGCGGCCACAACAATAATGCATTTCCACGGTTGGTTCTCTATAGTATATATGTAGTAGTGACGGTTCTTAGATTGCAAGTGGTTGTATATTTCTGTATGTATGAACTTAATTTGACACATGGTAGTACATATGTATAGTTATAAGCAAAAGGCAAATTGTGTTCTATTTTTAGAACCAATTGTACAACAGGCTAGTGAGCCGGCCGATCCTCTAGCTGCTATTGACGACGTTGCAGAACTTCCTGACCTGGCCGGCCGTCCCGGTGAGCACCTGGATGCTGCCCATCTTGACCAGCGCCGTTTGGAACTGGCTCATCCACGTGGCAGCGTCAGCGGAGCTGTTGGCCACCTTGGCCGCCGTGTAGGTGGTGTTCATGAGCTGCTGGTCCGACACGAAGAGCACCTTCCCCGCCAGCAGGTTGCTGTAGTACTGGTTGCTGAGCACGTTGGGGTCGGTCACCCGGTTGTTGTTGATCACCGGGTTGCCGCTGTTGCTGCCCGGCGCCGGGCACACCGTCTTGAGATCGGAGGCGTAGGTGGCGTCCATGGTGGGGTCGACGGTGGGGTACAGCCGGCCGTTGCAGAAGGAGCAGTGCGCCTGGCCGAAGGAGTGCGCGCCGGAGAGAATGATGAGGTCGTCGACGTCGAGGCCCTTCTTGGCGAAGTTGTTGATGAGATCCTGGAGCTTGAAGGTCGGCGACGGGATGTTCTGCAGCACTTCGATGAAGTTGGACACCGTCCCGTCGCGGCGGCCCGAGGGCATGTCGAAGCTGGCAAAGCCGCCGGAGACGACCGCCGTGTCCCGCGCCGCGAAGGCCAGGATGTCGGCGCAGGAGACCACGCCGGGGCAGACCGCCTCCACGGCCGCCTTGATCGTGTTCACGGCGGCGTATGTTATGAACGACGTATAGGAATATGAAGTAAAGAATCAAACCACAGAGGAGATACACGATTTAACGTGGAAAACTCCTCCGATGTGAAGGGGAAAAACCACGGGCACCAGCCAGCAACAATCTCACTATCTCAAGAGTTTTGGGTTACACGCCTATGGCGGCTTACAAGAGAATCAAGTCTCCACGAAACCCTAGCAAGGGTGTATATACCGTACCGTACCGCGGGGGCTCCGCCCCCCGCACCCCCCGAGCACAGGGGCGAGACCTGATGGGCTGGCTTCACACTCTGCTACGCTCTGGCCCAAGCCTCCGGCGACGGGCCTCCGCTTCGCTCCGTCAGAAGCCTGGCCTATATTCTGGAGTGAATTTGGAACAACTCCAACAAACTCCACCTTGAGACAAATTCATCTTGTATCATAAATCAACCCTTCATCCTGAACATAACAAAGATAGAAAACCACTGGTGCCAACAATAGTCTCTTGGACTATCCAATTAAACCAACTAAGCTTGAGCACAGCTCAAACTTAGCAACAGAAACAGGCTTTGTCATCATATCAGCAGGATTATCATGAGTACTAATCTTGCATACCTTCAGCTTACCTTCTTCAATCACATCACGCACAAAATGATACTTGATATCTATGTGCTTAGTTCTCTCATGGAACATCTGATCTTTAGTGAGGTAAATTGCACTTTGACTGTCACAGTGCAAACTTATGCAAGATTCAACTCCACAAAGCTCAGCGTACAAACCTTTCAGCCAAATTAATTCTTTGCACGCTGTAAGTGATCTTCGCCTGTCCAGATCAGCAGCATAATCAGAATCCACATAGCCAATAAGACCCTTATCAGTTCTTCCAAACTTTAAACAGGAATCTGCTGTGCCTCTGAGGTACCTGAAAATCCACTGAACTGCCCTCCAATGTTCTTTGCCAGGATTAGACATATATCTACTAACAAGACTCATAGCATATGACAAATCTGGACGAGAGCAAACCATGGCATACATCAAAGACCCAACAGCACTAGAATAAGGAACCCTTGACATGTATTCAATCTCTACATCTGTACTAGGACATTGAGCAGCTGACAACTTAAAGTGAGGTGCAATAGGGGTACTAACAGCCTTAGCATTTTGCATGTTGAAACGCTGAAGAACTTTCTTGATATAATTTTGTTGACTAAGAAATAGCAAACCAGATTTTCTGTCTCTACTAATTTCTATACCAAGAATTTTCTTAGCACTACCAAGGTCTTTCATATCAAACTCACTACTCAATAGCTTCTTTAACTTAGTGATTTCAATCTTACTCTTGGCAGCAATCAGCATATCATCAACATATAACAGCAAATATATAGGTGATCCATTAACATGCTTGATGTAAACACAGCTATCATACTTAGATCTTTTAAAACTGTGTGCTAACATAAATGAATCAAACCTCTTGTTCCACTGACGAGGGGACTGTTTCAAACCATACAAGGATCTCTTCAACTTGCACACATATTTTTCCTTGCCAGGCACTATGAACTCTTCTGGTTGGTCCATGTATATGTCCTCCTCAAGCTCTCCATGCAAAAACGTAGTCTTCACATCTAACTACTCAAGCTCAAGATCATGTGAAGCAACGATACTAAGGAAAGTACGAATTGAACTGTGTTTTACCACTGGAGAGAACACATCATTGTAGTCAACACCCGGAATTTAACTGTAGCCTTTAGCAACTAACCTTGCCTTATACTTTGGAGGCTCGCTTGGAGATAAACCCTCCTTTCTCTTGAAGATCCATTTGCAGCTGATGGTCTTCTTATTCTTAGGCAAAGGTACAATCTCCCATGTACTGTTCTTCTCAAGAGACTGCATCTCCTCATGCATAGCAGAAATCCAATTCTCAGTATCACCACAACGAATAACTTCTTTATAGGTTGCTGGCTCATGAACATTCTCCACCTGTTCAGCACAACTCAAAGCATAGTAAGACAAATTACACTCTTCAATAAGACGCTTAGGAGGTGCAATTGTCCTTTTTGACTTGCGTTGAGCAATAGGTAAATCCTCCTCTAACTGCAAAATAGGAGGAGTTTGCTGAACATCATCATGAGCATCATCCTCAGCAACATCATTATCATGGTCACCATGCTCATCAACAGGCTCCACCTGCACACCTGTATCATCATCAACATGCTCCACCTGCATGCGCATACGCTGCAGCTCCTTTTCTAGAACATGATCTGAGGACAAACTGTCAGTAAACATCACAGATTCATTGAAAACAACACTCCTGCTTATAAAAGTCTTTCCTGTTTCAGGATTCCACAATTTATAGCCTTTGACTCCCGAACTATAACCAAGGAAAAGACACTTAACAGCTCTAGACTCTAATTTTCCATTATCAACATGAGCATAAGCAGTGCATCCAAAAACTTTCAACTGTGAATAATCAGCAGGCGTACCAGACCATACCTCAATGGGAGTTCTTTTATTTAGTGGAATAGAAGGCGACCTGTTTATCAAGTAACAGGCAGTATTAGCAGCTTCAGCCCAAAAACGCTTGCTCATCCTGGCATTAGACAGCATGCAACGGGCCTTGGACATGATGGTTCTGTTCATGCGTTCGGCCACACCATTCTGTTGTGGAGTATGGGGTATGGTGTGATGCCTAACAATGCCTTCCGATCTGCAATAATCATTAAATTCACGCGAACAAAATTCTCCACCATTATCAGTACGAAGCAATTTTACCTTCCTTTCAGTTTGTCTTTCTATCATTACTTTCCAGTTCTTAAAAGCAGCAAAAGTATCATCTTTCTGTTTCAGAAAATAAGGCCAAACCCTTCTAGAGTAATCATCAATAATTGTAAGCATGTAATGAGCACCACCAAGTGAGGACTTACGGGAAGGACCCCCATAAATCAGCATGAACATAATCAAGAGTACCTTTAGTGGTGTGAACAGAAGTGTTGAAATATACCCTTTTATGCTTCCCGAAAATACAATGCTCACAAAACTTTATTTTACTCGAAGTGCAGCCATCCAGCAGGTTTCTCTTCATCAATTCTGCTATACCATGGTGACTCATATGTCCCAAACGCATATGCCAAAGGTTAGTTTTACTAGGTTCATCATTAGTAACAGCAGCAACAGCGGAATCAGAACCAGGTAAAGTACACCCTCTAAGGACATATAACTTTGCAGAATTAAGATCACCTTTCAAGCAAACAAGAGAACCTTTTGATACCTTCAGAACGCCATCTGAACCGGAATATTTGTAACCTTCTGCATCAAGCGTGCTCAATGAGATAAGATTTCTGGACATCCCTGGTATATACCTGACATTTTTCAGCGTGCGTGTCATGCCATCATCAGTCTTGATCTGAACTGATCCAATCCCCACAATATCACACGGGTTATCATCTCCCATCCGCACAACATCCCCTTTCTGCACAGGCTTATACGAGCTAAACCAATTTCTGTTAGTGCAAATATGAAATGAACATGCGGAATCGAGAATCCATTCATCATGACCAGCAACACAACCAGCAAATACTACCAGACAATCTCCAGAATCATCATCAGACGCAGCAGCAGCAACAGAGACCTTACCAGCCGACTTGTTTTTCCTCTTCTCCTTATTCTGTACGTTTCTGCAATCCTCAATATTATGATTTGTCAGCTTGCAATAAACACAGAACTTTTTATTACCATACGGCTTGGACTTTGAACGGCCTCTCCTTTCGTAGTTCTTTCTACCATCATTGCCATCATTGGAGGATCTGTTTTCAGTTCTGCCTCTCACATGCAAAGCATCGCCCTTGGAGGACGACGTCCCATCATTCTGCACCATGCCTCTCATCTTCTCCCTAGACTGGAGAGCCTCATAAACTTCCTTTAGGGTTAGTTCATCACGGCTCAAGAGTATAGTGTCACGAAAATTTGCATACGAATTTGGCAAAGAACATAGCAGTAAAAGACCTAAGTCCTCATCATCATACTTCACCTCCATCGACACTAGGTCGGCGACGATCTTCTTGAATTCAGCGATGTGGCTCATCACTGAATCGTCCTCCTTCATCTTCAGAGTGAATAGCTTCATCTTCATCTGCATCTTACTGGTTAGATCCTTGGACATACAGATCGATTCCAGTTTCAGCCATAGTTCTGCAGCAGTTTTCTCTTTCAGACACTCCTGCAAAATATTATTATGAAGATGCAACTGAATTAGGGCGAGCGCCTTCTGATCCTTGCGGATCTCTTCTGGAGTCCACTCGGCCTTCCTCTTTCCGAAACTATCCAGCGCCTCATCATAGTCATGAGTCTGCGCTAGAATCCCCTGCATCTTGACTTGCCATAGCGAGAACCGCGTGTCGTAGTTCAGCAGCGGAAGATCGAACTTCATCGACGTCGTCATGAACCCTAACAGCAACCAAAGCTCTGGTACCACTTGTTATGAACGACGTATAGGAATATGAAGTAAAGAATCAAACCACAGAGGAGACACACGATTTAACGTGGAAAACCTCTCCGATGTGAAGGGGAAAAACCACGGGCACCAGCCAGCAACAATCTCACTATCTCAAGAGTTTTGGGTTACACGCCTATGGCGGCTTACAAGAGAATCAAGTCTCCACGAAACCCTAGCAAGGGTGTATATACCGTACCGTACCGCGGGGGGCTCCGCCCCCCCCGCACCCCCCGAGCACAGGGGCGAGACCTGATGGGCCGGCTTCACACTCCGCTACGCTCCGGCCTAAGCCTCCGGCGACGGGCCTCCGCTTCGCTCCGTCAGAAGCCTGGCCTATATCCTGGAGTGAATTTGGAACAACTCCAACAGCGTACCCGCGCAGCGCGATCGCCTTCTTCTCCACCTGCGTGTTGCTGCTGGTCGGGTCGATCAGGATGGAGGCGTCGCACCCCTGCAGTGCAAATTAAGCCGCCGGAGCCATGCATTAGCATACTACGTACGTGCTGATTGTACTATGCGAGTACTAAAATATGTTGAGAGAGTTGCCAAACATGGCATATCTGCTTGTCATTTTTTTTGAGGGGATCTGCTTGTCATTTTGCAATAACGACATGGTGTTCTCGTGTGAGTGTGTGACGATGATCAGTAGTACGTACTGTGTAGTTATACCCTGACGACTTTATTATATATCTAAAAAGAAAGTTATGGCTCCGTTCGCTGGTCTGAAACTTGGCTGAAACTGACTGGTTATGTGAGAGAGAAACACTGTAGCGGCTGGTTGATAAACAGTGCACCTGTGATGAGGAGCAGCCGGCTGGTCTGGTTTTTCCGACCAGCGAACGCAGCCTATATATACATATATAAATATACCCTGACGAAGCAGTCGTGGAAGAAGAGGCACATGAAGGCGGCGCCCATGGTGGGTCGTTGGCGATGATCCCCGCGGTGACGTTGCGCACCGTCGCCTCCGCCTGCGGGCACGACGGGCCGTAGAAGTTGATCTGCAGCGGCGACTGTGACCACGACGTCGTCGCCGTGCTCAGCATAGCAGCGGCGACGAACGCCATGAGCAGCGTGGCCTTGCATGTTGACGTCGACGTCGGCATCGCCATGATATATATGCTGCTACTTAAATCTTCAGCTAGCTTATTATATATATGATGATCTCACCAAGCTAGCTCTCCTTAATCCTTGTATATTAACGTACCCAAAAGATCGATCTTAGAAAGCTAGCTAGGATATTAGAAGCAAGCTAAGCTGCTATTGGAGGATGTGATGCCTAGTACTGAAAGAGACGCGAATGCTTGGTGTGGTGGCAATGTGAGGCACCTAGTTAGGGTATTTATAGAGACGAATGCATGCCTCTATTTTGTTTTTGGTTAACATGTTGTTCTTAACTGCAACAATTATGTTCTTGGGAGGTCGTTACTAGCACACAGTTGGCTGGTACAACATACGCTGTAGCTGGCGATCCAGTTGCATTGCAAGACGTGTTGACATTGCCAGTTTTCCACTTGGCGACAAGTATATACGTGCTAATTTCATCCGCGAATAAGAAAATAGGTGATATGGGGATTTGTTAGGACATGATTCATTCCATCAGCTAACAACTATTTAAGCCGTGTGGTCGACTCAACTGCTAGCGTAGTACACGTCAACGCACTCTACGTCAACTGCTAGCATAAGCTTCACATGATGAAGCTCAATGAAATCTCTAGCTAGATAATTACATCATGGTTACTTCTGGGCATACTCCTATCTGGAACAAAGAGAGAGAGAGAGAGAGAGAGAGAGAGAGAGAGAGAGAGAGATTATGTGCATTGGAATGCCTTGTTACCCATCGCCATCTACCAGGCCGGAACAATTGCACATGAACAAGAAACCAAGCAACCGAATGGATAGCAGAGCTTTTATTTGCTGACACGTTAACAAGGTCACAATATGGTTATATTAAAATATTATAAAATTTTTGGACAGAAGATGTGTACTATAATGTTGTTTATTGATGGTTGAAATTATTGCATGCCTCCACTAATTATGATGTCTGATTGTCGACAAGGATTCAATATGTAAACTGAGCTTAAGGTCGTTAATAATCCACGTCATCAGTGAACAAATGAATATAACTTTAGTGGTGTCGGCTCGTGTGTGTGCCTCTCTCTATGTTCCTATTCCTAGTACTACATCCTAGCTAATAAGAGGAATTAATTAACACAGGGGATGTAAGTTTATTTTTGGACACAACCCCATTAATCTATGGTTTTCTCATTTTCAATCACATTACGGAAAGTGTGCAGACGCTTATACAAACACATACACACACTTACCTCTATGAATGCATACACGTGTATGAGCACATCGGAAAGACTAAGCCAACAATGTCTCGTTATCAATATGCACGTTGTCTACCACATAAAGAGTATAGTAGCACCCATCAAATTATGAAATAAATTCAGAAAAATAGAAGCACTTGAGTAAATATCAATGACGTGAACTCGGGCAATAAGCAAGTCCCACCACAATGAAGTCACCCAGTTCATTTCCCAGCTTAGAGTTGTAAAATAAAATGAACTGCTTACTCAGATTTGTAAATTAAAATGAATAAACTCAAGTGCATTATTAGCGGGTACCAATGGATATCATAACTCTAAGCATACCCTAATTAACATCTAGGTGGTACTCCCATCCTTTTTATTGTGTCATTGGGTGTGTAGTATAATTTTAAAAGTTATTTCTATAGTTTTTTATAAATCTAATTGACTTCTCTAATAAACTATCATGAAAGTCTGATTTATCTTTCTCGTGGTTCACGTGGTGCCACGTAGGACAGTTGACTGTGACGCCACGTCAATCAAAACCGCTTTAGGGGAGATCAATAGGACGATTTTAAGGGTTGAAGAGTATAAAAATTTGGTTTCGTGATTGAGGGCAAATCTGACACGCAATAGTCGAGGAACGTGAAATGGACTTTTCCTCATACAATCGGAGGACCAAACAATTTTTTATCACAATACGCGCAACATATATTACAAAGTAAGGAAAACATACTGATGCGCGCACACATACAAACACATACACAAAGGATACATAGGAGGAAGCTGCCCCATCCAAACTACACAAAGGCCCTCAGTGAAAAAGAAAATTATAAGGAAGTCCTTGAGAGCCTTCGTGTCCACTGAAGTCGCCTGCCTTTCGCCAACTTCCTGCCATCGACCATGTCTCCAGAGAAAGCCGAGACGAACGGCTCCCTATCCATACGCCCAGGAGAGCACCATCGTCCAGAGGCTTTGAGAAGAGCCGCAGGTAGCATCCCGCAACGAATGGGAAGAAAGACCGTAGCAAACATCAGCCAGGGACACACCCTGTGAAAACCTAGGCCTCGATCTGGCCATCCCAGTGGAGACTGGGAGGAGAGGGAGCCAGACCATCATACCTGTCCATCGCAAACCTGATAACTTCCCCGCAAGCCTCCCCGCGTAGTGCAACCAACACCATCACTCCAACACAGGTGTCGCTGAAATCTGGATCTCTGCAGATCCGGTCGACCTCCACCTCACAAGCCCATCGTCATCCTCAGAGGAGAAGACGACGAGGTGGATCGGGGCGAGGAGAATCTTATTCCACATAAGTCACACCACCTCCACCAAGCAGACTCCGCCAGGATACAAACCAAAGGGACCTAATCTATACTGCCAGGCAAGGAGACGTAGATCCCCAACACATCCGAGGCCAGGAGGCCGCCGGAGGCGGAGGGGGTCGATGATCCGGCCCGATGGGAGCATAGGAAGTAGGAGTCGCCCTCTTTCGCCTCTCGTGGGGAGAGGTTTCGAGAGAAACCGTTTCGTAGTTTGGAGATGTGGAGGACAAAACAAATTGGTGGCCCAAACAATGATCTCCGTTAAGTTGCTTGTTTGGCCTTGCACCAAACGCTGCAGCCCTGGCCCGACCCTAGATCAACCACTAGATCAATCTATCTGCCACTTTTCTTGTCTGTTTGGATTATTGTCAGATAACAAGCATTATTTTGCCGCGAAATGAGCGTAGCTTAGGTGGTTGGCTTCCTTGTGGTGGAACCAGCCCACCCTGGGTTCAAGTGTCCCGACTTAACACGGGTACTCGTATTTTCCTGGATTTATTCAGGGTTTAACGACGCTATTCTTTCAGTGGTAGACAACATGCCCGTCGACAGCGAAGCCCTGTGGTGATTTCGTCAATCTTTTGCAAAAAAAAGCATTATTTTGCCAGTTTCTTGTGTAGAATGCATGCCTTCCTCCGTTATGACTTCAGATATGATTTCTTTAGTTTTTAGTGCATTTGACTCCAGGAATGGACTGTGTAAGAAAATGTCACAACGCGGCCACTGACAAATGAGGACATGAGAAATTCTAGTTTAGAGTTAGCTGCTATTTGACTTCAATTTAGGAACTCTCACGCCGTAAACGAGCACCTTTTGTTATGGACTTATGGTGTCCTAGTATGTACTCACAAGGCCCATTTGGTTCATGATGAACTAGCTAACACATGGTTCTGAGCTAGCTTGGGTGTATATGACCTGTGTGCAAGAATTTTAAATTGCATAAAACAGTCTAGATTCCAGTTGCTAATCACTTTAGGTTTGTTTGGCCGGGAAGTAGATCTCAAGCCATAAACTACTACTTTGCTCAGGTGATCCGAAGAATGTCAACTGAACGGAAGAGTAGCATACGTCATACATATTACTTAATTTATTAATAAGTGGCTCATGTCATGCCAAGCTAATAAAGAGCAAGGGGTTTGGGTATTAAGAACTTAAATGTGCAAACTCAACGCCCCTAATCAGCGCAAGATTATTTTTTAAGCCTACTGATCAAGATGGATGTGGCAGAACAAGCTCATGTTGAAAACAAACGGGCAATCCAAACTTTTGGGGATGCTTAATGAAAATTGAAGTTCACTTCGTAAGTAATAGTTTCTTTCTTTCACAAAAAAATAGTAGGTACAGATTATATTAATCTTTCTATCGTAATGGCAGAAACTAAATTAAATTCCTATTTGGAATGCCATGTGGCATTTTTTTGTACAGCTGTGTATACGGATGCGGCTGCCAGGTGGGCCACCAGTCGCCACTCACAATTCAAGCTATTTGACAATGTGATGGCTATTACAAAGTGAGACGTGCTGAGAATGTTTGATGGTGACCTCCCAAGCAAGGGTATTTGTATCTATGGATGAGGACATTGATGAGGATGAGCACAAACCTTAAAATCATACATGCAGAGAGTACTTGTTGCATTTTAATTTATTTTTGAAACAGTTACTAAGACGATAATTGAGAGATTAGTACCACACACATACCACCGTACCATATAATAATTAATGCAGTCAGATGACAAGCATATTGTATTGCCACTTGGTGGAATAAAGTCAACCATATATATGCGTGCTTTCCTTCGACATTACCGCTTGAAGGTTTATTTAGTTTTCAATGCATTTGACAATCTCATGTACTGTCTATAAAAATGACAAATAACTAGGCCAGTAGCAAATGAGGACAAGTCTAATTCTAGTTTATTGAGTTAGCTGATGTTTTTTACTTGAATTTATGAACTGTCGCGCCAAAAACGAGCATCCTTTGTTATGCTATCCTGCTGTATGCATGTATACTCACAAGGCCATTTTGTTTAGGATGAACTAGCTAACACATGGCTCTTGGCTATAGCATAGCCTGCATGGGTATATTTGAACTGCGCAAGAATTTCAAATGGCATAAAGCACAGCTTGGCTGGTTGAACAGGACAAGCTGCTAGAACCAGTCGAGCTATCACTTAAATTTGTTTGGGGAAGTAGATCTCAGGCTGTAAACTACTCTTTAGTCATTCTCTCAGGCTGAAGAGAGTGTCGTTAGCACACACGTCGCGTACGTAATACATATTATTAATTATTGTGTGGACCTGGGTTTCTCTTTCGTCTCTCTTGTTGCTTGGTACACTTGCCATGGAAGGTAGGATCAAAAAAGAGTACTGTAGATCAAGATTCTTTGGCAAATGTGATGAGCATAGGGAAAAAAAACACAGACAGAGACTAATTAATAAGTGGGCCAATGTTATGCCAACCTAAAGAGCAAGGGTTTTGGTATTAAGAACTTAATGTGAAAATATCTCAATGCACTTATATAAGGTAATACTCCATTGTGTCCCAAAATAGAAGTCGTTCTCGCTTCCTCAGAAATCAATATTTTTAACTTTGACCAATTATATATAAAAAATATTAATATTTATAATACATAATTAGTATCGTTAGATAGATCGTTGAATATACTTTCATAATAAACTTATTTAGAGATATAAATGTTGCACGCATTTTCTACAAACCTAGTTAAAGTTGAAAATTTTTGACCTGCACCCATCTCATAACGTCCTTCTTTTTGGGACGAGAGGGAGTATGAGGTAAGTGGATTTTTAAGCCAGCTATTGAATATGGGATGTGGTACAATCTTACATGAAAAATATATCTGAAAGAAGAAAATAGCACAAGTTGAAAGCAAACTAGCAATCCAAACTTTTGGGGGATGCTAAATTGAGTTCACTTGCTGAGCCTAGATTCTTTCTATCTAAATGACAGAAAAAATAATATCTTTCTTGGAAGACAAGCCGGCCTGGTAGGGTTTCTCTTAAAAGAGCTTGTAGGACAGAATGCAGGTATATAGAAGGTGTTTGGGGCTGCTCCACTCCAGTTTTTTGTAGCTCCGCTCCAGCTCTGCGTTGCCAAACACCTTAAGCTCCAAGAACTCCGCTCCAAGAAAAAGGTGGAGTTGGAGGCCAACTCCACGTTTTTTTCTGTAGCACCTCAAAGGGGTACTCTAGTTTTCTGAGTTTTGTACTTCCACATGGAGTTAAGGGGTAATTACCCACCTTGCCACTCGTTAATGATCTGTACCAGTTCTTTTTTCTCAGCTGTGCGACTCCCCCTCCCAGTACGTGTGATTTCTTTTCTCCGCCGCCGCTCCACATGCACGCTAGGCAAAAACGAAGTCACCTCCAGATCCAGGCTCTAGTTGTCTTCCTCTTCCACCGCCCCCTCGGTTGCCCTGTTACAACCACACTAAGAACACGCATGACCATCCAATGCGGTGCAGGGCTCAGGAATCAGGAGCCCATAGCACTAGAACATGTCCCCAAACCCGGTCACCTGCCACAACTCACAATGAGGCAACGAATCACTCGATTAGAGTTGGAGTAGAGGCATTTGATTTGATCTTGAGGATTACTAATCCATCCAAGATGGCCGTGTTCTCGAGATTAATACCATTAAGTGTAATTTCTTATATATATTTTACATCAGATTTCATTTGGCAATAAATATTCACTTATATATATGCCCCACCGACATCAAAACATACAACAAACGTTAATCAAGGGCATAATAGACCATTTGCAAGGAAACAACTCATTCCTGGAGTTGGAGCTAGGTGGTGTGCCAAACAGTACCACCTACTCTACAAACTCCACGGTGGAGCTGCTCCACGGTAGAGTTGGTGGAGCGGAGCTACAAAAACTAGAGCGAGTAGTCACCCCTATAGTTTAACTAGCTAAGGTACTTGTGGCCTCAATGTTGACCCTCGCAACATGTGATTGAGATAAGAAATAAAGACTAGAAATTCCCATAAAAACAATATCATCTGGCTATCAATTTAGGACACTTTTGTCATCAAAGAAAACAATTGGCATTGATTAATTAATTTTGAAAATTCCCCATACCCCATTACAAAAAAAGTAGTCTAATATATATATATATATATATATATATATATATATATATATATATATATATATATATATATATATATATATATATATATTATCCACATCATATTATGAAAAATTACACAAATTAAGCCCCAAATCTTCATCTAAATTACCCACTTGTGCCATTATAGAAAATGTAAAGAGATCACCCTTAATTTGGATCTAAATTTCCAACTCTACCATTATTAAAAATGATCAGAATTAACCCATAAATCTACGTACATACATATATGAATAGCTCATGTTAAGTTATGGACCAAATACATATCAAACACATATAAGGGTGCGATAGATGCAATGTGTGTGTGGGTGGGGGGGGGGGACTATGAACACGATTAGAAAAGTAGAGCTACAAATTAGGATCAAATCTACTATCAGTGATGGTCCATAGGCTAGAATCCATTGTACATATAAGTGATTATCAAAGTCAGTTGGTTCGTGGAACTAATTGTGATAATGCCATTTACACAAATGGTTCATGTGTATTGGACCGAGAGTGAAGATACCACCATCTATATAATCTATTTGTAGTTTCGAAGCTGACTCTAGCCAATTGCATACATTATGCAAAAGTTTCCTTATATGTTTCGTTAGGTATTGAGGGACTCATTTGTGACACTATGCAACTTTGAGGGGCCCTTTGTAATGTGCAAAACCCATCCCAAACACAGAGATTCTCTTGTACGGCTTGTTCTTCCCCTTTGAGGATTAGCGAGAGGGAGGGAGAGATGAGATCTGAAGGGTGAGGCTTTGACCTGCCAATTCCACCATTAGAGAGAGAGTTTGGTGGGGTTTTGGAGCATCCCCCATCGTTTTTGGCTCCCATCTCATATACCATCATCTTCATAGTTGATTACTTGGTTGTTGCCGCTTGTGGTTTTCCCCGCAAGGAGTTTACGCGTAAACCGTTGTGTCTGTTTGTGGTTCGATATTCCTCTTACCATATGAATTGATTGGTTGTTGTCTTGCTTGCTATTGGTGTCATTTGTTGGAGTTATTTGAGTTAAATGTCATATTGATTAAGTTCGCATGAGAGGCATATGTGTTCTACGGTATGTTGATGATTTGGTGAAAGGGAATGATAAATTGGTGAGCTAGTTTTTGCAAGCACCTTGTGTTGAACTCGCTCACACACAAAATTTGATAGTGCATTTGATCTATCCAAAAGTTATGAGAAGTATCTCAGCCAAGCTTGAACTATTTGTTTGCTATCTCTTGATAATTTAACGGAAATAAGACTTATCCCTATTAGTCAACTCTATGCTTGGTGCTTCCTTTGTTCTCAAGGTTGCTTCAGAAGATTTGCATAAGAGTTATTATGTGGGTTAGTCTTACTATGGCCATATTTGTAATCGGTTGAGTATGGCTTTTGATATTCTTCTTTGACAGTGTTGGCACTTTGAGGTACAAGGCACATTTGTACCATCTACCGTTGTCTCTTCTACATTCGGTTAAGCCTACGTAGTGCTACAGTATTCAGTTGTTGTGGCTATTTGTATATATCTTGAGTCGACAACTGGTTCAAATTAAAGCTCTGGTTCTATTTGTTCATATTGGCTGTCTGTATTGATAATGGTTGGTACCTTTGAGCCTACTTCCGGGTTCAGTTTGCAAGGCAGTTACTTGAAGTGCAGAATTATCGGGTATGTCTTATGTTAAGAATCATCATGTTTGTCAGTTGTTGTGCAAAAAAGATTTAATCGGTGTGTCTGATAGTTCATTGCAAACAAACTTGACCCGTAGAGGGATGACGTCCCACCGGTATTTTATTAAGAAGAAGATCTTCTCACACAGATCGAGAAAATCCCTGAACCCCAGCTCCACACATATACAGCGGCACCGCATCCCCGTGAGATGGGACGGTCACAGACTTGTACTTTGGTGTGGAATAGACGAGGAGATTTTTTTTACCCTCAAACCTAAAATTCTCTCCCGAGGGGGGATCGAACTCAGAACATGAGGGAAGAAAGCGTCGACCAACCAGTCTAGCTTTCGTTGGCGGTTCATAGCATTTGTTTTTTTTGGGTAACCATAATGGCTTCTACTTTGTATCAGATTTGATATCACTACTGTCATATGTATTTGTAGCTTAAGCCCTCTTTGGGGGAACTGTCTCGGGCTCCGGCTCCATGCTACAGTGGCAGAGGAGCCAGAGCCAGAGGAGCTAGAAAACGTGGCTTCTCCGGGCTCTTAGTTCATTTCGCGAGGACAGAGAAAAGCGTCTCCCTGCTACAATAGCTGGTTCACAGAGGCCCTACAAACCTTGCCAAACAGGCTCTTACACTACTAGAAACGGGATCTTTGCCGAGTGCAAACTGCTTTGCCGAGTGTCAAAAATCGGGCACTCGGCAAAGACGTTCTTTGCCGAGTGCCGCACTCGGCAAAGAATTGCACTCGGCAAAGAGTTCTTTGCCGAGTGCCGGGCACTCGGCAAAAAAAGGCTCTTGGCAAAGGACTTCTTTGCCGAGTGCCAGGCTCTCGGAAAAAGCACGGCACTCGGCATAGGCTGCCCCGCGTAACGGTGTTCGGCCACGTCCTTCTTTGCCGAGTGCCTGCTGTTAGGCACTCGACAAAGATTTTTTTTAATTTCTTTGCCGAGTGTCCCAGATCTGGCACTCGGCAAAGAATTTTTTTTAAATACTTTGCTGAGTGCCCCAGATCTGGCACTCGGCAAAGATTTTTTTTTGAAAATACTTTGCCGAGTGCCCCTGACACGGCGCTCAGCAAAGAATTTTTTTTTCGAAATGTCTTTGCCGAGTGCCCCTGTGAAGACACTCGGCAAAGCGGATATTTAAAAAAAATCCAAACCCTCTTTGCCGAGTGCCTTATTCTTAGCCCTCGGCAAAGGGGCTCTTTGCCGAGTGCCAAGAATAAGGCACTCGGCAAAGAGGGTTTTGGATTTTTTTTTAAAATATCCTCTTTGCCGAGTGTCTTCACAGGGGCACTCGGCAAAGACATTTCAAAAAAAAATTCTTTGCCGAGCGCCGTGTTAGGGGCACTCGGCAAAGTATTTTCAAAAAAAAATTCTTTGCCGAGTGCCAAATCTGGGCACTCGGCAAAGAAAATTAAAAAAAATAAAAAAACCTTTTGTCGAGTGCCAGATCGGGGGCACTCGGCAAAGGGGGGATTTAACCCCTCCCGCCTGGGCCGGCCACGCACCCCGCACACACACCACGCGCACGCGCCACCGCCCGCTCGCCCGCGCCCTACCCCCTGCCGCGCCCTGCCCCCAGCCACGCCCTGCCCTGCCCCCAGCCGTGCCCCGTGGACTGGCCGCCCCAACATCGCCTATGCCCGACTTCGGCGACCCTGACTCCGACCCCGACGCCGCCCGACCCCGACGCCGCTCGCCCATACCCCCGACGCCCGTCAGGTATGCCTTCTCTCTTGTTGTTGTCGTGGTAGTGATAGTTGTAGTAGTATTAGTTGTACTAGTAGTGCTAGTGGTAGTAGTAGTATTAGAAGTAGTGGTAGTAGTAGTACAACTATTGGTAGTAGTAGTAGTAGAATTAGTGGTAGTAGTAGTAGAAGTAGTGGTAGTAGTAGTAGTAGAACTAGTGGTAGTAGTTGTAGCAATAGTGGTAGTAGTAGTAGTAGAACTAGTGGTAGTAGTAGTAGCAATAGTGGAAGTAGTAGTAGAAGTAGTGGTACTACTTGGATATATTCTTCTGCATGGATTGATATCCAAACTACATGGCTTCTCTTGAGACATATGTGCTTGTCGGCCATCGTGCCATTGTTTTTTTGCAGGTTTTGCAAACCTCACCGTGCAGGGGAGGTTCTGCCGATTTTTTTTAAATGACAGTATTTTGTTCCATTTTTGTAGAGAAGAGCCCGTCGGAGCCGAGTCGGAGTTCTCGTCGCCGTGCCGGTCTGCCTGCACCGTGTCTCCTCGCCACTGCACCGACCCGCCACGGCCCCGCTAGCCTGACTTCGCCGCCACCCTAGGTATAACCCCTCTTTTCGTATCATGGTCGTAGATCGCGTAACCTAGTTAGGCATCTCCCGTTCGAAAGAGATACGGTTGGAGGTATCCAGATCTTTGCATATCTATGACCGTATCTATTTCGGATTGTCCATGTTTTTTGGACAGCCCGCGGATGCATAGATGGGTTAGTTTCCATGGTCTGCTCCGGTCCAAGATAGAGTTTCGACATCGCCTCCCTATTGTTCTCCGGATACGCACTCTTCTTTGGCAGGACATGTATCTGGAGAACAGCGGGGAGGTGCTGCCGAAATTCTGTCTCGGATAAGAGTAGAGCATGGAAACTAACCTCATCTACGCATCCGCGGGTGGGATTAGGACCTATCCTCACCTATTAGACAGTAGGAACACCATGTAGATGCAATTGATGGTTACATTACTCGCTAATACATATGTTAGAGGATGGATGACCGTCAGTGGATGTACATGGGCTAGAGAAGTCAGAGTGATTACACCACGGAATGGATGAACAAGACCAATGCTTTCTTGAACAGTGCATTTGGCAAGGCTGCTAAAGGACATTGCCTAGTTTTGTGTCCCTGCAGCAAATGTGGAAATAGGAGAAGGGTAAACAAGGTGGAAATGGGTAAACATCTTGTGAAGAATGGATTTACGCCGGACTACACCCGGTGGGTCCACCATGGTGAAGCCCATCGTATGAGAGAGGAGGCGGTGAGACCACGGGTGGAGGCTTTTGATGCTGATGCTGGGGTAGCAGACATGTTAGATGACTTTCACCAAGGACAGTTCGATGAGGGACGTGAGAAGGAGGAGATGGAGGCAGCCGGATAGGCGTTCTACGACATGATGGACTTGGCATAGAAACCCCTTCACGGTCGGTCAACGGTGTCTCAACTGGATGCCATTGGACGCTTAATGGGGTTGAAGTCCAAGTTAAACTTGAGTGGACCTGGCTTCGATAAGATGTTGGCCGTGATTGGCACCCTGCTTCCGGAGGGCCACATTCTGCCAAAGAGCATGTACGAGTCACATAAACTCCTTCGTGCACTTAAGATGTCATATGAGCAAATACATGCTTGTCCGAAGGGGTGTGTCCTATTTAGGAAAGAATACGAGCATGCAAAGTTTTGTCCAAAGTGTAAATCCTCTAGGTACCTGGAAGTAGACTCTGATGATGGCCCGAAGAGGCAACTTACGATCCTCGTGAAAATCCTACGGTACCTTCCGTTCCTACCGTGGATCCAACGGCTATATATGATCAAGGAATCCGCAAAACAGATGACATGGTACAAAAATAGCAAATGGTACAATCCTAACAAGATGGTACATCCATCTGATGGTGAAGCTTGGATCCGCTTTAATGACAAACATCGTGACAAAGCAGATGAGGCTTGTAATGTACGTGTCGCGCTGGCAACAGATGGGTTCAATCCTTATGGAATGATGGCTGCCCCATACACATGTTGGCCCGTCGTCGTTATCCCCCTTAATCTCCCCCCCCCCCCCGGTGTCTCCTTTCAACGACATAACGTATTCTTGTCGTTGATAATTCCTGGACACCCAGGGAGTAATATGGGTGTGTTCATGGAGCCCATGTTTGATGAATTGGTCCGTGCTTGGGACGAAGGGGTATGGACATACGATCGAGCTACAAAGACAACCTTCAAAATGAACGTTTGGTACCACTACTCCCTGCATGACTTCTTAGCGTATGGGATATTCTGTGCCTGGTGTGTTCACGGGAAGTTCCCATGCCCAATATGCAAGGAAGGTGTGAGGTTTATTTGGTTGCAGAAGGGTGGCTAGTATTCGTCGTTCGACAGACATTGTCAATTCCTACCTCTTGACCATCCATTTAGACAAGACATCAAGAACTTTACGAAAGGTGTTAAAGTGACAAACCCTGCACCGCGGATGATGACTGGTGCCGAGGTTCATGCTCATATAGATGCTCTCGTGCCCAATAAAGAAGGTGGTTTTTGTGGGATATGGTGAGCAACATATGTGGACTCATATCTCGGGCATGATGAGGCTCCCCTATTTCGATGAGCTGGTTCGGCAGGAGGGGGCCGTCTCCTCCCACACCGCGTGAGGAGGAGCCGGAGGAGGAGGTGGCGCCCGTGGATGAGTCGGACGATGAGCTGGTTCGGTAGACGGACGAGGAGAAGGGGCCGCACGAGGAGGATGAGTTGGAGGCGGTAGGCACGGGTTCTGCTTCCTCTGACTCCTCTTCGAGTGTCTACTTGCGAGGTCCCGCGAGCCTCCCACAGGTTCCTCTTCGTCACCAACGCCCAGTGATTCGCCCCGAAGGGCAAAAGTAAGTAACTTTATATGTTATCACCACTACTTCATATGATATGATGAAAAAACTAATAATTTTTCTTAATCACTTGTGCAGGAACTGGGTGGTTGTGTCGGGTGGTTGCGCATGGCTAGTCAACGGCATCCTGGGTCTTCTGTGCAGGCAACACTTCCCCGGCATTGTCACGTACGCATCGAAGACGGAGCCGGCCTACTTGTTTGACCACTACGCCGTCGCCACCGATGCGGAGTACCCCAAAAGGCGGCGCGGGTGAAGGTAGAGTTTTGGGTAAGTCTCCCTCACACAACATTGCTCAATACGTCGCATTCATTAGACTTTATTGAAATAATGAATGGATACATCGCTTTTGTATGCAGACTTATTACAGATGCGAGGAGGGATTTGAGGCTAGGGCGGAGCAGGTGACTACCAAAGCCTGTAAAAAACTCGTCACCGACATGCATCACGAGGTGCGCATCCAGGCCATCGTAACCTACTACGGGTCGAAGCTTGGAGAGAGAAAAACCAAGAAAGACGCAAGAGAGATGCAGCTGACCCGGGAGCAGTACCTTGAGGTAAATGAAGAACATCAATATTGATTCGTTTTGAGATTAAGTTGGTTTAATTTGATCTTCTTATATGTCCAATACTTGATGACATGTAGATGATTCCCTGGTGGTGCCAAGCGCATCCCGAGTGCTGGGCGATGATGGTGGAGAGGTGGTTCACGGAGGAGTACCTCAAGATGCAGAGCGATGCCCGAGACCGTCGTTTGCAGATGCAAGGTCCAGCACACCATCAAGGCAGCCGTAGCCTCGCCGGATACAAACAAGCATGGGTACGCAAATTCATTTATCTATTGTGACGCTCAGTTCTACCTGATTTCTAGTCATCGTGCTGTCTTTCTCACAGTCGGCGTCACATAGTGGCCAGGCTTGCTCGGACTTCCAGGCATGGTGTATGGCCCACAAGGGCAAGGCGACGTCCGACATCTCCTTCAACCTGGAGGACCTGCCCGAGGCATACATGAATCCGAGCGTCCACTCCCGCATCAGTGAGTACACTGAGGTGGCAAGGTCGCTCCATGGGTCAGACCACGATCCGAGCACCCAGGACTTCGATGGAGAGGCCGTCATGAGGGCAGGGCAAGGCAAGAAGCATGGGCGGTTCTGGCTTGACGACGGCATCATCGACACGGCCTTTACTCCCTCTCTCTCCCAGATCTGAGCACGGAGCATGAGCGAGAGCCCGGCCATTCGCACACGGCAGACCGCTACACAGCACCGGGTCGACGCACTCGAGGTTATTCCTGTTTTACTCGTCATACATTGATCTTTACACACCTTAATTAGCTTTGCATTACTGAAACATTGGAGTGAAATATTGCAAGCCCGGCTGGAACAAGAAATGAGGCAACGTCAGGAGCTAGAGGCCGGGCACCAGAGGATGGTGGCCCAACTGGAGGCCGAGCGAGCCGAGCGGCAGGCCCAGGCGCAGAGGCTGATGGACATTACGGAGTTCCTACAAGGGCTTGGGCAACGTGTGGGCTTCTCTCTGCCAGCTGGGCTGTTGGTTCCACCTCCGCCTCTGCGTCCTGCAGCTACAGCTACTCCTGTGAGTATGAAAGTTTTTTACTTTCGCTTGTGCTTTGCTTGTATGGCCTCTACCTTCCTAGATTAGCTATCCAAATAATCTTGTCTTACATGTAATCTTTTCTTCTTTGTGCAGTCTCCATCTGACGGTGGTTCGAATAATCCACCTTATGCACCTCCGAATGATGGACCTTCACCACAGTCGCAGTGGTCGAGATGAGTGCACGTTGTATTTTTTTCATTTGTTGTTCACTTCGTGATGGACTTGTGATATACTTGTGATGCACTTGTGGACTTTGATGGACTTGTGGATTTATTTGGATGGACTTGAGCACTTATTATTATATATGTGATAAATATTGTGATGGATGTGATATGTGCGGATGGATGTGTGGATGGATGAGATATATATGTGATGGATGAGATATATATGTGATGAATGAGATATATATGTGATGGACAGATATATATGTGATATATGTTTGTATGAATTTATTTGTCACGATGGAATTTAAAAAAAAAAAAAATTACCGTTTTGGGTTACTTTGACGAGTGTTGCACTCGGCAAAGGACCCCGTTGCCGAGTGTCATGGTCACAGCACTCGGCAAAGCTGGAAAAATGGACGCTCGGAAAACCATTTTTCCAGCTTTGCCGAGTGCCATGACCATGACACTCGGCAAACAATTTTAAAAAAAAATCAAAGATTTTTTTAAAAAAAATTCAAACTTTGCCGAGTGCCGGCCAGAGGGCACTCGGCAAAGAATTTTTTAAAAAAAAAAAAATTCAAACTTTGCCGAGCGCCGGCCAGAGGGCACTCGGCAAAGAATTTTTTTTAAAAAAATAAAAAAATCTTTGCCGAGTGCCTGCAGGGTTGGCACTCGGCAAAGCCACCGTGAACGGGGCCGGCGCCGTGACGGTCGTTTTTCTTTGCCGAGTGCCCGATAAAAAACACTCGGCAAAGAGATCTTTGCCGATCAATTTTTTTTTCCGTGTGTTCTTTGCCGAGTGCCGCACTCGACAAAGGCTTTGCCGAGTACAATTTGGCTAAAGAACCTGAATCCAGTAGTGTTAGTAAAGTAACTTCCGCACATGTGCGGAACTTTCTAGAAATTAAATGTGTGGAAGTTCTGGACTTGACTGAGAAACTAAAGTGCGTTCCGGTACCATATTTCTGGGCACCATTTGCCGCTTCCAACCGCTCCGTTTGCGGCCACAACAATAATGCATTTCCACGGTTGGTTCTCTATAGTATATATGTAGTAGTGACGGTTCTTAGATTGCAAGTGGTTGTATATTACTGTATGTATGAACTTAATTTGACACATGGTAGTACATATATATAGTTATAAGCAAAAGGCAAATTGTGTTCTATTTTTAGAACCAATTGTACAACAGGCTAGTGAGCCGGCCGATCCTCTAGCTGCTATTGACGACGTTGCAGAACTTCCTGACCTGGCCGGCCGTCCCGGTGAGCACCTGGGTACTGCCCATCTTCACCAGCGCCGTTTGGAACTGGCTCATCCACGTGGCAGCGTCAGCGGAGCTGTTGGCCACCTTGGCCGCCGTGTAGGTGGTGTTCATGAGCTGCTGGTCCGACACGAAGAGCACCTTCCCCGCCAGCAGGTTGCTGTAGTACTGGTTGCTGAGCACGTTGGGGTCGGTCACCCGGTTGTTGTTGATCACCGGGTTGCCGCTGTTGCTGCCCGGCGCCGGGCACACCGTCTTGAGATCGGAGGCGTAGGTGGCGTCCATGGTGGGGTCGACGGTGGGGTACAGCCGGCCGTTGCAGAAGGAGCAGTGCGCCTGGCCGAAGGAGTGCGCGCCGGAGAGAATGATGAGGTCGTCGACGTCGAGGCCCTTCTTGGCGAAGTTGTTGATGAGATCCTGGAGCTTGAAGGTCGGCGACGGGATGTTCTGCAGCACTTCGATGAAGTTGGACACCGTCCCGTCGCGGCGGCCCGAGGGCATGTCGAAGCTGGCGAAGCCGCCGGAGACGACCGCCGTGTCCCGCGCCGCGAAGGCCAGGATGTCGGCGCAGGAGACCACGCCGGGGCAGACCGCCTCCACGGCCGCCTTGATCGTGTTCACGGCGGCGTACCCGCGCAGCGCGATCGCCTTCTTCTCCACCTGCGTGTTGCTGCTGGTCGGGTCGATCAGGATGGAGGCGTCGCACCCCTGCAGTGCAAATTAAGCCGCCGGAGCCATGCATTAGCATACTACGTACGTGCTGATTGTACTATGCGAGTACTAAAATATGTTGAGAGAGTTGCCAAACATGGCATATCTGCTTGTCATTTTTTTGAGGGGATCTGCTTGTCATTTTGCAATAACGACATGGTGTTCTCGTGTGACGATGATCAGTAGTACGTACTGTGTAGTTATACCCTGACGACTTTATTATATATCTAAAAAGAAAGTTATATATACATATATAAATATACCCTGACGAAGCAGTCGTGGAAGAAGAGGCGCATGAAGGCGGCGCCCATGGTGGGGTCGTTGGCGATGATCCCCGCGGTGACGTTGCGCACCGTCGCCTCCGCCTGCGGGCACGACGGGCCGTAGAAGTTGATCTGCAGCGGCGACTGTGCCCACGACGTCGTCGCCGTGCTCAGCACAGCAGCGGCGACGAACGCCATGAGCAGCGTGGCCTTGCATGTTGACGTCGACGTCGGCATCGCCATGATATATATGCTGCTACTTAAATCTTCAGCTAGCTTATTATATATATGATGATCTCACCAACTAGCTCTCCTTAATCCTTGTATATTAACGTACCCAAGATCGATCTTAGAAAGCTAGCTAGGATATTAGAAGCAAGCTAAGCTGCTATTGGAGGATGTGATGTCTAGTACTGAAAGAGACGCGAATGCTTGGTGTGGTGGCAATGTGAGGCACCTAGTTAGGGTATTTATAGAGACGAATGCATGCCTCTATTTTGTTTTTGGTTAACATGTTGTTCTTAACTGCAACAATTATGTTCTTGGGAGGTCGTTGCTAGCACACAGTTGGCTGGTACAACATACGCTGTAGCTGGCGATCCAGTTGCATTGCAAGGCGTGTTGACATTGCCAGTTTTCCACTTGGCGACAAGTATATACGTGCTAATTTCATCCGCGAATAAGAAAATAGGTGATATGGGGATTTGTTAGGACATGATTCATTCCATCAGCTAACAACTATTTAAGCCGTGTGGTCGACTCAACTGCTAGCGTAGTACACGTCAATGCACTCTACGTCAACTGCTAGCATAAGTTATTTGCTGACACGTTAACAAGGTCACAATATGGTTATATTAAAATATTTTAAAATTTTTGGACAGAAGATGTGTATAATGTTGTTTATTGGTGGTTGAAATTATTGCATGCCTCCACTAATTATGATGTCTTATTGTCGACAAGGATTCAATATGTAAACTGAGCTTAAGGTCGTTAATAATCCACGTCATCAGTGAACAAATGAATATAACTTTAGTGGTGTCGGCTCGTGTGTGTGCCTCTCTCTATGTTCCTATTCCTAGTACTACATCCTAGCTAATAAGAGGAATTAATTAACACAGGGGATGTAAGTTTATTTTTGAACACAACCCCATTAATCTATGGTTTGTCTCTATAAATCGAATTTTAGAGGCAGGCATGTTAAGATGTTTGTCTCTATAAATTGTTGCACAAAACAATCATTCATAACTTTTTCATATAAACTCGTAGACAAGCTTTATATTAAAACTGTAGCCCTTGACGTGATCTATATCTTTACAGTTGAAGAGTTTTTTATTTGAAACTTTTTAATCCCAAAATATTGTTTGATATTCATGAATTTTGAAATTTGAAATTTAAAATTTTCAAACAACCTCAATGTTGACATGGTCTAACCAAAGTTGTTGTTCTCAATACAATTTACAAGTTTATAGTTGGAATGTTTTTTTATTTGAAGTCTCGTTTACAATATCAAATATGTGTCTAAGTTCATAGATTTTGAAATTCAAAATTTAGAATTTCTAGACAGCCTTGAATGTTCACGTAGTTAATACCACAATTGTAACGACTGATTTGATCTTTTTCTTTAATGCATTTCTTGAGGACTAACATGGAGGCTTGGTTTAATTGGGCCTCCAATTAGCAAAAGTATATATGATAATTCTTAATCAGAATTTATTTTTCCAAAGAAATTATTAATCATCAGACATATCAACATTGATCTATATCAAATGTGCGTATGTCCGACGGCGTACATACATGCTTATGATTATGTCCGACTCGAGTGTAGTTTTATGACGAATAAACCAGCTTTCTTTCGGTTCTGTGTGCTGTGCAATATATTCTCCGTCATATCCCTGCCTCTAGCAACGTGAAGATTTATGTTAATCCTAGTCAAAGTCACACGCAATATACACAGGCAACGAAGTATGAACATTGTAAAAAACAGTACATTAATTAAGTTACAAAATCACACGCAATACATCTATATACGTACTTGTTTATTGGCGAGTCTATATGCATATGAAGACGTGCTCAGCTGTGTCGGTGATAACGTGCTAATGTGTTATATATATATATATATATATATATATATATATATATAACTACTACCCTGTAGTTGGCTACAAAATAACTTATTCTATAGCCACTTTGAGTTACGATAATTACTATGTTAATTTACGAGATTATAGTAACTCCTTACTATGTGGTTTAATATAACATTATGGTAAATATCCCCATGTGTTATAGTAACCCAACTATCGTAAATATGTATTGATATTGTCGTAAATTAGTATATAAAATTATCGTAAATGGAGGTGGCTACAGAATAACTTACTTTGTAGCTAACTACAGAATATACTCTCATATATATATATATATATATATACATATATATATATATATATATATATATATATATATATATATATATATATATATATATATATATATATATAAAGTTATTTGTTTTGCTGACAATCGGTTCGATCAATTCTTCCATCTTCCTAAAATTAGTGGAGAGACAATGTATAATCGAATGAACAAGAGGAGAGACAAAAGGAGAACCATATATGACGCTATATATGTATATATGAATATTCAATTGTGGATTCTGTGCTAATAACGACCGGCCAGTTGGTTGACACTCTTTGTTTACAAATAGACGTAACAATTAGCGGAGAGAATGTTCGATCAATAATACATATATTTGTCCCCAAATCTCTATCTCTAAATAAGATATGTCCATATATAATCATATATGCGACCTCAATCAATATAAACACAACATCATGTCTTAGATCAAATAAATAAAAGAGACAACGTTCTTGATCGGACATATACAATGCCCTTCCAACAAGTATGAAACATGTAGGTAGTCAACCGCCGGCCATTTCATTCTAGGTCGTTGCTTCTGTTTGTGAGTTTGTCGGTAGAGAGGAGTTCCCAAATCCAAGTCAACATACAGCTTGATTATTAGGTACATACATGGAATCTTGCCCTAAGCTTGATTAGCTAGCTGCGTTCTCATCAGTGATATTGAATTTCTAACTCTTCACACCACAATATCAATGTGCTAGCTCAAACTAAAGTCTTCTAATCCTGAACGAGATTAATAATAAGCTAGCACGTATATGTATGCATGATCGATTGGCAATGTCAACACGCCAATATCTAGCTGCTGTTACAAACTAACAACCAACAGTTGTAACCAGTTTATGGTGTAGCATTAGCAGTAACCTCCCAAATCATTGTTTCAGTAGTTGACTTACATTACATACATTATCAAACACAAAACAGAAAACGCAGTGAACAGAGAACTAGCTCCCTGCACTCGACGGGTTCATTAGCTCGCGTCTTTATCTATAAATACCAGCGGAGACCACTCTGCTGTCAGCATTAAACATTCCGTTCATCACACACACACACAGAGCTTTCTGAAAGATTTGAATTGCTTATTACACCGAGGCATGGCGATGGCGACCTCAGCATGCCAGGCCTTAGCCATCATGGTGCTTGTTGCAGCTGCGATGAGCACGGCATCTGGTACGGCATTGCAGTACAACTTCTACAGCTCGTCGTGCCCAAAAGCCGAGGAGGCGGTCCGCAATGCCACTCAGAAGATCATCTCCAACGACCCCACCATGGGCGCCGCCTTTGTGCGTCTCTTCTTCCATGACTGCTTCGTCAGGGTAATGATCTCAGTTTGTCCTCCTTTTGTGACGTATATACTTTTATATGTAATTGTGAGTAATAATGCATGGTTAGAACAAAATGTCAAAAACGATGTATAGTGTATATATGTAATAGAACTACAAGCTCATGTGTAAGAAAGTGATCACAGATCAATTTATTTATTTATTTATTTTTGTTTCAGGGTTGCGACGCTTCCATTCTGCTCGATCAGTCCAATAGCAACTCACAGCCGGAGAAGTTAGCCATCCCGCTACGTGGTTACGTCGAAGTGAACACCATCAAGGCAGCCGTGGAGGCCGTCTGCCCTGGCATTGTCTCCTGCGCCGACGTCCTCGCCTACGCTGCGCGCGACTCAGCCATCCTCTCTGGCGGCTTCGCCTTTGCCATGCCCGGCGGCCGGCGCGACGGATTCGTGTCCGACATGAACGACATTTTCGGGAACCTCCCTGCCCCGAACATGCAGGTCCAGGACCTCATCACGAGCTTCGACAACAAGGGCCTCAACCCCACCGACCTCGTGGCGCTCTCCGGCGCGCACTCCTTCGGCCAAACGCACTGCTCCTTCGTCACGCCCCGGCTGTACCCCACCGTGGACACGACCATGAACGACACCTTCGCTCAAGGGCTCAAGGCAGTGTGCCCTCCGCCGTCACAAGGTGGCGGCGGCACCGTGCTGAACAACAACCGTGTGACAGACCCGAACAAGCTGAGCAACCAGTATTACTCCAACTTGGCCACCGGGCAGGTGATGTTCACGTCGGACCAGACACTGACGAGCAGCAACACCACCAACAAGATGGTGCAGGACAACGCTGCCAACCCGATCGCGTGGATGGCACGGTTCGCAGGGGCAATGGTGAAGATGGGAGGCATCGAGGTGCTTACCGGCACCCAGGGTGAGATCAGGAGAGTCTGCGGCGCCACCAACAGCGGTAACTGAGGCCGTGAAGCAAGATCCACCACCTGCTGCTGCCAACACTTCTAATCTTGCATTTCATATATGAATTTCGATATCTGCTTGTCGCTTCATTTCTTGGCTCTTGCTGCTCTTGTAGCTTCGGAGGTGTACAATTAATTGATTGCATTATAGATTTAAAGTTGTTTCTAGTGCTTATATTTTATATAATGTTTCCTAGAGGAGGTACAAAAACTTACCTTCATGGTGTAATCAGCCAGCGGTTGCCCTTTTTATCTTGACATCACACTTGAATGAAGCATACACTTGTGATAATAGATGGTTCATGTTAGACTAATGTAATTAGGCCTATAATTGTGGATGTAATCACGCCAATTGTGGTAGGCTTGCATGCCACCCAAGCGTGTATATATGTACTCCTGTACTCATACTTGGAATACAATCAATATTCCCACATTTACATGGTATCACCGCGGTTACGATCCGCTTCCGCAACCCTAACCTCTACTCGCGCGCTGCCGGTCCACGCTCACTGCTCCCGAGCGCCGCCGAGCCGATCGCCGCGCCTGATCGCCCGCCCTGCCTTGCCAGTGCGGCCATCGATCTTCCTCCCGATCGCCCACCCGTTGCCTTTCCAGCCGGGAGCGGCCGCCGATCCGGACACGCCATGGCGGACGACGACATCACGGACGAGGCCGCCGCCGCTGCAGCCAAGGCCGCCGAGGAACGTCGCCTCGCTGCCAAGGCTGCTGCACGCGCCGACAAGGCGCGCCGTGACGATGAGATCTGCCTCCGCACCGCCGCCCTCGCCGAGTATGAAGCCACCCACGAAGCCATCTGGGCGCAGGCCACCGCCGTCGTCAACGTGAAGGCGCTCATCCCCATCATCCTCGACAAGGCCACGAACACCTACACTAAGTGGCGTGGGATGTTCCTCACCGTTCTCGGCAAGTACTCGCTGACCCGCCACGTGCTCGAAGATGAGGCGTTCCCCGAGCGCCCCGCATGGCTCCAGGCGGACTGCGTCGTCTTGACGTGGATCTAAGGCACCGTCTCCGGCGATTTGCAGCAGTCGCTCATGATCCGCCAACGCCCTGCACGTGAGACATGGTGCTACCTCGAGGACGAGTTCCTTGGCGAGAAGGAGTCTCGCGCCCTCCTCCTCGAGACGCAGTTCCGCAACCTCCGCCAAGACTCCATGTCGATCACCGATTTTTGCCATCGTCTGGAGACCATGGCCGCGTCTCTCGCCGAGTTCGGCGACCCCATCGGTGATCGCCAGATGGTCCTCACCCTTATTCGCGGGCTGAGCGGAAAATTCCGCCACATGGTGTCGATCCTCAAGATGCACCGTCCGTTCCCGACATTCGCCGAGGCCCGGACGCACCTCTTACTGGAGGAGATGGAGATTGATGCTTGCCCGCCCTCACCGCCCGCGGCTCTCGTCGTGAACCCGCAGCCGGCCGCGTCTGGCCCGCCGGCGCCCTCCTCCACATCGCGCCAGGGGAACCCGACGGCTCCACAGCGTCCCCCCGGTGCGCCCATGGGTGGCCAGCGCACCAACGGCCATCGCCATGGCCGCGGCGGGCGTGGTGGCGGCCAGCAGCCTCTTGGACGTGCACGTGCACCCATCCTTTGCACAACCCTGGGCAGGTTCGCTGCAGATGTGGCCATACGGCCGCCCTCCGCCGCCTCAGCCGGCTTTCACCGCCTTTCCATAGTATGGCGGGTCGTTCGGCAGCGTTCCCGGCGGTGGCGTCTACAGCACCGGCTACGCCGCGCCCCCACCGTACGTCTACGGGGGAGCTGTGCACTCGCCGCCGACGTTCCAAGGGCCCCTGGCGCCCTATCAGGTGGCTGCACAGGCGTCCTGGAACCCCACTCATGGAGGCGCATGGAACCAGGACTCCCTGGTGCAGTCGTTCAACACCATGTCGCTCACCCCGCCCACACCATCCGAATGGTATGCCGACTCCGGTGCTGGCTCTCATATGACTGCGGACGCTGGTAAACTTTCCACCATTACCTCACCGTCGTCCCTTACACCTTCATCTATCATTGTGGGTAATGGTGCACTTCTTCCTGTCACTGCCACTGGATCACAATCACACACCTTTTCTTTTCCGCATCATAATCTTGTTCTTAATGATGTTTTGGTTTCTCCAAATATAATTAAGAATCTGATTTCCATTCGTCATTTTACTACCGATAATAATTGTTCCATTGAATTTGATCCCTTTGGCCTTTCTGTGAAGGATCTGCATACCAGGAACGTGATCGCCAGGTGCAATAGCTCCGGCAACCTCTACCCGTTCTTCCCACCCACCATCAGCGCCTCCGCCCTCATCGCTGCACCCACCTCGCTTTGACATCGTCGTCTCGGTCATCTTGGGCGTGAAGCCTTGTCCAAGCTCATCAGCTCCAGTGTTATCTCGTGCAATAAAGATAACCTCCACCATATATGTCATGCGTGCCAGCTCGGTCGGCACACGCGGCTTCCTTTTGGGTCATCTAGCTCTAGAGCTACTCATAATTTTGATTTGATACACTATGATCTTTGGACATCTCCTATTGTTAGTGTGTCTGGGTACAAATATTATCTTGTTATTTTAGATGATTGCTCACACTACATTTGGACTTTTCCTCTCCGCCTAAAATCCGAGACATTTTCCACCCTTTCCAATTTTTTTTGCCTATGTTCACACACAATTTGGCACCACCATCAAGAGCGTCCAGTG
This sequence comes from Miscanthus floridulus, assembly GCF_019320115.1. Classification (NCBI taxonomy): domain Eukaryota; kingdom Viridiplantae; phylum Streptophyta; class Magnoliopsida; order Poales; family Poaceae; genus Miscanthus; species Miscanthus floridulus. The sequence continues at coordinate 22,045,424 of NC_089595.1, forward strand.
CGACAATGGCCGTGAATTTGACAATTCCCCGGCCCGCACGTTTTTTCTCTCCCACGGTGTCCAACTTCGCATGTCGTGTCCATATACTTCTCAGCAAAATGGAAAGGCCGAACGTTCTCTTCGCACTCTTAATAATATTGTGTGCTCCCTTCTCTTTCAGGCGAGCCTTCCTTCGGTTTACTGGGTCGAGGCACTACACACCGCCACCTACCTTGTCAACCGGCTCCCCACCAAAACCCCCGCCTTCTCGACACCCTACACCCATCTCTATTCCACCCAACCCTCCTACGACCATCTTAAAGTTTTTGGGTGTGCTTGCTACCCCAACATGTCCTCCACAGCACCCCACAAACTTGCACCCCGCTCCTCCCTATGCGTGTTCCTCGGCTACTCTTCCGAACACAAAGGCTATCGATGTCTTGAGCTCCAGTCGAACCGCATTCTTATTTCCCGACATGTCGTCTTTGACGAATCCTTTTTCCCCTTCACCGATATGTCCACCACGCCCATGGCATCCTCCGCCTTGGACTTATTGATGAACATGATCTCAACACTCCGGTTCCTGGAGTTCGGTCTGTACTTGCAGGTACACCCACCACCACGGCGCCGCACGGCGTACTGTCGCCCGTGCCGGAGCCCTCGTCCCCTCCCGCTTGGACGAGTGCTGGAGGCCACTCACCTGCCCCGACCAGCGCTGCTGCCCCTATGCCACACGCACGGGCTGCTGCCAGCAGTGCTACATCCGCCTCGTCGACCGCCCCAGCCGGTGCTGCTGCCCCCGTGTCTTCCGTGCGGGCAACTACCAGCAGCACCACGGCCACCGGTCGTACGGCAGCCACGAGGCTGGTCTCCATCACCCCCGTCGAAAATGCGCATCCCATGCGCACGCGCGGCAAGGCCGGCATCGCACAGCCCGTGGATCGCCTCAACCTCCACGCTGTGCCCATGTCGCCACTGCCCAGCTCTGTCCGTGGTGCTCTGTCCGATCCAAATTGGCGCTCCGCTATGCAAGCTGAGTACGATGCCTTGATTGCCAATGACACCTGGAGTCTTGTGCCACGGCCTCCTGGTGTTAACATGGTCACCGGCAAGTGGGTTTTTCGCAACAACCTACTTGCAGATGGTTCTTTGGATCGCTACAAGGCCCGCTGGATCCTCCGGGGTTTCACACAGCGGCCTAGTATTGATTATGATGAGACGTTCAGCCCGGTGGTCAAGCCCGTGACAGTCCGAGTGGTTCTTTCTCTGGCTCTCTCTCAGGACTGGCCCATTCATCAGCTGGATGTGAAAAATGCGTTCTTGCATGGTACCCTCACAGAGACAGTGTACTGCATTCAGCCCACAGGTTTTGTGGATTCTTCTCGTCCTGATTTCGTCTGTCGGCTCAACAAGTCTCTATATGGTCTAAAGCAGGCTCCGCGTGCTTGGCATCATTGGTTTGCCTCTCATCTTATTTCACTTGGATTTGTTGAAGCAAAGTCAGACACCTCACTCTTTATATATCGACGAGGGACAGACACAGCTTTGTTGTTGCTCTATGTGGATGACATTGTTCTCACTGCTTCCTCTGCCAGCCTTCTGAAGCAGATTATTGGGGCTCTCCAGCGTGAGTTTGCTATGACCGATATGGGTCCGCTTCACCATTTTCTGGGCATTTCAGTGACACGCTCTGCCAGTGGTTTATTTCTTTCTCAGCGACAATACTCTCAGGACATTTTGGAGCGAGCCAGAATGAGTGAGTGCAAGCCTTGCAGCACCCCTGTCGATGTACACTCCAAATTATCCGCAGATGGACCTCCTGTCGCTGACTCCACACAGTACCGCAGTCTCGCTAGCGCCCTGCAGTATCTGACATTTACCCGTCCGGATATTGCTTTTGCTGTTCAGCAAGTGTGCCTCTACATGCATGACCCCAGGGAGCCCCACCTCGTGGCTCTCAAACGGATTCTATAGTACCTACGAGGCACTCTTTCACTTGGTTTGACTATGCGCCGCTCATCACCTACAGAGCTCATCGTGTACACGGATGCAGACTGGGTTGGATGCCCGGATACCCGTCGCTCCACCTCTGGCTACGCAGTGTTCCTAGGTGACAATTTGGTGTCCTGGTCCTCCAAGCGGCAGCACACGGTCTCACGATCCAGCGCTGAGGCCGAGTACCGTGCTGTGGCGAATGGCGTAGCTGAAGCCACCTGGCTGCGACAGCTACTGTTCGAGCTTCACCGCCCTCCTCGCCAAGCCACTTTGGTCTATTGTGATAACGTCAGTGCAGTATATCTCTCCAGCAATCCAGTGCAGCATCAGCGAACAAAACATGTAGAGATCGATCTCCATTTTGTTCAAGAGAAAGTTGCACTCGGTCATGCTCGGGTCCTTCATGTTCCCACGACATCACAGTACGCTGACGTCTTCGTCAAGGGTCTTCCTACCTCGCTGTTCCAGGAGTTCCGGTTCAGTCTGACCATTAGCGATGCCCCTGATTAGACTGCGGGGGAGTGTTAGACTAATGTAATTAGGCCTATAATTGTGGATGTAATCACGCCAATTGTGGTAGGCTTGCATGCCACCCAAGCGTGTATATATGTACTCCTGTACTCATACTTGGAATACAATCAATATTCCCACATTTACAGTTCAGCCATGTAAAGGCTCGATTAAAGCAACATATTATATTTAACCTTTGTGGGGATGGGCTATGAAACCAGAAAAGGACTGTAAGTTTGTGGTTTGGGCGAAAAAATAATAGGGAAAGGTTTTGGAATTTCTAATAAGATTTTGGGTTCCGGTCTAGAGAAAAGGAGATAATTGTCTGCACAAACCTGACAAAGCTGAAGTTGTCACTGCAAATTCAAAAATCTAGAAGAGTGCTTAAGAGTTGGCAGCTACAACTCCCAAGTCTAAATTCGCATATTGCTAATTATTTAAGAGTGTGCCAATCGAATATTAAGATAATTAATATGTAGTTAAAGATATATTGTATCTAATTATTTTCACATATGCGACTCCATTTCATATCCTATGAATATTGAAGATAATTAATATATTTTCATTTACAATAATATGAAATGGCTACATAGTTCGTATGGCATACTTGATCATAACACAATGCAGGAATTAAATGTTGCAGCTAGCCTATAAAACCGTGAAATGAAACCGTGCATTGAGAGAGCTTGTTTCATACTCAGTTTTTAGTAGTCTCACGTCTTGGAAACAGCGTCATGAAACCTTGCGGTGAGACTGGCCTAATAGCTCTGGGCGATTGGCTGTATTGCCTCCTTGATTAACATCTCTACAGGACATTAAACGTTCATTAACTGCATCTATTTGGTCTGTAGTGATCAATCAAAATTTATAACTCACAAAGAAAGAGTCTTACCGTCTGTGACCGGAAGGTCCCGGGTTCGAGTCGCGGTCTCCTCGCATTGCACAGGCGAGGGTAAGGCTTGCCACTGACACCCTTCCCTAGACCCCGCACAGAGCGGGAGCTCTCTGCACTGAGTACGCCCTTTTTACAAAGAAGTTCAGCATCAGTAAATCTCATCATCATCCTTATTTAACTGATGAATTTGCTCGCCTGGCTACTTGTGAATAGGTCTGAAGGATGAGGAAGGGACTGCATCCTCAGATGCAATGGATTTCATATGTGACGCAGAGTGGTAGGTTGATCAATATCATGATGACCAAGGTGAACCACACTGGCAAAGTGTACCACATGAGGGCCAATCGACAAATGGCTCAAAGCCTTGGTCAGATTGCAAAGTTCAAACGTCGATACGAGCAGGAAGCAGAGGAAAGCAAACACAAGTAGGATGACGTTGGGAATGAGATATATTACAGCCTCTATAACCACCTTAGTTTTTTACTGCAAAGTTTTCAGCTAATAAGGAATTTTGATCAAGGATTTTATTTTAGATCAGATCCCCTTGTGTTCCACCTCAGAATTGGGTTGTACCACATCGTCTTGAGCAAACTGTGTCATTTGTTGCGCCTTAAAGCCCCAAGAAAATAGTCTATGGATTGCTTTTGCTCTGACCTGAATTTCATGATTGATATTTTTCTTGTTATATTATGTTTGGTGATTGTCTTTCTTGATCTCTGACAACAATAAGTCCAGTGTGGTGTCTTGAGTTGTGAATGATCATAGCACTATTTAGCTGGTACCATTTGGCGGTCAAATTCATTCCTTATCATACATTTTCTGTCGCAACCTGTGACATCTGACATATTTGGCGTAGACACTAAGCTGTAAGAATGTATTAATCATTATTATATTAGACTGTTGTGTGTGCTGCCAGTGACATTTATCTGTTCTTTTGAATGTGCGCCGACATTTCTCAAAAAAATTTAGGAACTAAAGCTTCTGAATATGTCCTGCCTTCTTAGAGTAAGCAGTAAACTAAAGCAGTCTGTATACCTGAAGCGACCTTGGCGGGGATTAGAATTATAATTATGCTGGAATTTGTAATGCGATCTTGGGCCTCAGCCCAGGGAAAGAGAACGAGCTTATAATATGTGGTTTGGGCTAGGTTATCCAATGGTGTATTAGCCCGGAGACAGAGTCTGCTCGAGGTTGTATGTTGTTTGACGACCACCAGGTGAATGCATTCCGGCAATGATGGTAGTCAGGTGACAACATGGACGACATGAAAGAAATACGGTAGGATACTAGGATCCGGCCCCTGTTATAACTTAGGAGTATAATCATAATAATAGGGAATCCAAATAATAATCATGTAAAATATGATTCAGCATTTGCACACAGATGGAAGCTACACGTAGCATTGCATGTTCCAAAACTGACCAAACAAGATGCACCAGGACGATCCATTGTAACGTGCAGACTAAAACAAAGCAAAAAGTTCCAAGCCTTGGGGAACGCAGTAATGATAGCTTTCAGTTCCACACCAATCACCTGCATGAAACCCCTGATCCTGTGCTGCACAGGGCTTTTTCCTTTGCGGGGTGAAAAAACTGACGGTGGGAGGGGTGTATCTACTTTGGTCCTAGGACCGGTGTGATTGGCCCAATGAGTGCCATGTATACATAAAACACTCTCTTTCCTATACTTAATTGAGCGGCAGAGCTCCTGGTTTTTCTTTCAAAAAAAAACTGATCCTGTGATCTTGAACTCGCAATGACACGCACTAAAATCACATTGCAGGTGCTTCACCAATGCAGGGATGGTTACTTCTTCACTTGCTGTCCAGTAACGGGCTCAGATCCCTGACGACGATGTTCATTTCAGGCCGGAACTCTGCCTCGAACTGCACGCACAGTACAGCAACAGCAGCCATCTGTTTGCCAAACTAAATCAAGAATTATACACACACGATGACACAAAACAAAATAAAAGTTCGTTTGTTTAGAGTACTACTTTCAGAACAAGGATATATTGTTCTTTTAGAGTTACAATATTAGTTGTAGCTATAAAGCGTAGCGAATTTGGCAAATACGATTTGCTTATGATTTTCAGTTTATTTTGGTGTGTACCTTCTCCATAAAAAGTCGTACCCTTAGTTAAAGTGTATACTCTTTTAAAATAATATGAATATTTAAATCAACAGAAAGTTTGTTTGCTTTATGTTGGTGGTTTGTGTCAAGATTCACAAGGCAAAGCTTGAGTTATTGTGGAGCATGCCCTCTGTTTCTTCAAAGTGGAGAGCAGAAGCTATATCTGTCTGACCCTAAATACTATTTTCTGGATAAGTTCAGCTGAAATGCAGGATAAACAGACATGATCTAAAAATTCCATTTAAAAGAAAATAGAAAATTGATTATGTCTTCCCTTTTCCAATGTCAAAAGATGGTTATGTTCAAGTCACACTGTATAGACCTCAACTTGCTCACTCGAGCACACAACATCCAGGCTTAACAATATCATTACCTTGCTGACAGCCTTTAGTGGGTACCCTCCTCCAGCCTTGGATCTATGCACCTTTCCAACTTGTCTTCACTAAGCCTTGGTGTAGCCTGCATCTTAGAATAAGCAAATTAGCTGTTGCATCCTATAAAGAAACTAAAACAATGAATTCTCTTTTTTTAAGAAAAGGTATGAGCTCTGCCGTTCAATTAAGTATAGTAAAACAGTGAATTCTACCATATGTACCCATGTAACTAGCCTCTGTTGGCCACGTGGCTTTGTATATTCAATCGGCCTGTTCGCTGGTTGGTTTCTGGGCTGATAAGTCTGGCTGGTGCTGGTTTGTTGTGAGAGAAAAACATTGTTGGCTGGCTGATAAGTCCTGACTGAAACCAACAAGCGAACAGGCTGAATTACTTTGCGACCAGTTAAAAGCTCCAACAGTACAATCCCGAAGCTGAAGACGTCGCTCTTTGTGCTATACTGCCCACCCATTCAGCACCTAACAAGTTCAAAGAAGGAAGCAGCACATAAGTAGTAGAAATGCTGGCATATCATTTATCAGCCTAGCATGCATAAGTGTAATTCTCAAAGTGTGGTCTATCACATACTCAGGTGGTACTTCCCAGCCATCCTTGATAAAAAGGCCAAACAGTGTCATAGTACCCATCAAACCTGTTAGGGGCTAGCTGTGTTGAGACACCAATATCTCCTATTTTTGCAACATCATTGTCAAAGAGAAGTATGTTGCTGGACTTGATGCTGCCATGAATGATGGGAGGATCAACCTTCTTATGGAGGAACTCGAGGCCTTTTTCAGCACTTACAGCAATCTTCACATGCTACAACCATGATAAAGGTGGTCCTGGTTGTTAGCCCACTAGATCTCCGGCACTGAGATATCCGACCACTCACTAGTGTTGCTGAACACTCACTAGCGATGCCGACCATGAACTATCGTTGGCGACCACACACTATGGCTAGAGGTAGAAGAAGGGAGGGAGAACATAGCATACACACAGTAGAAGCACCAGCGTTGGTCGGAGCTCTACAGAGGAGATGGCAAAACTGAACTCGCTCTCTTTACTGAGTTGCAGTGGTAAACTATATATACAACTCTACCCATCTAGTCCTAGTATAGTTGCTATGCCGCTACAGTGACTAGATGTGACAGCAGGGCTGACTCTGGCGCCTATCCCTGCAGTGGCTACAGTGCGGCAGGAGAGCCGTTCGGTAGGGGTGGGCTCTGCTCTGGCGACTGGTGGTGCTTGGGCGTGCAGGGGTGGGCTCGGAAGGCCCCACAGGCAGCAGCGAGCTCAGCGGGCGGTGTGCGGGCGAGCTCCATCCCGTCCACCATAGGCGGTCACACGAGCGAGCTCCGCCCCGACCACCATAGGCGGCACATACCGAGTGGCTGCCGAGGCGACCCTCGGCGGGTCAAGGCCCCAGCACATGAGCACCCTCGTCATGGACGACGCGCATGTGCAGTGGCTACACGCGGCCATGACGTCGAAGCTCCCGTCCATGGGTGCACCGGCAACGACCGGGGCCGTCGTGTCATTCCTGAAGCAGAGGATGGAGGCCAGCGTCCCTTTGAGGATGCCGCAGACGAAGCCGTGGGTGCCACGCTCGGGATGAAGCACACGGCGCTCGCCATGGCGTCGGGCCGGGAGCATCGTCTACGTCGCTAGTGTCATGGGTGTGCTCGGTGGCATGGGCCCACATGCCTACACCGCCTCCAAGCATGTCGTCGTGGGTCTCACCAAGAACGCGGCATGCGAGCTCGGCGCGCACGACATCTGTGTCAACTGCGTGTCGCCCTTTGAATTCGGACCAAGGGGTAGACCACGGCGCAGAGGAAGTCCAGACCAAGGTGCAGAGGATGTCGTCCCCGTTGGCTAGCGCAGCGAAGGGGTGCGAGGATGGTTATGTCTCCTTGCGTGCGTGGACGCCGCCGGCGCGAAGGTGGAGAGTGCGGAGGCTGTAGCCGCGGGCCGCCATGTCGCGAGCAACAGGAAGAGGAAGGAGGATCTTCGGTGGGCTCGGCGGTGCAGGTCCGGCGGGCGCGCATGCGGGCAACCTCCGCCCCAGCCATGAAGATCTCGCTGGCCATACCCTCAGCTCACGCTACTCTTCTTGAGGAGGAAGAAGGTGATGGGTCGCTGATAGCTTGGCCCCACCGAACAGAAAGGGGATAGGATTGTGAGAGAAGGGTATTTTGGACATTGTCACTGACCAGGTCCACATGTCCGGGCTATCAAATGGTGGAAATCAAACAGAAGGTGGACAGAATGGTTGGAAGGCAAAAAAAAGTGTCATGGCACCTGGGTGCGTCAGAACTTTTTATTGACCTATAGGAAAGGGCTATCTTTTTTAATGGTACACATGTAAAACTCTCTTCTTTTGCACGCCCAGCTCATCTAGATCACTTGCGCCCTCTTCCTTGCCCTCTCTCTCGCTCCCTCATAGCTCACCCTCTGCCCGCTCTCTCGTTCGCACACACTCTCGTCCGCCATGGCCGCTGTCGAGCTCCGGCCGCCGCTGCCATTCTCGCCTCTGTACACCACCACAGTCGCGACCACGTGTACCATCGCCTCCTCCTCGCTCCCCTTTGTGTCCCGCTCGCGCTCACTGGAGCCCGTGTCATCGGGAGCCACCGTGGCACATGCTCGGGCCACCGCGGTGCAGTACGCACACGGCCAGGCCGTTGTGCCCTACCCTGGCGCGGGTGGTGCTAGCCGTGAGTGCGCCATGTTCGCCTGATGCCACACAGCCCGTCCTCATCGGCCGCCGCGCCTCACAACACCGCCGCCGCCTGCTGCCTGGAGCCGGCAAGGTAGCCGTTGCCGCTGCCAGTGGCGCGCGTGGCTAGCACGCCCCGACCATCTCTGGCCAAGACTCCTCCGCCAACGGGCGTGTGGGGCCCCCTTAGTTGGGCGCACGGCCCCGTTGTCGCTGTTTTCGGCCACCTGGCCGCCGGAATCGCGCGGAGCCCGTCCGTCCTCTGCTCCTCTGCTACGTTGAAGCAGAAGACAGGGAAGAAAATGAATTAGAAACTCTTTCTTGGGTCCAGATGCAAAGTACTAGACTCACATGAATAGTATGGCTAGTCCATGGGTTAATTAAGGAAAACCACAGGGGTGTCGGTGAAATGTGTCTGTCTTATATGGTTTTCCTTTTTCTTTTTAGTATGATTTGGCTAAAACTTTGAAAATTCATAATAAATCGTAGAAAAATCCTAAAAATACCAAACCAGTTTTGTTAGTCTTCACATGACTAGATCTATGCAGTAGACATATAATATCATGTTCTTTAGTATAAAGTTTTTGTTGTATAGTAGATCTAGCTTTTATGTGTTTATTTAATAGAGCATGTTTTCATAGTCCAAATCTAGTGAAATTTTTATGGCAAACTAGTATTGATGTGTGTGTACACTGGTAAAAATTCCATGCATAGTTGATACATATTTACTGAGTTATTGATTTATCATGTGTCACATGCTTTATTGGCATTTAAATCTTAATTAACTGCTAGTAAATAATCTGCTTATCCTAAAATTATGAATTTTATGTAGTAGTTATGTTTAGTTAAGATGTATAAACTATAAATTTTTCATGTCCAAAAGAGATGTTTGGTGCGCCACCTTTTTATTCCTTAGTTGTAATTATTTAAGCTTTTGTATATGATAGGTGTTTAGATTATGGTTAATATACGTTTGTCTATGTTACTTGTTTTACATGATGACTAGGCAAAGTGTGTTTAGTAAGTAGAAGTGTGCTCAGCATGTTATGATAAGCTTTCACTTGTATGTTTTAAATGCAAATGGTTGTTTTGCTCACTTGTGTTAGGTTGATAATAGTAACTCACAAGTAAGTCACTAGGAGAGGATGAGAGTCGAACCTCCAACGTTTAGTTGCCCTTCACCGTGATGACGTGTTGCTTGTCTTGTAGTGTTTGTAAATGTCTTGTTATGCTTGTTTGACTTAAGCATGCATTGCATTCATGCATATCATTTAGGTACGATGGTGGTTGATGGATTAATTGGTGGATTATGAAGTCGAACTAGAAGACGGTGCAATGGTGATCAAATCCTAAAGATGAAGGATGATCGTGTCTAAAGATGGGGATACTAACTTAGTAGAGTACAAGTTTACCCAGGGAAGCCCCGGTGCATAACCCCTATTTTTTCAAGCACTTATTACCATGTGTGTGTGCATTAAGTTGCAGGAGTTGTCTAAAACCCACATGCATAAATATTTTATCCTATGAGTCCTACTAGTATGACATGATCGTGTAGTATGCCATGCTATAGGACCTATGGTAGAAGTCGGGTGATGGACTGTCACTCGCGAGAGATAGGTCATGGCTACTATTGTTACTGTTATCACATGGTTTGGATGGGGTAATAATTGGAAACCGGGCGGGACTCTAGACTTTGGTTTGGATATGATTGATTATAGCAACAGAGCGAGGCTCTAGTTGTATTAGTCCCACCTGTGTCGATTAAGGACCGTTCATTGGTGGCCATTTGACAAGTTTGAAGGTACCAAACACATAACAGGGAACTGAGTTACAGTTGACCGTGAAGCTTAGTACTTTCTTATGACTAAGGTGCACAAAATGTTCATCGGAGTGTTTCTCTAGCCATTCTAGCAGTTGTTTTAGGGAGGGGAATGTCCATGGTAAAACTTATGAGGGGGAAACCCATCACCGCCGGTTCATGGGGAGGGCCTCATAGGTGCAAGTGCAATCAAGCCCTAAGTGGGTTTTGGTGATGTTGACGATATAACTAAAGGACTAATGGCTTCTCTAAGTGTTTGACAGTGTATCATTAGTAGTGGGTGCAAAGAAATAAAGGAGGAGACCCCCCAATTCAATTGGATGGCTTGCAACGGCTCAAAGAGCTAGTTTACTTCATTTTATATTTTAAAATTGAGTTATATAGGACAAGCCGTACTATCAAGGGGAATACTAATGGTGTGCTGGGTGGAACCAAGTACTCAAAACTCCATCTACATCTCAAATAATCGTAGCCACAAAAAGCCAGCCAAGCTAAAATCCTATCTGCTATGGCCTGCGCGGAACCTTTGTGCCTAGGCGCGGAACCTTCACGGCGCGGAACCTCCGCGATCTGACGCGGAGGCTCCGAGGTTTGTCTGAGCCGACCATTTTGTGGGTGATGGTGGGGGTATTTATACCTCACCCCTTCGCCCCCAATGGTTATCTTCAACCTCACTCACTCTAACTGATGTAGACTAGGCCCGATCTTCCGAAAGGTATGACATAGCGTCGATTGGTGAAGACTCGACGTTCACGATCTAGGCTTCGAACCAAGACTGATTCGGACACGTACAACCATTACACCACTGCTCCATTGGTTATCAACCACACGAACACGATTGACCTCGCCGAGAAGGCTTTCCTGCAAGCGAATCGAGAACACAAGCAAGAACGGGATGAACACAATATGAAATTGCAAATAAATATGAGGCTTAAGATAACGAGAAGGAGCTCAAGTCTTTATTCGAAAGGACTAATCGTCATAGGCGAATAAGATCAAGAACTGGGGCCCTGGTTCACAGCAAGCGGCCTTGGCTGCGACAGTTGTAGCAAAACGATGTATGTTTCACGAGGAAATCTAGAACTAAACAAAACCCAAACCCTAAGGAGAGCGACGGCTGCTATTTATAGAGTCTTGGGCGTCACCCCCCTGGACGCGCCCCCTAATGGGCCCAAACACGATACATGGTCCAACGGACCAAAAGACGGTGTCGTAGCACCCTGGTAGATTCTAGACGCTGACTTGTTTCGACGATTCCCGTTGATTCTGAAGGGATTTTGACATGAGACCACTTGCATTCGCTTCCTTATCAAATTAGCTTTCCAACCATTTGTGGATCATTAAAAACAGAGTCCAGATGCGTCTTGGGTGACCAGTTTAAGGCAGAGTGGTCCTAGAACCCAAGATGGGCTCCAACTTCAGTTGGACTGGGCCTCCACCATAAGAAAGATGAATTGGACGCCCATGCTGGTCCTCCTCCTCTCCTTGACTTATATGTGATGAAGAAGTGATGTCCTCATCATCCTCTCTTTCTTGAATTGAAGTCGTCCTCGACTGAAGTAGATCGTCTCCTCCATTGGATGACAGCAATGATGGCTCTAGAAGAAGACGTTCATCTTGGCGCCCAATCCTTCGTAAAGGCGGCTGCCATGGTGGCTTCCCAGCTAGGAATTCATCCTCCTCCTGCAAAAGGTTAGTACCAACAAGAGGCATAGCACTAGAAGCAGGACCAAGTGGACATATAGGCGATGTACAAGTTAAAGCATAACAAGGTTCATCATGATCAGCAAGAATAGATTTAAGAGCAAATAAAACTTCTTTCATGTTACTTGATGGTTCATTTGTTGGTTTGCTAAAGTCTTTATCATGGCCTTTCTTTTTCTTTTCAGCAAGTTCCTTTTCATATTGCACAATTTCAGCAGGAGTTAAAGGAAGTAAAGCAATGGTCTTTCCCTTAAATATAAAAGTATACCTATTTTGCCTACCATGATGTAGAACATTATTATCATATTGCCAAGGGTGGCCTAACAAAAGTGAACAAGCTTGCATAGGCATGACATCAAAATCAGCATAATCATGGTATGATCCGATAGAAAAATGCACACGAGCAGATTGTGTTACCTTTGCCTTACCACTATTGTTGAACCACTGAACATGGTATGAATGTGGAAGAGCACGTGTAGATAAACCAAGGGTCTTGACAAGCTCAGAACTTACCAAGTTATTGCTACTCCCTCCATCAATTATAGCACGAATACGGAAATTATTGACAGTGAGGAACATTTGAAACAAATTGTGGCATTGTAGCTTGTCTACTGGCTCAACTTGTGTACTCAAAACATGCTGAACAAGGATTGTTTTGTAGTTTGCAGTGCATGTCACACTATCAATTACCTCATCAGGATCTTCAGCACTATCCGCAAATTTATCTGCATAAAGATCAGTTGCAAGTGCAAATTCATTCTCTTCATCACTAGCACTAGCATACCCACCATCATCAGTAGCAATATATGCGCGTTTGCTAGGGCATTCTTTAGCAATATGTCCCATGCCCTTGCAGCGGTGGCAAACAATTTTAGAAGAGCTGCTAGAGGAAGGTGTAGCAGATCCACTGGACGAAGGTGTGATAGAAGAACTCTTCTTTACAGGCGCTAGTGGTGTCTGCACATCAGAAAATTTACTCACCTCAACTGGACGTGAAGGAGTGGACGGATTCGTGGAACGCCTAGGTTGTCATCCCTGTATTTCCCTTTCAGCTTTAAGAGCATAATGATATATCTAGTCCATTCTTTATAGTCAAGAACATCCTGTATTTCATGACGCAAACCTCCAAAAAATCTAGAACACTTATCCATTTCATCCTCTTGTATGTTACTACGTACTAGACCAATTAAAAGCTCCTGATAATATTCCTCAACAGTCTTACTACCTTGATTTAAACATTGCAGTTTTAATCGCAGATCACGCTAATAGTATGGAGGAACAAATCTCGATTTCATTCGTCGTTTAAGTACAGTCCAGGTTTGAGGTATTTGAGCATTAGCATTAGCATTAACATTATTGCAAATATCATTCCACCAGAAAAGAGCAAAACTAGTAAACTCACTAGTAGTAAGTCTAACTCTATATTCTTCAGGGACTTGATGGGAGCTAAATTTTTTATCTACAGCCATCTCCCAATCTAAATATGCTTCAGGATCAGCAGAACCAGAAAAAGGAGGTATCTTAAACTTGGTTTTAGAGAAAGGATCATTATTACCTTGGTTATTACCTCCCATACCGCGTCGGTTAAAGTTCAACCGATTATGGTTACGTGCATCCTCAGCACGTCGTTGAGCTTCGGCTTCAGCCTCCGCGTCGCCATCATCCTCCTCAGAGAGATCATCATCATCTTCTTTAGGACATGGTCTAGGATGTCGTTGTTCAACATCTTCAATCCTCTTGGCCAAGTTGGTGATTTATTGAAGGATCTCATTGAACTTGTCATTAAGAACGGCACGAAGCTCATTCTTAGAAACACAGTCATTGATATCTGTAGGTGTGTCCCTGTTTCCTTTGCCGCTGCCTTTCGCTTTTCCTGACATGGTTAGTAGAAAGAAGATGACAACACAAATAGTATTATCCCTACCAACTACTTAGGTTGTCGATAAGGAAAAACAAGGCACTTAACTCTCAAGCATCTTACCATGGTCTTATAAGTGTTCTTACCAAAGCAACAGGCGATGCAATCGGTCAGTGACTGTGATACCGGTGTAGCTTGAGTGTAACAGTTGTAAGGTGAACCTGTACTTGGTTAGAAGAAAGTGGAGCTTGGACAGACACAATATAGTAGCAAGGAATAGCAAAATTCGCAACTGAATAGCAAAGCTAAATAAGTATCCCAAGTACTTATCTTAGTTGCTGGAATACTCACGTTCCAAGTACCAGATGTATCAAGTGATGTGAACAACAGGAATATGATTAGGAACAAGGCAGAAATTAGCACATGCAAACATAGCTCAAATGGTGCTCTCTATGTGCTCCTCTAGATATTGTTCCACTTTTGCCCCTCTTTTTTCTCTATTTTTCGGCTGTCGTTGTTTTTTTGGGATTTTTTGACTTTTTATTTTTATTTTTTTGATATTTTTTCTTCACTTAGGAGCACAAAAGAAGTAACCACAGAAAATATGAGCTTAAACAAGTGAAAGGCGTGGCCTATGGAAATTTCAAAAGACGTGCTCAAAATCAACAAAAAGCTTGTGGCCACGAAAAGAGGATCTTGTGACCAGTTTTTGACCAAAATAAAAATCTCCGACCCCAACAATGTAGGGGACGGACGGATCTAAAAATTTTTTCTAATCGATTTTGATATATGGAACGTCGAAATCCGATTTCGTATGCGAAAACTAGACCAGTTTTACAAACTGACTCCGAATTAGAGGACAAAACGGGAACAATGCGCGCAAAATTGGCCACGGCAGCAAAGATTTAATGGAAACAGTGAAGACAAGGATAACAAATTAGATGGCGTGGACTAGGGTTTGATGGATATAAAGGAAACACAGCAAGATTTGAAGGTGTTCATGGATTATGATGAAAAACAAAGGAAAAAACACAAACTAGACTAAAAACGATCTAAAACCAGCAACCAGAGCTTGACCTAGGGCACAAACTCAACCATGCGACACAGAGACGAAATTGCATGGCACAATGAGGCTATAGGACAGGGAATATGTGGCAGTGTATATTTTTTTTTGGCTTTTTGTGGACTATAGGTAATGCAAAAATAGTAACAATCTAAAGGGAAAAACAAAGTTATACCTAATGGGCAACAAGGTCTCTGATACCACTTGATGTAGACTAGGCCCGATCTTCCAAAAGGTATGATAGCGTCGATTGGTGGAGACTCAATATTCATGATCTAGGCTTCGAACCAAGACTGATTCGGACCCCGCAACCGTTACACCACTGCTCCATTGGTTATCAACCACGCGAACGCGATTGACCTTGCCGAGAAGGCTTTCCTGCAAGTGAATCGAGAACACAAGCAAGAACGGGATGAACACAATCTGAAATTGTAAATAAATATGAGGCTTAAGATAACGAGAATGAGTTCAAGTCTTTATTCGAAAGGACTAATCGTCACAGGGAAACAAGATCAAGAACTAGGGCCTTGGTTCACAGCAAGCGGCCTTAGCGGCGATAGTTGTAGCAAAACGACATATGTTTCACGAGGAAATCTAGAACTAAACAAAACCCAAACCCTAAGGAGAGTGACAGTTGCTATTTATAGAGTCTTGGGCGTCACCCTCTGGACGCGCCCCCTAATGGGCTCAAACACGATACATGGTCCAAAGGACCAAAAGACGGTGTCGCAGCACCCTAGCAGATTCTGGATACTGACTTGTTTCGACAATTCCCATTGATTACGAAGGGCTTTTGACATGATACCACTTTCATTGGCTTCCTTATCAAATTAGCTTTCCAACCATATGTGGATCGTCGAAAACGGAGTCCGGATGCTTCTTGGGTGACCAGTTTAAGGAAGATTGATCCTAGAACCCGAGATGGGCTCCAACTTCAGTTGGACTGGGCCTCCACCATGAGAAAGATGAATTGGATGTCCATGCTGGTCCTCCTCCTCTCCTTGGCTTGTATGTGATGAAGAAGTGATGTCCTCATCACTAACTCGAACTGAAGCTCTCTCTATCTCCAAGCTCAGTGCTCCCAACTCTGTTGCTCACGATCTCTATGATTCCTTGAGGGATTTAGCTCTAGAGGGTGCAAGAAAGCTTGAGAAGATCCTTCTCCTCTGTTCTTGTGCACTTGGTGAAGCCCTAGCCGCTTGGTGTGTTCGTTACTCTTGGAGCTTAGCTCCTAGATGGCTAGCGGTTGCCTGGGAGCTCCCAATCCTTTGTGCCTGAGCACCAGGACGTTTGTATTACCCTTTGTGACTTAGTGGAACCCTTCAATCTATTGCCTAGTGATAGGTTGGAGAAGAGGAGTGAGTTGAAAGAGACTCCATAGCCTTTGTGGCTAACCTCAACAACGTGGACGTAGACAAGCCTTTATGATGAGTTGAACTACGGGATAAATCCTTGTGTCTCTTGTGTTTATGATTGTTGTTGCTGTTACTTGTGATTTGAATTGATTTTTAGGGTTTGCATCCGATCTATGAGTTCCTCATCTTCTAGGTGCAACCAACCATTTGGATAGCTCAACAAACTCCTTAGGAAGACTGGTATCACATTCGATCAATTTTTCATTTGCTAATTTCCACAATAGATCGATTTCTACTCTGATCCCGGAGGTTCCACGCTTAGCCCCGGAACCTCCATGCTCAGGCCCGGAGGTTCCGCGTTCTGATTAATTTCGTGAAGTTGATTAAATTTTAGAAAAAAGCCTATTCACCCCCCTTTAGGCCACTTGCTAGATCCTTTCAATTGGTATTAGAGTAGGTTTCATCGTGATAGCACTTAATCATGTGAGGAAATGGCAAGTCCTAGAGAAAGGGATCTGGAGGAAGATGGAGAGGAATGTTATGAAGATGTTCCAAGTGGAGAACAACTAGAAGCTCTTGAGGATGATCCTGCAGCAGCGCTTGAGCGACTTCCAAAGGTCAAGCTCGGTGGGAAGGGATCCTCCAAGGGAGACAAGCAAAGGGAAAAGAACAAGAACAAGGAGAAGAAGAAATACAAAGCAAGAAGAAAAGTGGAATCAAGTCCACAACCAAGCAGCGAGTCAGAGAATCGAGATGATGATGATGATGAGTACTATGCTCAAAGGCCACCAAAGAGAACACTCAAGTCCAACACCAAGAGGTCATATTCGAGTGTATCCTTCAATTATGATTCCATAAATTTGCCTACTAACACTCACATCAACATACCCGCGGGCAAGTTACCCCAATATGATGAGACTAACTTTGCCAAGTGGAAGCATATGATGAAGGCTTATCTTATTGGACTCCATCCGAAGATGTGGAATATTGTGTGTGTAGGTTTTGAAGATCTTGTTGATCTCAAAAATCCCACACCAAGAGAGATTCGCATGATACATCGCAATGCTCAAGCTACTAGTGCTCTTCTAAGTGCATTAAGCCCAGAAGAGTACAACAAAGTGATTGGTTTGGAGATTGCTAAGGAGATTTGGGACACTCTTCACCTTGCACATGAAGGGGTTAGTAAGGTAAAGAAGTCCAAGATTGATCTATTGATGGCTCAACTCAATAGGTTTGTCATCAAGGATGGAGAAGGCCCTCAAGAGATGTTTGATAGATTGATGGTGATAGTTGGCAAGATTAGAGGCTTGGGTGGGGATGACTTGGGTGATCATCATGTTGTAAAAGTGATGTTAGAAGCATTTGCTCCAAGAAACCCAACTCTCGTGACATTGATTAGAGAGAAGATGTATGAAGAGTTCACCCCTAGTGATGTCCTTGGAAGAATACTCACTCATGAGCTCATGGAGATGGAGATACAACAAAGGAAGAAGTTTGGAGAGCTAGAAGCAAAGATGGAGAACTTGAAGGTCAAAGAGGTAGCTCTCAAGGCAAATAAATCAAACAAGACCTCCACCTCAAGCAAGCTGCCAAGATCAAGATCAAGCAAGGTTGAGACGATTGATTCATCAAGTGACTCAAGTGATGATGAAGATGATGAAGTGTCTTCCGGTGAGATTGGTGATGTTGCTTTGTTCATGAGGAAGTACAAGAAGGGATTGAAAAGAGAAAGGTACAAATTTGTGAAGAGGAGATTTCCCAACAAGCAAAAGAGGAAATGCTATAATTGTGGAAGCACAGAGCATTTCATTGTCGATTGTCCTTATGAGAACAAAGAGGACAAGAAAGACAAAAAGAAGAAGTACTATAAGAAAGATGACAAGACCCAACATAAGAAGAACTATTCGGGTCAAGCTCATATTGGTCATGAATGGGATTCAAATGATAATAGCTCAAGTGAAGAAGAAACAAAGAAAGTTGCAACCATTGCTATCAAGAAGCATTCTTTTTCACCAAAGCTCTTCACCAACTTGACCGATGATGAGGAGAGATCTACACTCTTTTGTCTCATGGGCAAAGGAGAAAAGGTAAAACCTAAATCCAAGCCTAAACCCTCTCCTCCACCTAGTGATGAATCCGACATAGACTCTAGTGATGATGAACTAAACAACTTGGTAAGTAAAATGGATAAAAAATCTAGAAACTTCATAGCCAAGGTGGTAGATGAATTAGAGAGAACTCAAGCTACTCTTGCCAAACAAGAGAAACACTATGTTACTTGCAAGAAAGCTCTTGCATCGAAAAGAAGTGAGGTTGAAACTTTATGTTTGGAAGTTGACCAAGCGGAAAGTGTCATAGCTACCCTAACGGATGACCTAAATACTCTTCAAGAAAAGAACAATGCCCTCAAGACAAGAAATGAGGAGCTTGAAGAGCAATTTAGCATCCTTTGGGATAAAACCTCACATCCTATGAAGGCAAGTGAGATCTCTAATGCATCTACTAGCAAGGGTTGTGATAGATTCTACAATATTGATTTAGAAACTCATGCTACTAACCTTGCTAATATGGAAGCTATGAAGAAGGAAATTACAAGACTCAACAACATCATAGCTAGTGGGTGCATGGATGATGCAAGCAAGAAGCCCAAATTCATTCAAGGAAGACATCCTTTTATCAAGGAGGGTCTCGGTCACAAGAAGGGTGGCAAGACTGGTGAAAGAAAGATGGTGAATGGAGTGTCTTGCATCATGTTTGAGAAGAAGGAGACCATTGGAGAGGTGCAACTAGTGCAGACCATGGAGGCTCCACGTAGAAATGTGGAGGTTTCATGCCCTGGATGCTTCGCGCCAAAACACAGAGGCTTCGGGGTCTGGCAGAACAGTGGCACCAACAGAACCAAGGCACAACCTCAACCAAGACAGCAAGCCCCTAAAGCATCTAACACTCGTCTATAGGTCATGGAGAACCCAATCATACCAAAGAGGAACAAGTATGCCTACAAGCCTAAGAACCATGCACCCCATGAGAGTATGTCCTATAGCTATGTGTTGAGACGCAACAGCCTTGGTAAAGTTGTTGCCACGTATGTTGGAAATGAGCCCAACATATATGAGAAAAGATCTCTATGGGTTCCTAAGATTCTAGTGGCTAACACTCAAGGCCCCAATGCTAATTGGGGACCTAAAAGAAGGAACTAAACTTGTTTTGCAGGCATACTCCCCTGGTGGATCAAGTTGGGTGCTTGATAGTGGATGTATAAATCATATGACCAGAGAGAAGAGTATGTTCACATCTTATGCCCAAACGGAAGGTCCAAGTGAAAATATAGTATTTGGGGATAATTCAAAAGGAGACGTGCTTGGTGTTGGTAAAATCTCTATAACTCAAGATTATTTAATTTCAAATGTTTTATATGTTGATTTATTGAGTTACAATTTATTGTCCGTATCATAATTATGTGAGATGGGCTATGACTGTCACTTTACGGATAAGGGTATGACTGCCATTAGAAGGGAGGATTCCTCTATTGCTTTTATGGGTCATATGAAAAGCAAGCTTTACTTAGTTGATTTCAACAAAAGTGAAGCTAAGCTTGAGACTTATTTAGTGGCAAAATCTAGCATGGGTTGGCTATGGCATCACCGGCTAGCTCATGTTGGGATGAGGAATTTGGCCAAACTTCTAAAGGATGAGCACATTCTTAGACTAACGAATGTTCACTTGGAGAAAGATTGGATATGTAATGCATGCCAAGCCGAAAAACAAGTAGGCGTACCACTCCCACCAAAGAACATTGTCACAACAACAAGCCCATTGGAGCTTATTCATATGGATCTCTTTGGACTGGTCGCCTATGTTAGCATCGACGGTAACAAATATGGTCTTATTATTGTTGATGATTATTCTTGCTTCACGTGTGTGTTTATTGACGGTAGTTAATAACCATTATAAATCGTTAATTAAACATATATAAGGGCATAAATGTAATCACCAATGAAGGTTTAGGGGTTTAAACTAATGAATTCCACGAACTTTGGTGATTTCATGACTGCAGGAGGATTTATCTAGAAAATAGCTTCCAGGACTACTGTCATACACTCCAAACGAGCAAACCGATGACAACAAGTGATTCTACCCGTGACACCTACGAAAGTCGACTCAAGACGGAGCCCAAGCCTCACCACCAGAAGGAGGAGCCCACCTGGCACCATAGTGAGCCGGTCGGCCCAATAGGGAGGTCGCCCGGCCCATGAGGGTGGCCCATGAAAGGATCAAGATGCCCAAAAGGGGGGGTGAATTGGGCTAATTCTAAAATTCTTTCAATAATTAAATCCTACACTTAGCCCACTTCACCCCTTGTGCCTAGAATGTATTTCTAATGTTCTACCGCACAAAAGTTTTGCAACCTATGTTCCAATCCTACTCTAGCATGGCAATTCTATGAATGTAAAGACAAGAATTGAATTGCTCAAAGTAAATGCTTAAAGTAAAGAGAGAAGGAGGAACATGGCGATTTTTGCCAAGGTATCGGAGAGTCGCCACTCCCACTAGTCCTCGTTGGAGAACCCATGCAAGGGTGTAGCTCCCCCTTGATCCACGCAAGGATCAAGTGCTCTCTACGGGTTGATTCTTCGACACTCCGTCGCGGTGAATCACCCACAACCACTCACAACTTGAGTTGGGTCATCCACAAGCTCCGCCGGATGATCACCAAGCTCCCAATCACCACCAAGCCATCTAGGTGATGGCGATCACCAAGAGTAACAAGCACAAACTTTCACTTGACCATGACAAGCCTAATGAGAAGGGTGGATGCACACTTTGCTACTCTTGCTTTCACTAATGAGGCCTCTCTCTTGGATTCTCAAATCTCAATCACCTCACTAGGACCTTGCTCTTCTTGGCACTCTCAAGGGTGTTTCTCAGCTGTTGAAATGAGCAAAAGTGATCCCTTGAGTGAATAGAGGAAGTATTTATAACCCCTCATTCAAAATGAACCATTATATGCCACTGCAGGGTGACCGGACGCTCCGGTCAGTTCTCCCTGCCACCGAGCAGTTAAGTTGTGACCGGACAGTGACTAGCGTCTGATCAGCACTGACCAGCTCCGGTCACGAAAACTCCCCTCTGGAACCTTACTGATGTTGACCGGACTCTAGCATCCAGCGTTCGGTCACTTTACTGCTCAGCGTCCGGTCAGTAGCCAGAACCTGACCAGCGTCTGGTCAGCACTGACCGGACGCGTCCGATTAGGATTCTCTCTCTTTGGGACCTTACTGGAGTTGACCAGACTCTAGTACCCAGCATCCGGTCACTCTTCTCTCAGCGTCCGGTCATATCTAGATGACTTTACCTTGATCAAATGAACTGAGCGCACTCTGCGCCAGCGTCCGGTCACACCGGAACCAATGTCCGATCAACATTTGACCCTCCATACACTTCCAACTCGCAATCATATGTGAATGAAGTTCGCTCCAATTGATCTTAGGGCTACTTAGGAGCTACCTAGTGCTAGATTTGACAAGTGTGCACCACACCTAACCCACTAGACTCACCTAGGTCAAGCTACCTGTCCATACCCCCTTTAGTACGGCTAAAGGAAAAGCAAAGTCCTAAACTACTCTAAGTGTCTCTTCAACACCAAACGACACTTAGAACTAGTCTATCCTTAACCTTGTCATCCATCCTTTGAAAACCAAAACAATTTCCATCGTAGGGGCATGACAACCATGATTGCCCAATCAATTGCCATTACCATGACCTAACTTAATTGCATCTGCAAAACACATGTTAGTCACAGTAATCATGTATTGTCATTAATCACTGAAACCCAACTAGGGGCCTAGATGCTTTCAATCTCCCCATTTTTGGTGATTGATGACAAAACAACCTCGAGTATGTAAAAGAGATGAGGTTTTCAACATGCTTGGTTCATATATAAGCTTTTGACAATAAGAACAAAAGATTTAGGCAAGCTTATAAGACCCAAGCCAACATGATGTACTCAATAGATATGAAATAAGCATGAGTACAAGTAATAAAGCTCATTTGCATCGGAGTAAAACACGGAAGCAAAATAAATGAGTATAACCAAGTGACATGACATATAAATAATTCAAAGTAGAGAGCACACATGTCACATATCACATAAATATCACATCACGTAGATATCACTATCACATAAATATAGTTCGATGCATGAAAGTAAACATGAATGCATAATAGTGCATCACACATAAAAAGCCAAATATAATAGATAAGCTCCCCCTAAATGTATTGCTCCCCCTAAGTCTATCATACTCGATCCCTCTCACCCCTTAGTGTCAAACACCAACACCTAAGGGTCGGTCGGTGGGGCTGCAGTGGACGAGTCGGACGCTGAGGTGCGATGAGCGATCTAGAACTATGTAGCATCATCATCTGATCCTGAGCTCTATGCAGTCTAACCCTCTATGGCTAGAAGTGACGCTGAAGCGGTCTAGATCAAATCTGGAACAGGTGCGGCTTGTGACTCTGCAAGTATCACTGAAGCAGGCGGCTCTGATGATGCAACTGATGAAGGGAGCGTCTATGTAGTCCCAGTGATAGGAGCAACTGTGGAAGAACCAGGGACATGTAGATCTAACAGATTAGGTTGCCCTGTCAACTCACTGAATGTCACACCAAGGCTCCTAGAGACTAGGGTATCTAGCATAAGCAACAACGAACTCTGTGCCGGTGGGAAGCCCGTATGAAGCGGTGTGAACTGCGGGGCTGGCACTAGCGAGGCAAACCACTGGGACACCTGCTCTATAGTTGAAAGAAACTGTGCCGCTGGCTGTCCCTGACTCTGAAGCCCACTAGGCTGTAAAGCTGGAGTCATAGAAGTGGTGGCAGGCTAGCCAATCTAGGGTGAAGGCTATGGCGGTGGAGCCCCAATAGCAGTAACTACATGCTGCATAAATCCAAGTAACTGCTGCTGCATGAGGAGCTGCTGCTGCTGCATGGCCTGCTGCTGCTACTAGATAGCCTGCTGCTGTCGCTGGAACTCGTCCTGTCTGGCCTGAAACTATGCAAATGTAGCTGCGGTCTCCTAGGCCTGACAAGCCTGATCCTACCTCATCTGCTCAAGGATAGCAAGTAGAGCAGGGTCTGTCTACGGTGCAGGTGGAGTTGAACTAGAGCTACCAGCCTCATGGTCATGTCATCGAGGAGGCATCTGAGGGATATCCTGGTAGTCGTCATCTAAACTATCGCTGGAGTCGCTCTCGACCATACCCTCCCACTGAGCATCTAACTGCTCCTCCTCTGTAGCTGTAATGCCCCTAATAGTCTCATCCTGCTGGGCTACAGTCTCAGGCACCTCTGGGTGACAGTGCAGCTGGCTAGGTGCACTCAGCCTACTATGATGGAGCATCTGGGTCAAGTTATATGCAGGGAACTCAGTAGTAGCACCAGAATACTCTACCAATATCTCTGGAGGCCTCACTGTAGCTGCCCTATGAATCAGAAAGGTAATCTAGTGTGCATAAGGCAGCTATCTATGTCCTCTAAATCCCTCCACAAGGGTATCCTCCATCTCAGAGAGAATGACATTCCATACATCAAAGAGTGTCTGCTACATCAAGGCGTTCAGTAGCCACAACTGAATACGAGTCAATCTCTCGCGATATCCCATCCTTGGTAGCAGGGTCCTCCTCATGATAGCATCTAGCAGTCTAGCTATAGGAGTAAGATCCCTAGGTGTCCTGCTCGACCCCTCGCACGAATGGCTCTGTGAAGCAAGGGTGAACCAGACTTGTAGGAGGCACAAGACCACCATGAGGGCGTCTAGGAGGCTCTGTGTGTCCATAGCAAACCTCGTGAATGTGGATGGGTGAATCCTGTAACCTGAGGATCTCTCAGACCCTAAAGCTCATCAGCCTATAATCGCGGCCTCTGAATGTAAAGTGAATAAATCTATGGCCTGGGTCAATATAGAGTGAAGCGTAGAACTCATGGACCCATGATGGGACATATTTGCCTGTTCATCCAAGTAGATCTATCAGCCCTGGCAGATAAGAAAGGTGAGGACAGATCTGCTCTCTAGCTACTGCTACAATGGCCTCAATAGAACACACCCTCTGAGACCTGAATGCAACCCCACTGTTAAGATATGCATTATAAAAATCCTCCTATAGTGGTGTATAGAACCCCTCTGAAGCATGCTCATCCCTTCTCGGCGGGAACCAGTCCTTGAACAGCACAAATCTAAGCTGTTGAACCTGCTTGGCCGTGGCAGCCCTCAAACCTAGGTGAGTCACTGGAGGTGGACCCTGTGGTCTAGGAGGTGGATGAGAACCCCTCCGCTATGTCTCTGCCCTCGGTGTCACCTAGGTACGAGTACGACCAAAGCGGCATAACTATGGCTAAGGTGCCTGCTCTGTCTCCTCGGTCTGCTCTGCCTCCTATGTCTGCTTTGTCTACAATTGTGGCTCCCCCTAAGGCTAAGTCTCCTCCAAAGCAACACGACATCCCTCAAGCATGATAGTCCTAGCTGGACTACCATGACGATGCTCAACCTACTCTATAGCTGCCCTCTGTACTAGTGAAAGCTGATCTACAATCTGGACTCCACTCCTAGCACCTCCTCTCTCTACATGCTCTGCGGTGGCTGCAACTACGACTGCTCTCGCTGTATTAGCATCTGCATACTTCTACTTCTTCGATTTGATCTTCTTCGTCGCCTTGCCTTTCACATCAGTAGGCAAGCGAGGCGAAGGTCTTGGATCCTCATCACCTGGACCACCTCCGACGTTCTTGACACGAGCCATCTGGAACAATCTGCTACCTCAGACAAGAAACAACTGTCACTGACACTCCTGAGGCTTGGCCTCGATCCTTACTCACAAGCTTGGCCCTGAGTTGACTGACAACCGCCAAGATGATCTCAGAAACACCGACTCGCTGCACGTTAGAATAGATCGAATATATGAATAATTACAATATATCTAGAGATACGAAACCCTAAGAAGCAAGCAATAGGTACGAAATTAGAGACGATGGCTTGCTACGTGACGAACCGATGACCGAAGAGAATAGGAACGGATCTCGGGCACCATCGAATCGGCAATGAGGGTTCCAACGACGCAATGCGGCATTAGATGGGGTGAGGAGATTCTAGCGTGGCAAAGGAGATGCAGCTGGTGGCGGCACTATGGTGGCACGACAAGGTAGAGGCGCTAGGGCACTGGCGGCACTGCTATGGCAGTGTGGAGCAAGGCGTGGGCGTGGTGGTGTTCGGGAGTGGCGAGAGCGTTGCGCAGGCGCGGCGCGGTGGAGCTCTGCTGCATGGCTCGGGAGCGGCACGGGACAGCGGTGCTGGAGTGTGGACATGACGGCGTGGGTCAGCGGCGCTGTGGGCGGCGAGGAAGACGGCGTAGATGCGATGCGGCGGTGCGAGAGCGGCGAAATCGGCTAGGGCACGTGTCTCGACGATGTCGGCACGGATGCGGGTCAGGTCAGGCGGCGCGTACGGTGGTTGGGTTATATGGTGGCCCCCGATGGATTAGAAAAGGAAACGAGATAGAGTCCAAAAACCGCACGACATCTACTAACCAGATGCTCCGATGGCAACGACCGAACGCTGTCAACCAGAGTCCGGTCAACTCCAGAGAGGTCCAAAATCTGTCGAGTCACGACCGGATGCGTTCGATCACAACTGACTGGACGCAGCCAGAGTCCGGTCGATCCTGTCTTCGTCTTCTTCACTTGACCGAACGTAGGATCACCTTCTGACCAGACATAGACAGAACACTGTTCCAGCGTCCGGTCACTCCTTCACAGCAACGGTTCACCTTCTGTGAACTGACCGGACGCTGGATATCAAAGTCCGGTGCAACGTCCGGTCACTCTTTTTCAGCAAATCTTCAAAGTCCTTCGCGCTGCCTGTTCCCAATCAAGTCCAAACTTTAATAAGATCCAAATAAACACCAATTAGGACTGATGTGAGTGACCTCTCTCAAACCCTCAAATTTTTCAAAATATTTTGCCTTAGGCTATAATTCTTTTTAAGAAAATAGGCAATAAAAGGGTGATTGAAGAGAAACGACAAAACAACATTCATGCATATGCAATGCAATACTTGAAAGTAAATCTAGTTGCTTGTCAAGTTTGATCCAAGGTTAAGCTTCTTCACATGCTTTTCGGCGGTTATCTTAACCATGTTAGATAAGCCCTAAATGCATTACCAAAGATTAAACATGTTGTATATTACAATGCAATGCAAGGGACAACATAAGCTCATTTTCTAGTGAAGTTGCTAAAATCAAGCACATTGAGCTCATTCCTCAACCGACAAAATGTCGCCTCATCTAGCGGTTTAGTGAAGATATCCGCCAATTGATCCTCGGTCCTTACACCTTCTAATGATATATCATTCTTTGCAACATGATCTCTAAGAAAGTTATGGCAGATATCTATGTGCTTGGTGCGAGAGTGTTGAACCAGATTATTAGCAAGTTTTACCGCACTCTCATTGTCACACAAAAGAGGTACTTTTTCTAGAACTACACCATAGTCTAGCAAAGTTTGCTTCATGTAAAGTATTTGTGCACAACAAGCACCCGCGGCAATGTATTCCGCTTCGGTGGTGGACAAAGCCACACTATTTTGCTTCTTGGAGGACCAAGACACAAGTGATCTACCAAGCAAATGGCACCCTCCGGATGTTCTTTTCCTATCAACTTTGCAACCGGCATAATCCGAATCGGAATAGCCAACTAATTCAAATCTAGCTCCTTTAGGATACCAAAGGTCAATGCTTGGCGTGTGCTTAAGATACCTAAGGATTCTTTTAACGGCAATCAAATGAGCTTCCTTAGGATTAGCTTGAAATCTAGTACACATACACATACTAAACATGATGTCGGGCCTAGATGCGGTTAAATATAACAAGCTACCAATCATAGTGCGGTAGAGAGTTTGATCAACCGTTTTACCTCCCTCATCTAGGTCGAGATGTCCATTAGATGGCATTGGTGTCTTGATTGGCTTACATTCATCCATATTGAACCTTTTAAGAAGATCCTTGGTATACTTTTCTTGATAGATGAAAATCCCTTCTCTCATTTGCTTGACTTGAAAACCAAGAAAGAATGTAAGCTCTCTAATCCTTGACATCTCGAACTCCTTCGACATCAATTCACCAAAATCTTTGCAAGAATCTTCATTTGATGATCCAAATATGATATCATCAATATACACTTGACAAATGAAGATATATCCATCAAGCTTCTTGGTGAATAGTGTGGTGTCGACCTTCCCAATGGTGAAGCCCTTCTCAATGAGGAAATCCCAAAGGCGTTTATACCAAACTCTTGGGGCTTGCTTAAGCCCATATAGCGCCTTGGACAACCTATAAACATGATTAGGATATCTAGGGTCTTCAAACCCAGGAGGTTGATCAACATAGACTAGTTCATTTATAAAGCCATTTAAAAATGCATTTTTCACATTCATTTGATATAGTTTCATTTCATGATGTGATGCATATGCAAGGAGGATACGAATGGCTTCTAGTCTTGCAACCGGTACAAAGGTCTCTCCAAAATCCAATCCTTCAACTTGAGAGAACCCTTTTGCAACTAGTCTTGCCTTGTTCCTCACAACAACGCCTTGATCATCTTTCTTGTTGCGAAACACCCACTTTGTTCCAATGACTCTTGCACCTTGTGGTCGCTCTTCAAGAGTCCAAACTTTATTGTGGGTGAAGTTGTTCAATTCTTCATGCATGGCATTTCTCCAATCCAGATCTTGAAGAGCTTCTTCTACCTTAGTAGGCTTAAAGTAAGAGACAAAAGAGTGATGTTCAATAAATGAAGAAAGCTTTTGAGAGCGAGTCATTACACCCTTTGATGGACTCCCTATGATGAGATCTTGTGGATGAGCTTGTAGTAGAGGTGAATTTCTTCTATCAACCACTTGAGGGGGAGGTTGTGGAGCATCAACATCTTGTGCTTGTGTTACCATTTGCTCATGGGAGACATGAGTATCTTCATTTTCTACTCTCCCAACTTTATCACCATCTTGTGGCACATTTGATGAAGAATGTGGATTAATCACTTGTACATCATCTTCATCATTTTGTGGCTTGATGTCTCCAACCGGAATATTCTTCATGGCCTTCCTCAATGATTCATCACCTACATCATCAAGATTCTTATGTGCTCCTTGGGAGCCATTAGATTCATCAAATTCCACATCATATGTTTCTTCAACCAAGCCGGTGGCATGATTAAATACTCGATATGCTTTGAACTTTGATGAGTAACCAACAAGAAAACCAATATCACGTCTTTGAAACTTCCCTAGGTGTTACCGCTTCTTGTAGATGTAGCATTTGCAACCAAACACCCTAAAGATGAAGACGTCCGGCTTCTTCCCATTGAGCAACTCATAAGGTGTCTTGCCAAGAAACTTTTGAAGGAATAGGCGGTTGGATGCATAGCATGCGGTGTTGATAGCTTCCTCCCATAGAGCTTCAGGTGTGTTGTACTCATCAAGCATTGTTCTTGCTAGTGTGATTAATGTCCGATTCTTTCTCTCAACTACACCATTTTGTTGAGGAGTATATGTTGCGGAGACCTCATGCTTGATCCCAACTTCATCATAATAGACTTCAATGTTTGTGTTGTCAAATTCTTTCCCATTGTCACTTCTAATCTTCTTGAGCTTCACTTCAAACTCATTTTGTGCTCTCTTGGCAAACTTCTTGAAGCATGATGCAATTTCAGATTTGTCATGAAGGAAGAATACCCATGTGTATCTAGAGTAGTCATCAACAATCACAAGACAATAAAGATTTCCTCCCAAACTCTTGTATGTTGTTGGTCTAAATAAGTCCATGTGAAGGAGCTCTAGCACTCTTGTGGTTGACATGAAAGCTTTTGTAGGATGAGTGTTTGCAACTTGTTTGCTGGCTTGACATGCACTACAAAGCTTGTCCTTCTCAAATTTCACATGCTTCAACCCTCTCACCAATTCATTCTTCATTAGCTTCTTGAGTGAGCTCATCCCAACATGAGCAAGTCTTCTATGCCATAGCCACCCAAGTGATGTTTTGGTGAATAGGCAAGTCTTCAAGTTAGCATCTTCGGAGGTGATATCCACTAGATATAGGTTGTTGTATCTAAATCTCTTAAATATCACTTGATCATCATCCTTCTTAGATACAACCACTTCCTTTCTGGTGAATAGGCATTGAAAGCCAAGATCACATAATTGTCCAACGGATAGCAAGTTGAAACACAAAGAAGCAACATATAGCACATTTGAGATTGAATGATCATTTGATATTGCCACTTTGCCCAATCCTTTAACTTTTCCCTTTGAATTATCTTCAAATGTGATTCTTTCTTGTCCATCTACTTCTTCATCTAGTGAGGTGAACATATGAGGATCACCGGTCATATGTTGTGTGTAACCACTATCAATTACCCAATGACTTCCACCGGTCTTGTAGTTCACCTACACACAAGAGATCAAGCCTGTTTAGGAACCCAAACTTGTTGAGGGCCCTTCACTTTCTCAACAAGTGACTTTGCTACCTAAATTTTCTTAGGCCTATTCTTGTTGGGAGGTCCTAAGAACATAACTTTCATCTTTCCACTAGAGTCCTTTCTAAGATGTAATGAGCATTGAAAGCAAAGGATCTAGAATACTTGGGCAAGGGTTGTGGTGGTAGAGTTTGGCACTCATGGGCAAAGTGACATTCTTGTCCACACTCAAAACACCTCTTTGGCTTTGGCTTTGACTTGTGTTGTTGTTGAGCTTAAGCCTTCTTCTCTTGGTTTGCCAAGTACCCAATGCCACTTCTATCCATCTTCATGACGGTGTTCATTAGCAACTCACTTTGAAGATGCTTGCCTCTTGTGAACTTGCTCAATCCAATCTTGAGATGTTCTTTTTCCAACTTGAGCTTCTTGTTCTCTTCTTTGAGTGCACCATCATTTTTCTCTTCCTTGAGTCTCTTGTTCTCTTCTTTGAGCTTCTCATTCTCAAGAATCAAATCACCATCATGATCAAGAGTTTCTAACACTATAGTGTAGGTGGTTTTGAGCTCTTCAAGATCTTTCTTGAGCTTTTCATTATCATGCTTGAGCTTGACATACTCATCATAGTTGTCGGTTTCAACCACTTGCTTGCCTTTGCTACTAGATCCTTGCTCAATGCTCTCAACAATTAAATCATCATATGATGTAGCTATATCAATCTTAACAACATCGTTAGTAGCATCATGTGGCTCATTGGATAAAAATTCTTGAGCAATAATAAGATTATCATGATTGATATATTCTTCTTTTAGCATATTGTGGCTAGTGATGAGCTCATTATGTATCCTCTCAAGTTTATCATGTTTTTCTTTAAGCTCTTTCTTAGAAGATTTGAGCTCCTTGAGTTTGGATGACATAGCATCATTTGCTTCTCTAAGCTCAACACTAGCCTTTTCCGCTAT